>NC_142700.1:11194017-11517444 GCF_029339155.1 Prunus mume
GTTTATTCAGTAAATACAAATTGGTATTTAAGCTTTCGAGTGCGTGCAGTGTGAGCAGGGACATACTCACAATCATAAACAGAACAGAACTGAACTGAACTAGAACTTTCAAATCAACGACGAGGTTAAAGGTAAGATTGTCAAGATCTAAACCATCTTTTAAAACTTCAACTGAAGCAGGGTCCCAATATTTCAGCCCAGAACACGAACCACTGCGACGGAAAAGATGGAAATACTGAATGGAAAAGATGATTAAACAACAAAGTTCCTCCGAATCGTAAAGCCCTCCAAGCTCCATCCACAGATCTTTTCCGATGGTATTGGTTAATGCAATGGACGAGTAACACGTGGCCGCACAGGTGTCTTTGAAGGACTTACCCTACAGAGATTACAAAATGTACAAGATATTATGGTATTCACTGATTTGAAGAGTTGGGATAAAAACTCATTTTGGATCAGAGACCACACCTGATGGGTTGTGTTCCCAACACCATTCCGCTACAATTCAGTGCAAGTATGGCACTTTCTGCCTGTTCATCAAAGCAAAGAGTAAGCCAACATGATTTTTCAAGAGAACAATCATTTGTCTGGACTGTATTACAGAAACAGATTTTAAATTCCTCAACATATTTTCACTAAACATGTAATGGAATATGACATAATCCTTTATACAGTTCTTGTTATAATAAAATGAAACGATGGACCTCCAGTCAACACAAACATGCACACACGGTATAATCTAAGGAACCAAAAATGGAAAGTATAATTTTCAAGGGCAAACAATTAAGAAGGTACGAAAGAAAATTTGAAGCATCAAGTTTTCTTATATGTCTTCATGATGTCAAATCAGAAGTACGGCAGTCTTCACCCCAAAAAAAAAAAAAAAAAACTGTCAAGCATTTAATATGCGCATGGCCCTTCATAAGCAGATATACTTAAGTTCATCGCACATCACATTTACCTCTTTCCATGTAAATGCAGAAAAAGGAAGTATCCTTGTGACACATAAAAAGGTATAGCTCTTTGTCATTCCATAACAACCTAATGTGCAGAAGTTCTATGGTCACAACTTACATGGAACAATAGTTCAAGATTTTAGAATACATTATCTGAGCTACATTGCAACAAATGCAAGAACAATACACCAAAGTTTTTTTTATTTTTTTTATTTATATATATATATATATTTTTTTTTTCTATATCTTTTTCTTCAATGGGTTGCCTTACACTTGGGAAAATAGAAGATTCTTTATCTTCCAACTGAATGGGATGGAAAAGGGGAGGAAACAATGCCCAATATTGAAACTGAACCTGTCTACATGACACTATGGTAAACATTTTTATTGCATGTATCCTAATTTACTCCCAAGAAAATCTTCACCCCACTTGACTTACACAAGAACAAAAACTACTGAAATGGAACAAGAACCTTTGATAGAGATACCATTCAGACGCTTGTTCCATATGCCATCATTAATTATGCAAATAATACAGTAGGATCAGTAATTCCTAGACTTCAAAGCTATTTACCAAAGTGTACACAGTACAGCCTAGAACAAAATAAATAAACCCAAAAATCAATATAAAAGTTTAAAAAGAAAAACCCTTAATGACAACAAGTGATATTTGCAGGCGCCTAGGACTTAGGCACCATCATAAGGACACCTCTGGAGAGTGCTTCTTTTCAAAATATACACGAGACACTTGGTACTCAAAGTTTGGGATAATTTTGGTGCCAGTAGTATTCCACTTGGGAAGGGAGGGCTTTCAATTGGAAGAGAGCCAGCATTTGATAGAATAATATAGATCAGAGTTAGGGATTAAAAAGAGTCTTTAAACATCATAAGCATATCTTCAAAAAGTTTTGACTCTAGTCGGCAATCAACCTTAATATTGTAAGCTTACCATTGCAAATTCAACAAAAGCTATACGAGTTGAATGCACATGATCCCCCAAAAGCCTCAAACGAGTAACCTTCAAGTAAAAAAATTATCAATATCAAATTAGCTTTCACAACAAACACTATTGACACAAAAAATTATATGTAATAAATAAATAACATGCTTTGGAACTCTTCCTACCTCACCACAAGCTGTTTCAAAGAAATTCTTGACTTCAGCTTGAGAAACCTGCATATACAGTAATATATGGAAGATTCCAGTTATTCAACTGCCATATACATATGTATAAAGGCCTGATGGCCAATCCCACAGGCATCATCTGGGACACAAGGATGCACCGAGGAAACCAAATATCTCATTATGGTAAAACAGGAAAGTATATACCTTCTTATCAATATTTGTACAATATACAGTCCTGCTACACATTTCCCGTTCATCTTCTGACTGCAAATGAAATCATAGAATATTTTATGAAGGCAAAAATCTTCAGAGTGCAACCTTATTGAAACATTAATGCACACACCATTCAGAAAATGAACCCAAAACTTTTAGAGCATTGTTCATACCCTAGGGAGGAATGTAGGGTTCACAGGAAGGATGGCAGTTTTTGAGGGTAAGACCCTAACAGGATAGTACCCCAGCATTGTCCCACCAAGGTTCAAAGCTGCTCTCGCACCATCTGTTGACAAAACTTCCATGTGACATGCAATCATAAAAATGTTACAGAAGCTTGCAGGCCAAAAAGCTAAAAAATCTTACGCTCATCAGCAAACTCCACAAATGCAAAACGGAGTACGGAGTGCGGATCACCACAAATTCGGCAGTCAACAACCTTCAAAGATAAAGATTACAACAAAGTTTAGGAGTGTCATTTAAGATATTAGCCATCGAGGTAAAAAGCAACCACCTTCACATTATCAGAACCTAGTATCCTTGCACAAGAGATGAAGTACATAATTTGCCTTTAACAACAATGCTTATGTGCCTCTCAATGCTTACAAGTATGATAAATCATAATTACTGAAAGGCACATAAACATCGTTCCAAATGCCAAATCCTTAAGGAAAAACATTTAACCACTAACTTTCTTACATTTCACCAAAGATCAAATAATATGAATAATGCGTTAAAAAGAACACAAAAGTCAGATAAGGAAAATTATAAAATGCATGTCATTTGAGTGGGTGAGGGAGGGAAGGGGAGAGGGAGAGACAGAAGCAAAGAGAAACCTTCATTTAGACTATCTTTTATCCTTGTTTTAGTGTAATCCCCATCTTGCTTATGTATACCTTCAAAGTATTGAGTCCATAAATTTAACCTAATTGTCAAGTATACGATATGTAAGTCAAGTCTTCATAGTTGAACTACGTCAAACCAACACATTTTCTACAATTTATTTTTGAACATGCGTGAAAAAACCTGCACGATAGTGAGTGTTGTGGAAGCACCAAATGACAAAAATATGAATTTTTATTTCCAACAATTACTGCTGCACAAGTATAGGTATCTCTTCACATCCGCTGCATGATAGTAAGTATTGGTGTTTCATAGCCTAAACCTTTATAAACGACATGAATGAATTCTACTGGCAATCCCAGAGTATGCGGAAAACCAGAAGGGGAAATTGACTGTTGAATATATAAATCCCATCGTTAACAGCAGTGATCCACTGGAAGCACATTTTTTACCGGAAGAAACATCATAAAAAAACAAGAGATTCACTGGAAGCGCATTTTTGAAATTATATAATCACAGAAGCTTCACAAAACGTTATGGGTTAAAGACTGCAAGAGAAACTGCAACTCATGCAGTATAAAACTAACAGAAAATAAGCTTATAATGTTTGAGAAGTGGAAACGCATACATCAGATAACTGTGAATCTTTTTCTACTATGTTTAAAAGAAAATCTTTATATAATTTAGTATTCACATTATGAGAGCTGTCTTGTCCCAGATACCCAGTTAATAAAAAGCTTTTTCTGACAAACTGATATTGAAATGGAAAATGATAGTAAGTTATTACATTCTTTTTCCTGCACAATATTATCACCCATTTGTAGTCAAAAGGTATTCACGAAAAAAGCCCTAAAAAGCAACACTACTATAATAAACTATAGCTGTTACAATAAATCCTTCTCATGTACTGACATCCATAGCCACAAATCTAAAGAAAACCACTTTCCCTCTTATTGTAGAGATCTTTACCAACCCAGAATGTCCAGAAAATAGTACAATCTCATTTATACAAATTTTAACAGGAAAACAACATGAACTTTGATTCAATAAGAAAACAAAGAAGCCCCTTAAACTTATGAATTTCATTTCTTCATATTTTTATCACACGACTTGATAGAGCACAAAATCATCTGAAAAGAAAGAAGACCTGACATAGAGCTTGATATAGAGCCAACAACAGAACACCAAATACTCTTGGCCAGAAGAGCATCAAAGCAACCCTCAAAACTACCTTCAACCCATGTGTGGATCAAGCCAAGGGTGTCATTTCATATAATTAAATGTTGCATACAAGATACCATAAATAAAATTATTTATGTCCCATACAAGTTCCAATTATATACATTACCAATACACTTAAATGGAAAATTCTAGAGGATAACCACAGGGCATTACCAACACTGCTACAATATACTTCGTCACATGATCTCAGTCCTCATTTTAGAAGCGGACAAACAGAACATGAGAGACTTCATTTCGGGAGGAAAAAGATGATAGCTTACTTTAGGAAAAGAAGAAGTCTTGTTATGGAATTCATGCTCTGTAAGACTAACCAAAAAATTCTAGAGAAAGCAAAGAAACAAAAGGAAGCTCCCAGGTTTGAATTTACAGATATATTGAAACAACACTCTTTCTAAAATCAGAAAACACAAAATGAAATCCGGGAAAGCAAGGTGACTTACTTGTCCGCAACTACTAAATATGGCAGCAAGACGCTCTTCGGTAACCTAAATAAGAAAGAGTGAGTTTTTATAACAGCTATTTGTTTATAATTAGAAGGGACAGAAAACCCAAAATAGGTATCAGTATCTTCCAGTTCACTTACTTGCTGATCAATATCAGAAACATATACTGTTCGTCTAATACTATTTTCCCGCTCAGCTCTGAAAGCTCTCCCACTAAGTCTTCTCTTCCCCTGATTAAAGCTATTTCTTCTCTGAAAAACACAAAAAGTATAAATTACTATGACCAAATACAATGAAGGAAAATAATAACTACATGTGTAGAACGTAATCCATATCTTTTCAAACAAAGTCGTTTCTTACAAAAGAACAGCTTCAGAGGCTCTCAATTGATAAGACGTCCAACAATCAAATCATTACAAGTTCTAACTAATAATAATGATGATGAGAAACACAGTCATGATTGAAAATATGCACCAAACAAAACTCCATGCTGAATAATAAAAGTGATTGCTAAGCGTATCCAGAAAAAAAAATTGCTGACCAAAGGAGCAACCGACTTTCCAACACAAACACACAGCCCATAGAAATCAAACTGAATGTTAACTGAAAATCAAAAGGCTAAACAAAATACATAGAGCTCATTTACTCTCAAGACGAACAAGTGGAAACTCGAACTTCAGATCATGAATTCAGACTACATCAGTAAACAACTAACTTCTGAACAGAAACTATGCATACGGTTACAACTTACAATACTGGAACTATACACCCTTTTCATTTCTATCATAATCAGCAATCACTAAACTATTTTATAATGAATGATCAGCAAGGCAAAAAATGAAATTCAAGAACCTCACTCACCGACAACCTGAACAGCTACCAATTCAACGAAAAACCCAATTCAAATGACATTACATCAAAATTACATCAATTAGAAAAATCCCACAAAGCCCATTTAGCTAAAATCCGAACATAATCAGAAGAAAAACAAAATATAAGTAACAACCCATTATTTAAATAAAACAAAAAAGACAAAAAGGGATCAAAAGAGAGTGATCAGTACCCTTCGATTATTGGCCAGATTATCATTGGCTGAGAGCTTATTGTTATTGACCGCCAAAGAGTTGTCAAAATTGGAATGTTGGTGGTGAGAGTAAGATGAAGGGAAAAACTCTTTGGCTAAAGGGTTCAGCTTGGTGAACATATCCACCAGCTTCTGCACATCAAATTCTGATTTGGAATCGGACATGGGTTTTGACATTGAATCCAAGTTTGAGTTTTTGACAGAGGCTGCCTCACCGGAAATCTCAGCAACCGCAGCCATAGAATCAAAACCCCCCACAGAGATTTTTTTTTTAAAAAGAAGGAAAAAGAAAATAGCAACTACTAGAATTATAAATAGAAATGATATAAGAATGAGAATTCAAGGAGAGAATAAAATTAATAAATTAAACTATTTGTTGCTCTTCTCCTCTGTGTTTGTTGCTGTCCCTCTGTAAGTGAGGGTTTATTAGAGCTTGAGATTTTGGAGCGCAATTGAACAAAAACCAAAAACAAAAAAGATGGAAAATTTAAAGAAACTCTGAGTAGAATAATAAAAATGGTTGAAAAGAGGAATATGGGTTTAGTGGACAATGATCAGAGCTGAGGTGGTGATGGAGATGGAGGTGTTGGGAGGAGCAAACAGTTGGCTTTGGGTTTGGCTTCTTTTGCTAAATGCTCTAACCCTTTTCTCTATATATCTCTCTCTCTCTCTCTCTTTCCTCTATTTTCTTTTTATGGGTTTTTTGGGTTTGGCATTTTGGCTTGGCTTTCAGAGAGAGAGAGTTGAGTGTGTGTATTGAAATGTATGGGGACGTTAAAAATGGTAAGGAAGGCAAAGCTAACGTAAGGTGACTTAAGCAATAACAAAGGCTTTCATCTTGATTTTTGTCTCTCTCTTGCCCTCCATCTCTGACTCTCTGTGCTCTCACATTTTGCAAGTGCAAGAGACATGTTATTCATAATCATAACTACCCCAGAAATTTTTATTTTTTAATTTTTACAATTATAGATAAATATTTTAACTTTTTTTTCCCAAGAGATTTCTAATTGGGTGGTGACAGTAAAAATGTTTTCTTTTTTCATGGCATATATTCATTTTAGTTTTGTTATGTTTGTTTGAGAATATAATAATAAGGCAATGTTCATGTGTATACTTTATATCTTCTGCAAATATTTTTTTGTGCCACAAGGAATAGGTTCTCATTGCCTTTAGGCAATGTGGTTGGTTTGGAGTGTTTTGACTTTTGGTTGTAGGGTTTAGTTTGGAATTAAAGAAGTATGGACCCATGTGGGGGAATTTTATGTGCCACGTGTCAATTTGGTTTCTTTTGGGTATTATACTCCAATTGTATACAACATGTTAATCAATTAATTAATGGACTGTTTAGTTTATAATCCCTACTGTTGGTGATGGTCAAAATTTCATTTTGTAAACTGAATGTATGTCATGACTCATGAGTAGTGAAAATATGAGTGACAATGATGTTGATATCTTATTAAGGTTAGAATTATATATATATATATATATTTTCCTCATTATTCTCTTTTTCTATTGTGTAGTCTTTTTTTTTTTTTTTTTTTGAAATTCTGAAATTGCAATTATAATTCAGCCAAAAAAACCATTAGTTACAAATGGCTAATACAAACTAGCCACAAAGAGTCATTATAATAATGGAGTGATCTGACATCAAAATTAAAAAAATCTAAGGCTCCTCCACTAACGATCACGCATGATCGAAACTAAAAATTTAAATTTTTTCAAAGATAATATTGGGTCAATTGAATTGGGTTAAGTACCAACCACTCTTTTACTCAGCACACCACTTTTGCTTAAAGTTGCAACCACAAGTTTCTCTTCTTTATAACTTTACTTCAATTTTGTTATAAAAAAAAAAAATCAAAGAATATAACTCCCCCCAAGTACGATTACCGTAATTGGCAGTTTCATAAATTTTCTTTTAGACTGGGAACAGCTATTGGAGATACTACTAAAAAGGGAAATTCAAGATCATTTTCAATCTAAACTAGGTGAACATTTAGGGTTAGATAATGGCTATTTTGATTGTATTTAGATGTGAGTAAAACAAGTGAATATCTGTATAAATAGAGGATAACGCAAATTGCAAGTCAATCATTACGATGACATATTTAATTTGTTCCTTTCAAAGGCCTAAGGCCACAAAACAGACCAGGACGAGAATTGAATTTTCATTGCGGGCCATGGAAAAATGAAATTTACCACTATAATAATAAGCTATGAGCCATGGAAGAAAAATTCCCAACTATATTGCCCTAATTTATGAACAAAGTCCATGAAAACCAGCTGCTCGCAGTTTACAACCACAAGCATGAGTTTGGTAGAGCAAATAGAATAACAAATGAAAATGAATGCAGATGTACGAACTCCAAAAATTTCTATTTTTGTTCTGAATTATTGGATAGAGAATTGAGATGAGTCTTTACCATCATTTCCTGAAATTCATGACATAAAGAAAGAAGAATTGCCGAGCATGAGAATCACCTTTCTGTCTTCTTCTGCGAGCAGTTTTGCCTTTTCACTTTCTTAATTCCCACTGATTACTATTCTAATACAATCGTAGGTTTGTTTTGCTTGTTTTGTATGATTAGCATGGGCCAATGGTGAAACATTTGAGCATTTGTGTTTGGACTTTGGACATAAAACTCCAACTAATGTGACATGCAATTATTGTTAAATACTATACAAGTTGAAAATATTAAAATTAAAATTAAAATTAAAAAATGCCAACTATTTCTGATAATTTTTGACAAATGGGCTTCAATCTCAATGCCAAGCAGCACAGGAGAGAAAATCAGACCGTGGAGAGAAATGAATGAGGCCTGAGATTACAGAAAAGGACCCCACTAGGCCCATGGCCCACTGGGCCTACTGGCTTGAGATTATTTATCATGTTACTGGCATATTCTTTGATTCTTAAGATTTTCTTATTATATGATTGGGAAGTTTGCATAAATATCATCTGAATTTTTAGTCATATGCGAGATTATCACTTGAATTTGAATTTCTAATTTTTATTTGTAACCACCTAAACTCTGTAAAGTGTTGGAATTTTCCACCTACATATAACCCCGTTAAAAAATTCTATTAAATCAAGTCATATATGTAAATTCTAACACTTTGCATAGTTCAGGTAGTTACAAGTGAAAATTAAAAGTTTAGATGGTAATCTCGCACATGCCTAAAAGGTCAAGTAATATTTATGCAAAATTCCGTATATGATTTATGGCAAGCTTTTGTATTGGTAGCACTTAATGCACTTGAATATTTGATTTTAGGAGCATTCACATTATTTTATAACTTTAACAATTTATGGTGGTTGTCAATTTATAGCGTTCCCATTTGAGAAAGGTTAGGTTGAGGCTAAACTGAGTCAGACCTTACCTAAAGTTTCTCTATTTTCACATCTTTCGGGTAATACTTGACTGAGTCAAGTGTATTAGTAATAGTAAATGTTGGCGAGAGAGAGAGAGAGAGTTACTTGCAATACATGAGAAAGATTATTTTAAAAAAAAAAAAAAAACCATAATCTATATGTACTTCAATGCAATATTTTGTACAATATTAATTGCAATGCCTTGATTATCTTAGACATAGAAAATTATCAGGTATGTATCAAACAAAACTCAACAGGTCTTGTGTTGGGCTAGCATTGGATGAACAATTTCTTACACAAAAACTAGCAGGTATAAAATGGAATCATTAAAGTTGAGTTTAACAAAAAAGTTGTTTCCACACCTAATGACTCAACGTGACCAGATGAGGGCATGTGCTATACAACCCTTTGGTTTGCCATAGGGACAAGATGATGGTAGGTATAAGTTTGTTTGTTTTTAAATCTATATCCCAATCCAGTCCTTTGCCCAAAAGATTACTTTAATCCATCTCAGTACCGTGCAGTTCAATCCAACTAAAATCCTTCTCCATGAGTCAATACAAGTCGACCATGAAACACATTTTATACCAATTGACCATTGACGCTTGTAAAAGCAATTAATAAAAGAAACTTCAAAGCAGTGCGCAGGAAACTTCACCTCCCCCAGATGTTCTATTTATACCCCCACTTCTTTCAGTTTCCTGTCAAGTCTAGCTTCCCAAGAAAATCTGTCCTTCTTCCCAACAGAAAAAAATTTGGTTTTGCAACAAAAAAATTTCATGGGTAGGTCTGGATTGTTTGATCTTGAGAGGCACTTTGCCTTCTATGGAGCATATCACAGCAACCCTTTTAACATTTTGATACACACTTTCCTTGTGTGGCCTTTGTTCTTCACTTCCGTTCTTCTTTTCCACTTCACACCTTCTGTCTACAGTTTCCCATCTGGGTTTAGTGAGCATGGACTTGAAATGAATTTTGGGTTTGTTTTCACTGTGATGTATGCTCTGTACTATGTTGGCTTGGATAAGAAAGCAGGGTCCTTGGCAGCTTTGCTCTGTTTTGTCAATTGGGTTGGAGCCAGTGTTCTTGGTGGTGAGCTTGGGTTTTCAAAATCATGGAAGGTTGTTCTGATTGGTCAGTTGCTCTCCTGGGCTGGACAGATCATAGGCCATGGGGTTTTTGAGAAAAGAGCTCCTTCAGAAAACTTTGCTGAAGGGCTTCTGATGGGGCCTTACTTTGTGCTGCTTGAGCTTCTTCACTTCGCCTTTGGCTATGAACCTTATCCAGGGTTTTACAAAAGTGTGAATGCAAAGATTGATGCTGATATCGCAGAGTGGAAGGTCGCCAAGAACCAAAAGAAACTCTCTTAATTATCTGAGATGGATTGAGATGAATGTACTGGTTATTTAGTATTAAAATTTTGTCAAATCTCTATGTAGTTTATGAACTTTGGTATTTTGTATGAAAATTTTGTAAAATTACTGTAGTTTCCTTCCTTTATGAACTTTATGAATGTACTGGCTTTCTACCATCAGCTTCTTCTTTTAACCTTTCGGTTTGTTGACAACTAGATCAAATGCAACTTTGCATTTTTAATGGTCTTGCCAGTTGCTTTAGTTTCTTCTTTCTTGGGATGTTTGCTTTCTTTTCTAGATTATCTCTAATGATCTCGTCAGCTTGCTTTGCAAATTAATGCAACTTGCACAAAGGAATCTTGTGTTATTGTCCAAGGTACTGACAATGCATTATTCTTATTAAACGACCGGAAACAAAGGTGCAGTTTTCCTGTACTAATTGCAGAGGACATGACAGCCTATAATATATATTTTGATGCAAAAGTTTGTATAATTTCAATACCTTGATAATTTTCGACATGAAAATTCCCAGGTACGATGTATTTCCTTGTAATTTATTGGCTTTGTAGTACAACTAAATATCATCAAATCCGAGGTTTACTGACACCAAATCACCCAAACCAGAAATTAGGAGGTAGAACATATGATCATTAAAATTGAGTTTAATCAAAGTGTCATTGGTTGCTTCAACTTAAAAGACTTCACATGAATAGGTGGCCAGATCCAATCAATTGTGAGGCATGTGTCCCATGGTGATCCATAAGACCTCTGGTTGCCATAGATACAAGACAATGGTGGGTAGAAATATGTTTGAATATATAGCCCAATCCAATCCTTTCCCATAAAATTAGTTTAACGATATTATAAAAAATGACCACTGACACATTGTCATACAATTAAGAAAGTAGCTAGCAGGAAACTTCACCAGCTGTACTTTTATCTGTACCCAATTTGTTTCATTTGCCAGTCAAGTCTAAATTTCCAGTAAACCCTGTCCTTTTCTTCCAACAAACACAATTCAATTTGGCAAGAAAAGTTTCATGGGGAGGACTGGATTGTTTGATCTTGAAAGGCACTTTGCCTTTTATGGAGCATATCACAGCAACCCAGTTAACATTTTGATACACACTTTCTTTGTGTGGCCATTATTCTTCACTGCTGCTGTTCTTCTCCATTTCACACCTTCTCTCTACAGTTTCCCATCTGGGATTAGTGAACATGGTCTTGAATTGAATTTTGGGTTTGTTCTTAATTTGATGTATGCTGTTTTTTATGTTTGCTTGGATAAGAAAGCAGGGCCCTTGGCAGCTTTGCTCTGCTTTCTCTGTTGGGTTGGAGCCAGTTTTCTTGCCGGTGGACTTGGGTTTTCCAGGTCATGGAAGCTTGTTCTGGCTGCTCAGTTGTTCTGCTGGACTGGACAGTTCATAGGCCATGGGATATTTGAGAAAAGAGCACCAGCTCTTTCAGACAACTTTGTTCAAGCACTTCTAATGGGGCCTTACTTTGTGCTGCTTGAGCTTCTTCAATCAGCCTTTGGCTATGAACCTTATCCAGGTTTCCATGCAAGTGTGCAAAAACAGATTGAAGCTGATATCAAAGAGTGGAAGGCCAAGAACCAAAAGAAACTGAGATGAATGCATTGCTTTAATTTGAATTGATATCTATGAATGTACTGGCTCAAATGCAACTTGCATTTTGTCTTGTCAGATGTCTTGTTTGTGTCTTGGGATGTCTGCTTTTTTTGTTGGATTATTTCTATTGGTCGATCCAGTTCATCTGCAAATGTCTACTATTTTTTTTTTTTTTGGGGTTAGATTATTTCTAATGGTCTATCCAGTTGATCTGCAAATGCAACTTTTAGAAAGGAATCTTTGTTCAAGGTAATGATAAAATATTGTTCTTATTAAAAGACTGGAAAAAAAAGCTGACCAAATCTCAGAAGTACGATTTTCTTGCCACCCCATATCATCTCCAAAAAAGAATCAGTTGAGAAAACTTAATAGGCAAGTTATGGTCCAAAGAATCATTTGCAGGCACGAATGCAAAATCCTTGGTGACATTCTTAGAGATTTGAGCATACTAGCTAAATTCTTATTTTCTTTTTTTTATCGGTCTGGTGATATTTCTTTTTCTAATGTTTGCTCTCTTATTAATTACAAAAAATTTAGTTTAATGATGTGATGTTATGTCACACCTCAAACCCGGGGTTGGTGAAAACCCCGCACCCGGTGCTTGAGAAAAATAAAAATAAAAGTAAAAATAAAAATAAAAATAAAAATAAAAATAAAGCCAAAACATAAAATTTAAAATAAACTTCTATTATAAAAATAGCTCCCAAAATCTTACAACTTTACAATAAATAAACAAAGCTCTACTATTCTCCTCTAATTTAGCCTCAACTTGTTTAGTCCTCGTCTTGCCTACTAATTCATCTGAAAAATTAAACAAGGTGAGGGGTGAGCAACCACCGCTCAGTGAGTAAATTATGTAATATGCCAGTCAAGCAATGCCGTTTTACATACTCTAGAAAATATAATGAAAAGATACACCAATCCAGATCATATCACATCATCCCTTCATATCTCGGTTATCCTTCATAGCATGTAACCAACCACGTGACCCCTATTGGCCTCACTGCCCTATGTCCCTGTGTGGTACATCTATCCCTCGGATACCCCAACATTGAAGTTCTCATATTCCATGAATAATACATACTTCACAAATATTCCAATCAATATATATATATATATATATATAGCGTGAAAGGTTGCACCAAATTAGACATACTTGACTTGAAATAGAGAGATATTTGTAAATAGAACAAATCCATGATAATTCATGATTTTCATATTTTATCACAAAATAAGAACTTTTAGAGCACATTACATAAACCACTCACCTCGACAATGAGAGCCCTTAAAATAAATTGGTAAGACAATCCATTTACTTATCTCGTCCAATATTAAATTTCCTTGTATCTCTCTTTAGTCCTCTCTCTCTCTCACACGTTGCATTTATTTCTTAGTTCTATTCCCTCTACGCTTTTCTGAAGAAGGAAATGAGGATTGAAGAAAACAATAATGGTTGTATTTATAGGACTCCAAGGGCGGTAGCTATGAGATAACTTCAATGCTTTAGGATAATCTCCTTATTTCTTAAAGCTCAAGTAGCTTTTCCTTCACTCTAAGGCCATAGAAGGATAAGAAGAAATACAATGAAGACACGTATTGATGATGACTCAACCATTTAATTCATTAACATCTAATTAGTTTGCAAGTACATAAAACAAGTAGACCATCTAATGCATATTTGATTGACACATGATAACTAGGTGGAGCGTATTAACTCAATTACACAACCATACATGAAATTATAGATAGCTAAGGACAAAATCCAACTACCATTAAATAATATTAATATTAAAAGCAAGTTTTAAGAAAATCATCATTAAAAAAAAAACGGACTCTCACATGTTATGTGGTGGAGAAGGAGTGGGAAAAGCTTCTGTATGAAATGACATCATAATAAAATAGAAAATAAAAGACAAAGTCTAGCAAAATAGGAGAGAACAATGAAATCAAGGTCAACCATAAATTTCTCGCCACCCACAGCTCACACTGTTTCAGGCCATATAAAAAATGAACTACTTCACTTGGATGACAATATGGCTGACTTGTTCAACACATACAAGCCAAAGTTTCTCAAGTGGTCCTCGTACTTGCAAATGTAGAATTTGTCCACATCTGCTAAATCATGATATTTTCTCTTGAGACTTTTCCATACATATCGAGATTGATCCATGCCCTTATCAACCTTGCAACTAGATTATTTAATTCAATGGTTATTGGGAGGTTTTAGGGGCATCTGTTTTGTTGGATAAGAATAATATAATTAATATCCCTTCATTGAAACCCCTTTCCATTCATATTATTTTTACTGTTCTAGGTCATGCCCATTAAGTTGAAGATGTTTCATATTTTCCGTCAACAAACATAAAATTTTAAGTGTAATCGATTGTATATAACATGAGAAAATTTGCTGTGAGGAGGACAGTCGTAACTTGTAGCTTGATGGCAACTAGGAAATTGTTTAATGGTATTTTCAGGAGATTGACTCCCTTGCGAGTGAGTTGCTTTGCAAGTCAGTGCAACTTGCGCGGAAGATTCTTATGTCATGGTTTTGGGAAAAGAAAAATCAACGTATAATTCAGACAAAAAAGGTCATCCCCATGCAACCTCAAGCTAAGAATGCATGTGGTCCTTGGAGGGAATGATTTTCCCCACGAGAATATTCGTCAAAGATTCCTTCGTCTTCTCCGCTCTTTCTCCCGCAAAGCAGATCGGAGAAAGGACCACACCCGGGGTGTTGGCCAAAGGCCTCCGATGCCTAAGTTAGGTAAGGTATTTCAAGGAAAACCGGGTGGCCGGAGCCGTGTGTGGTGGCTGAGCCTTGTGTAAGGGAGAGAAAGAAAGTGGTGGCTAGGGTTTGTGAGAAATGATTTGCAGAGTTTGGTAGGAATTTAGACGTACCTCCACCATTGTGTGTGGCTATGCTTTTATAATGGTCTCGGAGGCTAGGGTTTCAGAGGAATAATTCCGTAGATGGAAGGGAATTATTCCTCCCCTTTATGGAATTGATTTGATCAATTAGGGATTTGATTTATTAGGGTAAATCAAATCCCTAATTGTGGTAGGTATCAAGTCAAATCTTATTTCAATTAGGTAACTCCTCATTTAATTGAGAATCGGGGTAGGAATTAGGAATCAATTCCCAACCCAATTAGGTAGTCTTCAATTTAATTGGGTAACCCCCAATTAAATTGAGTAACTCCCAATTAGGTTGATTAATTCCCAATTAGGTCAAATAATCCCCAAATGGAATGAATTATTTGACCTAGGGTTTTGACTTAATTTGGTTACCACAAATGCCCCCCAGCTTCTGCATGGCGCGCGGTGGCATGTAGGAGATGTGAATTATCTGTTGGGCTGTCCAGCTGAATCGGGCTTCCTTCTTGGATTTGGACTCCTTTTGCAGATTGGGTTCCCAATTGGAGTGAGCCTTTGACTGTTCTTGGAGTTGGGTTCCTAGTAGGAATAGGCTTGCGATTCCTTCTTGACCTAGGATGCCCAACGTGTGTAAATGCATGGCTTCTCTTCACTCTTCTTCACATCGCAAACTTAACTTCTCTACTTTCTAGCTTGAGAGAGATCTTGGAGAATTTGTACTGCTTGTCGAAGAGAGGAGTCGCCGTGCATCCCAAAGTAAGTCGAGCACGTATATTTCTTTTTCTTCGTCTTTTCTTATTTTTTTCGGCGAAGGTTAGTTGGGAGAAGTCCGGCTAGTTGTCATCGTGACATGTGACGGTTAGCGAGGCGGCAGCTGTGGTGGGGCATGTTTGCGCAGATGGACCAGCTGCTGCCTATCATCGCAGGCCTGGGCTGGAGCATGTTGGGCCTCATGCGTTGCATGCCTCGTCAGCTAAGTGGGTATCCAGAGGAAGTTGGTGGTCTGCCCCCTGCCTAGGATATTGAGAGATGGAAGCATAATGGTCCAGACTTGGATGATCTGCTGGCTGGGCAAGATGAGTATTGCTGAGAAGACTCAAGTGAGAGCTGTTTCATCATCATCCGCCAGGGTTAAACATCTTGCTTGTGTAGATAGTAGGAGGGTTGGTGAGTGCCAGGGTCCCCCTTGAGGGACTCCGGGCGTGTTTTGCACATCCCTCATGATGGTTTCCCTTAGGAAGTTGGCGAGTGTCAGGATCCCTCTTGAGGGACTCCGGGCGTGTTCTGCACATCCCTTAGGATGGTTTCCCTTAGGAAGTTGGCGAGTGTCGGGCCCCCTTAAGAGGCTCCGGCGTGTTCTGCACATCCCTTAGGATGGTTTCCCTTAGAAAGTTGGCGAGTGCCGGGCCCCCTTAAGAGGCTCCGGGCGTGTCCTGCACATCCCTTAGGATGGTTTCCCTTAGGAAGTTGGCGAGTGCCAGGGCCCCCCTTAAGAGGCTCCGGGCGTGTCCTGCACATCCCTTAGGATGGTTTCCCTTAGGAAGTTGGCGAGTGCCAGGGCCCCCCTTAAGAGGCTCCGTCGTGTCCTGCACATCCCTTAGGATGGTTTCCCTTAGAAGTTGGCGAGTGCCAGGGGCCCCCTTAAGAGGCTCCGGCGTGTCCTCGCACATCCCTTAGGATGGTTTCTTAGAAGTTGGCGAGTGCCGTGGCCCCTTAAGAGGCTCGGGCATGTCCTGCATATCCCTTAGGAAGTTGGCGGCGCCAGGGCCCCCATTAAGAGGCTCGGGCGTGTCCCGCACATCCCTTAGGATGGTTTCTTAGGAAGTCGGCGAGTGCGTGGCCCCCTTAAGAGGCTCCGGCAGCCGCACATCCCTTAGGATGGCTTGGTCATCGCCTGCGTCTCCGGAAGACGCCGCTTATGGGCAATCGTGTGTCTATCCTCGCCTCCCTTAGGAAACGGATAGGAACTCGGATACTTCCACGAAGGCATGGAGATCTCCTTTTAAGAAATTCTGGCGCACTCGCGTCTCCCTTAGGACGCTTTTACGGGCCGCGCCTCCGAAGGACGCTTGTCGCCGCCTGCGTCTCCCTTAGGACGCCGCTTATGGGCAATCGCGTGTCTATCCCGCTTCCCTTAGGAAACGGATAGGAACTGGATACTTCCGCAGAAGGCATGGAGACCTCCTTTAAGAAATTCTGGCGCACCTGCGCCTTCCTTAGGGACGCTTACGGGCCGCGCCTCCGGCGACGCTTTGGTCGCCGCTGCGTCTCCCTTAGGACGCCGCTTATGGGCAATCGCGTGTCTATCCCGCCTCCCTTAGGAAACGGATAGGAACTCGATACTTCCCGAAGGCATGGAGACCTCCTTTAAGAAATTCTGGCGCACCGCGTCTCCCTTAGACGCTTCTTATGGGCCGCGCCTCCGGGACGCTTGGTCGCCGCCTGCGTCTCCTTAGGACGCTTATGGGCAATCGCGTGTCTATCATGCCTCCCTTAGGAAACGGATAGGAACTCGATACTTCCCGCAGAAGGCATGGAGACCTCCTTTAAGAAATTCTGGCGCACCTGCGTCTCCTTAGGACGCTTACGGGCTGCGTCTCCGGCGACGCTTTGGTCGTCGCCTGCGTCTCCCTTAGGACGCCGCTTATGGGCGATCGATTGTGGTGATCTGCCGCCAATGGATTGTGAGTGTTGTCGCGGGCGACATTGTGGGCAGCCAAACCGGCAGATGATGTTTCTCCAGATGAATCGCTCCACATCGGCTTCTTTAATAGAGGATAGAGCTTCTGCCTCGATCCATTTAGTAAAGTAGTCGGTGGCGATGATCATCCATGTCCTTCTTGTCGGGCACGGGTGGTAAGAGACCCACTAAGTCAATGACTCATTGCATGAATCGCCATGGACTATTTTGCAGATGGTCAACTTCGGCACGCAGGTTAGGGATCGGCTTGTATCGGCGTGATCACACTTTTTGACATATTCAGCGAAGTCGTGGCGCATGGTAGGCCAGAAGTAGCCTATGTTTAGAGCCTTCTAGGCGAGTGATTTGCCCCTAGAGTGGTTGCCACACTCGCCGCCGTGAATTTTGTAGAGGACCTCAAGTGTTTGAGGGTATTTTATGCAGGCGAGATGAGGACCGGAATATGATCTGCGAATGAGCTTGCTGCCGTGCATATAGTATCTCGCGGCCTTCTACTGGACCTTCCTAGCTTCGGACTTGTCCGTTGGTAGGTTCCCACTCGCTAAGTAGTCGATGATAGGGTCTTGCCAGTTGGGGTCCTCGTCAATTTGCATTATGTCGATTGGCTATATTTCTTCAATGCTTGGTCGGTCAAGGTGTTCGACCAGGATGGAGCATCTGAACTAGGCATCCAGTGCTGACCCTAGGCTGGCTAGTGCGTCTGCATACTCGTTCTCTGCCCGGGGTACTTGTTGGATGGTGAAGGTAAGGAACGCCTTCAACAACTCCTAGACTTTGTCAAGGTACAAGATCATCCTTGGGTGCTTCGCCATGTATTCACCTGACGCTTGATTCGTGATCAGCTGGGAATCTGAGTAGATGGCTAGCTTCTTGATTGCGAGTTCCTTTGCCAAGCGCAGGCCGGCGATGCCTCGTCTTCGCCTCGTTGTTCGAGGCCGGGAAGCCAAGCGTGATAGCTTGCTCCAACAAGGTTCCATCCGGGGTGATGATGACGACACCCGCTCCAGCTCCTTTTGGTTTGACGCTCCGTCTACCCGCACTGCCACGTGTCTCCAAGTTGGCTAGGTCCAGCGGATGTCCCATCTGCTCTTGAATTTTCTTTATTTTTGTTGACCAATTTCTCTTCTTCGGCTGATGGGGTGAACTCTACCACGGTCTGCTAAAGCCTGGGCTTTTATTGCGCTTTTGGCCGGTAGATGATGTCATATTGGCTTAGCTCTATAGCCCACTTCATGAGTCGCGAGAAGCGTCTGTGCAGGATTGATCTCAAAGGAAAGTCAGTCATGACGATGACTCGATGAGCTTGGTAGTAGGGTCGTAGCTTTCTCGCGGAAACTACAAGAGCCAAAATGAGTTTCTCCAATTTTGGGTAACGAGTCTCCGCATCGAGGAGAGCTTTTGACGTGTAGAATACCGGATGTTGGGCCCCACTCTTCTCGAATGAGAGCCGAGTGACAGGTGAGTTGGACATGCCAGTACACGAACAAGTCCTCACCAAGGACTGGCTTTGAGAGCAGAGGTGGTGAAGTGAGATAAGTCTTCAAACTCTGGAAAGCTACTTCGCACTCCTCATCCCATTTGTCTCTTTGTCCTTTCTTCAAAGCTTTGAAGAATGGTTTGCACTTGTCGGTTGATCTCGAGAGGAATCGGTTGAGGGCCGCTGCTCTGCCGTCAGACTTTGTATTTCCTTCACTGTGGAGGGCGACTTCATCTCGAGAATAGCTTTAATCTGACGTGGGTGTGCCTCGATACCTCGTTGTGTGACTAAGTATCCCAAGAATCGGCCGGAGGATACCCCAAACGTGCATTTACTAGGGTTCAACTTCATGCGATATTGGCGGAGCAGGCTGAATGCCTCGGCGAGGTTTTTGAGGTGATCTGCACGTTTTGGGGCCTTGACCAGCATGTCGTCCACGTATACCTCCATAGTTTTGCCGATTTGCTCCTTGAAGATTTTATTCACCAGCCTTTGGTAGGTTGTTCCGGCGTTCTTCAGCCCAAAAGGCATGACCTTGTAGCAGAGGTCCCTCTCTCGATGATGAAAGAAGTTTTCGCCTTATCATCCGTGTGCATCAAGATTTGGTTATAGCCGAGTAAGCGCCCATGAAGTCGAGGTGATTGCCTGGTTGAATCCACGAGTTGGTCGATCCTCGGCAATGGGAAGTTGTCTTTTGGGCATGCTTTGTTAAGATCAGTGTAATCGACACAGACTCTCCACTTGCCCTTCTCTTGTTTTGCTACTAGAACCACGTTGGCAAGCCACTCGAGTAGGAGACCTCCTCAATAAAGCCGGCAGCTAGAAGTTTGTCAATCTCGCCGATGATAGCGACCGCTCAAAAGCGAAGTTGCGTCTCTTTTGCGCCACCGCTTGCGCTAGGGTTGACGAGAGCCTCGGTGGCGATGATTTTCGGTCGATGCCGGGCATGTCCGACGGTGACCATGCGAACATATCTTTGTTATTCTGGAGGAATGTGGTAAGCTCCTTCTTCTCGTCAGGGCTTAGGCGCGAGCCGATCCGCGCTTTTTTGTCTGGCGATCAGGATCCAAGGGTATTAACTCAACGCGTCTTCCTCGTGTTCCCATCATTCTTCAGAAAGACCTCGGGACGGATTTCTTCGGATTGGTCCTCGATGCTTTGATTGCTATAAGATAGCAAGATTCGGTTGTTCAACTTCCTTCGACCGCCGCTCACAGGAGGAATTGCGCTTGTTTGCTTTTCTTTAGCCCTTGGCGAGCATTTCTCGCCATTGCCCGATCGCTGATTTGGCCGACACCGCCCGTGATTGGGTACCGAATTTTCTGATGTGTGGCGAGGTGATGGCGTTGATCTTGCCAATCCATGGCCCGCCTGCATGCCGCTGTAGGGTGAGACCTCATCAATGACCATGAATGTTTGCAAGCAGATTACAGGTGAAGAATAGACGTCGAGGTCTATCGTGCCTACGGTAACCGTTGTTGCACCATTAAAGCCGGTCGTGATCTGGCTGATTTGTTGATTTTGCCTCAAGCCCATCTCGCCGGATGACCGCTAGTCGTAGGATATTGGCGCGCTACCTCGTCTCGCATGGATTCGGTCGACCATGGCCTGCGCGATTTGAATGCTGACAACAAGGGCATCATTATGTGGCATGTCGAGGCCGATCAGATCTTTCTTTTGGAAGCCGATTATAGGATCGTCTTCACTGGTAGAAGGCCGATCGAGACTTGGAAGATCATAGTGGCCTGCTTGATCTTCCTCTTCTTTTCCTTGCCTGGTCACCCCGACTCCTTGGCGCCGGCTAGGATTGTGTTAATCCTTATGACCTTCGGGTGGTTCTTGGCGGTGTCTCGATCTTCAATTTGAATGGCTCGCCGCGATGAACTCCGTGCAGTGACCTTCTCTCACGAGTTCTTCAAGGTGTGCTTTCCAAGCGAGGCATTGTTGGTAGTGTGCCCGTGTGTCCCATGGAAGGCACAATATTTGCTAGTATCCCTCTTGTCTGGATCTCCTTTCAAGGGTGGCGGTCTTCTTACCCAAGGTTTGTTTTTCACTTGGGCTAAGATTTGATGTATGGGGATGCTGAACTTGGTGTAGTTCTCTCCTGCCTGCAGCGTCTCCTTGTGGGTGTGACCTGCGCTTATCCTTGTTCTTGTTGCTAAATCCATCGCTTCTTTGACCTGCCCGCTTAGTTGGTTGATCTTCCTGCTTAGTAGACTTTTTGCGGCGATTCGATCGTCATCCCAGAGCGCGTAGCGCCCGCGGTCGCGAGACCTCCGCCAGAGTTTGGCCGGGAGTGATAGTCAGCCGCGATACAAGTCGTGTTCAGCTGGAAGGCCTTTCTTGAAGGCAGATGACGCGATTCGGTCGTCGCATCCTACAATGTTGGCCTTTTCTGCTTTGAATCTCTTGATGTAATCTCGAAGGGATTCGCTTCGGACTTCTTGCGCAGGTTGTGTGGTCAGTGGTTCTTCTTGATCGCTCTAAGAGGTGTACTCTTTGGTGAAGACGTAAGCCAACTCCTTGAAGTCGTTGATCGACCCGGATGGCAGGGTGTGGAACCAATCTTGTGCTGCTCCTCGCAATGTCACTACGAATACCTTGCACATCAACGCGTCGTCGGCCTTGTGGAGGATCATGACGCTTTTGAAGTGTTTTAGGTGGCTCTCGGGATCGGAGTCCCCTTTGAAGTGTATAAACGAAGGCGTGGAGAATCGCCGGAGGAGCAGCCGCTCGATTTTGGCGGGAAAGGTGTGGAGTTTGCTCGGTCGATCTCCTTGCGTAGTGCATCGCCGGTGTTCCCACCAGTCTTCGACCTTGAAGTCGGTCATTCATAAGCTTTTCAACGTCCTCCATACACATTGCTGGTCGATCATGTTGGCGACCTTCGCGATTCGGGCGACGCGTTGATCGAACTCCTCCGGTCGCGAGGGTCGACGTTCTCGTCTGCGCTGCCTAGGCGGTGTGTTGGTGGACTGCGCTTGCGAGAGATTCTCCATAGCTTGTCGACGAGAGCCGTCTCTTCGTGAGTGAGCAGCGGAGCGTCCTTCCTCGTGGTTTTCATTGTGAGGATTATCCGGTTGACCACCCTGGGGACGTAGCCTCTCGTGAACATTCGTCTGCGAGTGGACAGCTGAGCGCCTTTCTTCACGACCTCGTTGCGATGGTTGTCCGATTGTCCTCCCTGGGCGCCTAGCCTTTGAAGTACATTTCCCGCGGTCCCAAGCGGGCGTGGACGTCAAGTCGTGGGCCTAGCCTCTCGCGCATGTTGTTCCTCGAACTTAATCGCCCGAGTGGGGCTCGCGGATGCTCTGTGACATGTCGGCAGGCCGATCAAGTTGTTGTCCTCGCCTTGTCCGCCTACTCCGCTTGACCTACCGGGTACCGTTGAGCTGCCTGCCGGTGCGTTCGTCCATCCTTCTCTCTTCGCCTAGTTGTCCAAGGCCAAGGTTTTGAGCCAAGCTGATTTGGTGGAGGAGTTGCCTCATCAGATCGCTTTGGTCATCCATTCTCTGAGCTAGCTGGTCAACTCTCGCACTAAGGTCCGCTTGACTTCGTGGATCGTGAGGAGAGAAGTGTGTGGAGCCCAATTGCACACGGGCTAGGTTTCATTGAGGCGCGGCGGAGCGTGTGTCGAGCGTGGAGGCAATGAAGGATCGCTTGAAGTTGCTCCAAGACCGGGCCTAAGTCGGCGGTGGTAATAAGCCCACCTTGATGAGAGGTTCCACCATATTCGGCGGCGGTGGCCGGTGCGGTGGTGAGAGGTGGTGGTGCCACCATGTCGATTGCGGGACCGTGGGTGGAGTGGCTTTGGGCCGTCGCGGATCTAGCCATCGCGGCGGTTTTGCCTCTCGTCTTCATGCTTCCAACCATGGTTGTTTGGAAGGCTTCGGTGGATTGGAAAATAGGAGGAACGGATTCCTTGAGCACGCGTTGAGTATAACTCGTGCTCTCAATGAAAGCACCAATTTGGAGGGAATGATTTTCCCCACGAGAATATTCGTCAAAGATTCCTTCGTCTTCTCCGCTTCTCTTTCTCCCTGCAAAAGCAGATCGGAGTAAAGGACCACACCCGGGGGGTGTTGGCCAAAGGCCCTCCGATGCCTAAGTTAGGTAAGGTATTTCAAGGAAAACCGGGTGGCCGGAGCCGTGTGTGGTGGCCGGAGCCTTGTGTAAGGGAGAGAAAGAAAGTGGTGGCTAGGGTTTGTGAGAAATGATTTCTGCAGAGTTTCAGTAGGAATTTAGACGTACCTCCACCATTGTGTGTGGCTATGCTTTTATAATGGTCTCGGAGGCTAGGGTTTCAGAGGAATAATTCCGTAGATGGAAGGGAATTATTCCTCCCCTTTATGGAATTGATTTGATCAATTAGGGATTTGATTTATTAGGGTAAATCAAATCCCTAATTGTGGTAGGTATCAAGTCAAATCTTATTTCAATTAGGTAACTCCTCATTTAATTGAGAATCGGGGTAGGAATTAGGAATCAATTCCCAACCCAATTAGGTAGTCTTCAATTTAATTGGGTAACCCCCAATTAAATTGAGTAACTCCCAATTAGGTTGATTAATTCCCAATTAGGTCAAATAATCCCCAAATGGAATGAATTATTTGACCTAGGGTTTTGACTTAATTTGGTTACCACAGTCCTCACATTCTGTAAAAATGGTACACGCAATATTTATTTATTTATATTTTTCTGATTACATACATACTAAATATCTTTTAGTATAATTGTATCTATTCTACATACAAAATATCTACAGCTTCTCAGTCTCTATAAATCTGTGCTCACACCACCACACTTTCATCATCCCCATCAAAATAATACTATTTCAGAACCTTTCTTCCTATAATGTTCATCCACCAAATTTCTTCCATTAACCTCTCAACGTCCAAATCATTCTTCTAGTTTACAAAGTGTGTGTCTTGGTCATGCATCATACCATTCTAAGCTTCCTTTTATCATGAGCAATGAAGTAATTGTTGTCTCTTTCAGTCGTTAATTTCTTCTGCATTTTTTGAAGCAGGTACGTAGTCTTTAAGAACTCGGAAATTTGTCTTTCTCGTGTTTTCAAAGGCATGCCTAAGCGCGCTTGGGGCGTCGGAGCGAGGCGGAAAGAAATCGCTGAAGCGTTCATCTATTTAGCAGTTGCACGTTTAGCGCCGCGAGGCGTGAGAGGCGTGCGGCGTGGCAACGGTGGCGAGGCGGACGAAGGCGCCGCTCGCAAGCGGCTGCGAGAGGAAGAAGATGACCAAGCGTGTTTTTAAGGGTTCGCTGGCAATGAAACGACTTCGTTTCATATAGTTAATAAAACGCACGCGTTTAGCATTGAGGTTACTTAAAGAAACCGACGCGTTCAAGATGCCTTTTTTATTATTTTTAAATCATGATTTTTTGTTTTTAACAACCAACATGCTTAACGCCTCACTTTGAAACACCACTAACCCTTTTTCACTGAAACACCACTACTTACCCTTTTTTTTTTTTCTTCCTAAATTAATATATTAACGTGGATATATATATATATATATATATTTATTTATAGTATAACCCTAATATATAAACTGAATTGTGTTTTTGTTTTTATGTTGAATAAATATTTTAGATTTAGGGATTGATTATTATGCATGAATGAGACCATTAGTACTTATATTTGATTATACTTAATACATTATATCAGGGTTCAATAATAATTAGTAGTATAATTTAATTGTGTATTAGAATAAATTAATGTTCAAAAGGCTTACGCCTCAACGCTTCAAGGCTTACGCTCGCATAGCGGATAAAACGCTTTGTATCTACGCCGCCTTTCAAAACATTGGTCTTTCTCCACAAATTAATGGCTGAAATTGCCGTTCAAGTACTCTACCACAAACTCAAGCCTTCAAGAATTCACAATGTCCATGATGATGTCGAAAACGCCAAGAAATGTTTAGAGAGGATGCGAGCACATTTAAGGGATTACTCAGCAGCATCATCATCATCAGACCTTGAAGTGCTTCAAACTCGTGTAAAAGAGATCCAAAACATAGCTTATGAAATTGAGGATGTTCTTGTGAAATTAGAGATTTTGTTAAGAAGAATAATTCTTTGTTGTTATTGATAGAGCCAAAAGGCTAAGTATTTATAGAGATATTACAAGCTTAACTAGGAAAACTAGGTTACTTGGAGACTACTCCAAATCAATTACAATCAACTAATAAAAGGAAACTAAATAACAATGTAATAACGTTCCTAATTTCCAACACTCCCCCTCAAGTTGGAGAGTGGATATCAAGAACGTTCAACTTGCACAAGAGATTGTGAAAGGTGTTACTCCCAAAGGTTGCTGATAAAGAGGTAGTGGTGTCACTGCTGTAAAGGGGGCAGCTATGTCGCTGCTGTAATGGAGGCAAATGGGACAGCGGTGTGCTGCTATAAAGGGGGTTGTTGCTCCTCTTCAAATCCGACGATGTATGAGTCGTGAGTTGAAGGAAGCAGAACCCAAATAAAGTTGTGCTGATGTTCAGTGCATGTTGCATGTATGGAGGTTGTTGTTGATGTTGCTGATGTGCAACGATGGTGATTTTGTTGCTAATGTGCAACAAATGTTGTTGATGATGCCTTATCTTGAGGCTGAATAATGATGCTGCTGGGGCAGCTGAATGATGGTGTTGCCTGGTGCAACCGATTGATGATGTTGCTGGTGCAATTGTGCGGAAGCTATTGATGATGGTGTGCAACTGCCTGTGTTTAGCTGATGTGTGACAATGTGTCTATCTCCCATATCTGCCCCTCAAATCCGAAGCTTGTAGAAGGTCGAGATTTGGAAAAAGAGAAGAGAGAATGAAAAATAATGATGAAAGAGGGATCAATGAACACAGTGGCTGGTCAACAGTGGTGGTGCTAGTGTAGAGCCTCTTGCGTTTGTTGGAGATGTCGTGGGTTGTCCAAAGACATGATGGCTCGGTGAGCGTTGATGAGGCTCACGGAGGAAATAAACGGCTCAGTGAGCAGCGACGAGGCTCACAAAGGAACCGCAATGAAGACGGGCGCGGTCTACGCAAGCGTAGACGACTTAAAAAAATGATGGGTAGGCTCGATGAAGGCCAAAGATGGCGTGGTTGTGGCAAGCGTAGTAGACAAGAAAACAAGGGCTCAATCTGATTGCAACTAAGAGCATGACTAGAGATGGCTCAATATGATTTGTATATAGAGCAATACTCGGAGGTATGAAAAACATAAGGAAATTGCAGCGCCAAAGAAGGGTGCGACTGTTGGTTTAGTTAGATGTAGGAATTGTGGGATGGTATGGCTTTGGTAGCGGGAATAAAATATTGATCATTGAGGAGAGGGTGAACAAGACGACTGTACAAGATGAATACCCATCATGGGTGAGGGATGAAAAGCTCCAACGACTCTCAATTTGGCAGAGGATTTCAAAGATTAGCAACTAGGGTTGTGAAACATCGGATTGTGAAGAAAATAAGGTTTGTAAAAAGTTTCAAGAGACGCCCTAGAATCGGTGCTCTGATACCATGTGAAATTAGAGATTTTGTTAAGAAGAATAATTCTCTGTTGTTATTGATAGAGCCAAAAGGCCAAGTATTTATAGAGATATTACAAGCTTAACTAGGAAAACTAGGTTACTTGGAGACTACTCCAAATCAATTACAATCAACTAATAAAAGGAAACTAAATAACAATTTAATAACGTTCCTAATTTCCAATAGTTCTTGACAAGTTCATGCTTAAGGTTCCTCATCACTTCCCTAGCAATGGATTATCTGAGAAGTTTCACGACTTTGTTCATGATCATGACCCCTCAGTACAGAAAGCAGGCCATGAGTTCTCCTCCGCAATAAAAAACATCATCGACAACAAGCTTAGTTTTCTTTCAGCTCTAAGTCAATTCACCAAGTTCTGAGACGTGACCAAGAAGGCCGACCAAGTTCCCGTTGGTGTATAAGTGTGTCTGCTGAAATGTAATTAGAATAGGAAGATTATATTCTTTAAAAGGCTGCGTTGGATCATAGTCCAAGTGTACAACAGAGAATGTTTTAGCTTATGCCACTTGTCATTATCTCATAGGGTAGCATGAATGGCTAAGATTGAGTGATGTAATGAGGAATATTCTATTCCTAACGGTTTTGTTAGAATCACAATATATGCATGTTTTGGAGCTGAGCTAATTTAGATAGCCAGCTTCTTATCCAAGCTCTCTCACTCAGAAATTCACTACTCTTTTTCTCTCTGAAAATCTCTCTGCATTTCTTTGAATCTTATTACATTTCTGATTGAATTAATATGCAAGATTATGGTCCGCATATACTAACATGGCCTCAGAGCCAGGTTTGATCAAGTAATACTGGGCGTTTTAGTGGTAAGCTATCGAAGCTGCAGCTGAGCTTGAGTTTTGCAGATCTGAGTTTAACATGGCTGGGTCACGTGGTGGTGAATTGAGAGCACCAATTTTCAATGGTGAGAACTACGATTTCTGGAGCATAAGGATGAAGACCATCTTCAAATCTCATGGACTGTGGGATTTGGTGATAAAGGGATTTGATAGTACAGATATGAAGAAGTCAGATGAATCTGATACTAAGAAAAATGAGAAAGAAGAATCAAATGGTAGTGGGAAATACATGGTTGCTGAGGTACTCCTGACGGATGCTAAGGCTCTTGGATTGATTCAAGGAGCAGTTTCAGATAAGATATTCCCACGAATCTCTCATGAGGAGACATCAAAAGGTGCCTGGAACATTCTGCAGCAAGAATTCCATGGAGATAAGCAGGTAAGAAGTGTTAAATTACAAAGTCTTAGAAGAGAATTTGAATATACAAGGATGAAAGATGATGAATCCTTAACTGCTTATGTTACTAAACTATTTGATTTGATAAACCAAATGAGAAGTTATGGGGAGGAATTACCTAGGGAAAGGGTTGTTTAAAAATTGCTCATTAGTCTGCCATCTGCCTATGATTCTATCTGCTCTGTTATTGAGCATTCAAGAGATCTGAATATCATTGAAGTACAAGAGGTAGTAGCCTCATTGAAGAGCTTTGAATTAAGGTTGGACAGACATTCTGAAAACAAAACTGAGAAGGCATTTGCTAGTCTCAGTGTGGATGCCAAATCAGTTAAAATTGGTGATCAATCTTCTAAGTAAAACAAGAGTTGGAAATCAAAAGGCAAGAAGTGGGAGAACAAAACAAATGATGGTGCTAAAAATCCTTGCAAGCACTATGGCAAATTACACTTTGGAGAGTGCCGATTCAAAGGAAAACCAAAGTGTTTCAATTGTGACAAACTTGGTCACATAGCCAAGGATTATTACAGTAAGGAACCAACACAGCAAGTCAACTATGCCAACCAAGTAGATGCTACTCCAACTATGTTTTATGCTAGCAATGCAACTAATGCTAGTATAAAAGGAGGTGATGAGGTATGGTACTTGGATAACGGATGTAGCAATCATATGACAGGAAGGGAGGATCTACTTGTTGACATTGATAGAAATGTGACTGCAAAAGTTGAAATGGGAACTGGACAGCTTGTGGAAGTCACTGGTAAGGGCAGTCTTGTGGTTGAAACCAAAATGGGGAAGAAGTACAACAAAGAAGTCATGCTAGTGCCTGGATTGAAAGAAAACTTACTTAGTGTGGGACATATGATAGAACATGGTTATTACTTGGTGTTTGGAGATCATAAGGTGGAGATTTACAATGACAGTTCCTATTCCAACTTGATTGCAAGGATACAAATGAGAGGCAACCGAAGTTTCCCAATGAAATTGCAGGCTGACATGTATCTTGCCTACAAGGCTAGTGTTTGTCACTCTACTGCAATGTGGCATAGAAGATTGAGGCATCTAAATATGAGCAGTCTGAAATTACTGCAAGAGCAGGAAATGGTTGTGGGATTGCCAGAGATTACAGATGTTACAGAAGTTTGTGAAGGTTGTATTCTAGGCAAGCAGTACAGAGAGTCATTTCCAAAGGAAGCCTCTATTAGAGCATCAACCCCTCTAGAGCTTGTACACAGTGATATCTGTGGTCCAATTCAAACAACTACAAAAGCTGGAAATCGATATTTTCTCACTTTCATAGATGACAGCACAAGAATGTGTTGGGTTTATTTTCTAAGACAAAAGTCTGAAACACTGAGTGTGTTCAAGAGATTCAAAGCTACTGTGGAGTTGCAAAGTGGCTATAAATTAAAGAAGCATAGAAGTGATCGAGGAGGAGAATACACCTCAGTGGAATTTGACAGGTTCTGTGCAGATATAGGCATAGAAAGGCAGCTAACAACTCCATATACACCACAGAAAAATGGTGTAGCAGAGAGGAAAAACAGAACTATTGTAGAAATGGCAAAGTGTTTGTTGCTAGAGAAGAATATTCATCTTGAATTTTAGGCTGAAGCAGTTAATACATCAGTTTACATCTTGGGCAGGTGTCCAACCAAAGCTTTGAATAAGAAGACACCATTTGAAGCTTATAGTGGAAGGAAGCTTGGAGTTAAGCATCTGAAAGTGTTTGGATCATTGTGCTATGCTCATGTTCCAAGTCAACAAAGGCAGAAGCTGGATTTGACAAGCAAAAGGTGCATTTTCTTAGGCTATGAAAGTTGTGAAAAGGGGTACAGACTTTATAGTCTTGAAACTGGAAAGATAATTGTGTCTAGAGATGTTGTGTTCAATGAAAATGCAAGCTGGGATTGGGATACACAGAAGGGAAGAAGTGTGATGATTCCAATTGCTGAACCAACTTCAAGTAAGCAAGGCAAGAATGAAGCAGCAGTAACTCTGAAGTACAAGCTGAAGAAGGTGAAACATTTGACACTAGTGCTGAATCTAGTGATCAAGAAAGAATGCCAAGCTCCTAAGACTTTGATCACACACCTTGCAAGTACAAGAGTATTGCAGAAATCTATGAGAAATGCAATATGTGCATTATAGAACCAGAGAGTTTTGAAGAGGCAGCAAATGATGAGTCCTGGAAGAAAGCTATGGAAGATGAAATTCTAATGATAAACAAAAATAACACTTGGGAACTTGTGAATAGACCATCTGACAAACCAATTATTGGTGTTAAATGGGTCTATAAGACAAAACTGAACTTGGATGGATCTGTGCAGAAGAACAAGGCACGGTTAGTGGCAAAGGGATATTCTCAGAAGCCTGGAATAGACTTCAATGAGACCTTTGCACCAGTGGCAAGATTGATACTGTGGAGAACCTTGGTGGCAGCTGCACAGAGAAACTGGAAACTGTTTCAATTGGATGTAAAGTCGGCATTTCTTAATGGAGTGCTAAATGAAGAAGTGTATGTGGATCAACCATCTAGTTTTGTGAAACAAGGAAGTGAAGATAAGGTGTATAGGCTGAAAAAAGGCTTTATATGGCTTGAAACAAGCTCCAAGAGCTTGGTATGAAGAGATAAATTCCTACTTCATCAAAACTGGTTTTTATAGGAGTCCAAGTGAAGCTAAATTGTACACTAAGATGTCTACAAGTGGTATTCTCATTGTTTCATCTACGCAGGAAGTTCAAAAGAAATGATGGCTGAATTCAACAATGATATGATGAGACAATATGAGATGACTGACCTAGGATTGCTTCATCACTTCCTTGGTCTTGGAGTCCTACAAACTGATACTTGCATCTTCTTACACCAGAAGAAGTATGCAAAGACCTTGCTTGACAAGTTTGGACTCAAGGATTGCAAGTCTGTTGCAACACCATTGGATGTGGATGAAGAATTTTCAAAGGTGGATGGAAGTGAACTAGCAGATGAAACCTTGTATAGGCAAATGGTGGGGAGTTTGCTCTACCTGACTGCAACCAGACCATATATCATGTTTGCAGCAAGCCTCTTGGCTAGATTCATGCATAATCCAACCAAGAAGCACATGGGAACAGCAAAGAGAGTGCTGAGATATATTCAAGGCATTATGAATTATGAAATAGCTTATGAGAAGGGAAAATGAGCAGTGCTAATAGGTTACTATGACAGTTATTGGAGTGGAAGTGAAGATGACATAAGGAGCACATCCGGCTATGCATTTAACTTGGGGTGAGGTGTGTTTTCTTGGGCTTCAATCAAGCAAAGCAGTGTTGCTCTTTCAACAACAGAGGCTGAGTATATGAGTGCAGCAGAAGCTACTGCACAAGCTATGTGGCTGAGGTTTGTGCTATCAGACTTTGGGGAAGAGCAAGTAGAACCAACTAAATTGCTATGTGATAACACTTCAGCTATTGCTATATCAAAGAATCCAATTCATCATCACAAAACCAGACATATTAATCGAAGGTTTCATTTCATTCGAGATGCACTTCAAGATGGTGAGATTGATCTACTATATTGCAAAACTGAAGAGCACCTTGCTGATATTGTCACTAAGCATTTGGCAAGAGATCGGTTTGAGTATTTGAGGAAAGCTCTAGGAGTCATTTCAGCACAACACTTAGAAGGGAGTGTTGGTGTATAAGTGTGTCTACGGAAATGTAATTAGAATAGGAAGGTTCTACTCTTTAAAAGGCTGCGTTGGATCATAGTCCAAGTGTACAACAGAGAATGTTTTAGCTTATGCTACTTGTCATTATCTCATAGGGTAGAGCATGAATGGCTAAGATTGAGTGATGTAATGAGGAATATTCTATTCCTAACGGTTTTGTCAGAATCACAATATATGCATGTTTTGAAGCTGAGCTAATTTAGATAGCCAGCTTCTTCTCCAAGTTTCTATCTCTAAATTCACTACTCTTTTTCTCTCTGAAAATCTCTATGCATTTCTTTGAATCTTATTACATTTCTGGTTGAATTAATATGCAAGATTATGGTCTGCATATACTAACAGTTCCAGCACCGCCGGAAGGGGATATAATCATTTGCCTCATCTCTTTCTTGAAGAGGAAGAAATAGTGGGGTTTGAGAAGCCTAGACAGAAACTCATCAAACAGTTGGTGGAAGGAGATAACTCAAGGCCTTTTACCATCATTTCGCTTGTAGGTCCTGGCGGCTCTGGCAAAACCACTATGTTGAAGAATGTTTTTGAAAATAGAAGGGTCCAAGGGTTTTTCAATTGCCATGCTTGGATTGATGTGCCGTGTGACTTGTGTGCCCGGAAACTCCATGAGCTCTTACTTAACATGTTAAGCAAATTTGACTCGAAAGGCAAAAGGGAGGGACCAGATCATCATGAAGATCCAAAAGTGCAATTGAGACTACTTCTTGAACAAAAGAGGTTTGTGCTCGTTTTAGATAATGTTTGGAGCAACCAAGATTTGGAATGCAATGTAAATGCTATTCCAAATGGTTTGCTTCGGAGTAAAGTTATTATAACTTCTCGTACATTCTATGTAGCTTCTGTGAGAGCAAAATCTCCTGCGCACATCTATGATTTTGATAAGTCCATAAATATACTCATTTATGTACTCTTTTTACTTAGGTTTTGTAGGAGAATTAGATTTAAAAAGGGCTTATTACTTTACTTTTCTGATTTTCAGCTTTTCTGCGCTCTTAGAAGCTTTTTAAGGAAAAATCAACTTTTCGGAGGAATTTTAGAGCAAGGCCAATTGGAGATGAAAGCTAACATCTTGAAGTTCAATCTGTGATTTTTCTAGAATTTTCTACCAAGCCAATTGGTACAGTATTACAAGTAAAGTTAGCCCACGTGCAGACAAGACAGTTTCATACATGTTACGTGAATGTGAAGAAATGGATCATCCCAAACCCTAATGATTCAAAAGTTGTTTTGAGCTTTGTGAAGGAAAACATCTTTTCTAGGTTTGGAACACCAAGAGCCATTATCAGTGATGGAGGCACTCACTTTTGCAATAGGTCATTTGAGGCACTTTTAAAGCGGTATGGAATTACACATAGGGTCTCGACACCTTATCATCCCCAAACAAGTGGACAAGTGGAGATTAGTAACCGAGAAATCAAGCAAATCTTGGAGAAAACCGTGAGCCCTACGAGAAAGGATTGGAGTTTGAGACTTAATGAAGCATTATGGGCATATAGGACAGCTTACAAAACCCCCATTGGTATGTCTCCTTTTCGTTTGGTTTATGGTAAAGCATGTCACCTTCCGGTTGAGCTTGAACATAGAGCATTTTGGGCAATCAAGAAATTCAATTTCGATATGAAAGAGGCTGGAGATGCAAGGCGACTCCAATTGAATGAATTGGATGAGATGAGGAATGATGCTTATGAGAGTGCACGGATTTACAAGGAAAAACGAAGGCATTTCATGACAAAGCCATTCAAAGGAAGACCTTTGAAATAGGGCAGAAAGTCTTGTTTTCAATTCACGCCTTCGGCTATTCCTGTAAGTTACGTTCTAGATGGTATGGTCCTTTTGTTGTTACTAATGTTTTCCCTCATGGTGCAGTTGAGATTCAAAATGACAAGATGGGAAACATATTCAAAGTGAACGGACATCGCTTGAAGCCATACTATGAATCTTTTGAGCTTGGAAAAGAGAGCATGCTTGTGGATGCACCACCCCCATCTATTGTTTAATCATCTAAAGAACCGTGTCTGGCTGAAGACTTTAAACTTAGCGCTTCTTGGGAGGCAACCCAACCATTCTTAACTTTTGTTTTAGTTTATGTGTGATTTCTCATAAATTTTCAACACCCACAACTTAGATTTTGCTAGTCCTCGAGCAAAACAAAACGGAAAATAAAACCAAAAAAAACAACGACTCAAAACAAACAAACAACTAAATTCCCAATATTGATCTCAGAGATAATCACCAACGGTTAACTCACTTCAAAGAAATAAGCAACATTAACTCAAGACATTATCAAAGGGTTAACCAAACTTTAATTGAACAACTTGGAGTGTCGTGTGTGAAATAGCCAACATTAATATAACCACGACTTAAGCTTCACAAAAGTTAAATAACCAAATAAGAACAAGCTTTAACTTCAATTCTCACCAAGGATGTTCACTCCAATGAAAACACTCGAAATTTGACTAGGTAATGTCACTCATGTATGTGAGAAGAATCAAAGCAATAGGATGTACTCACATAATTGAAATAAAAGCACAAGACATGAATAAAAGATCTCATGGGAAGATATCGCATACTTGAAAATATTTAAACCATCCGACCATAGTCCTTCCACACCTATTCTCCACCTGAGGAATCACACTTCTCCTTGGATCAAGTAGGACTTTCACTAAGGTTGAAATAGGGCTTAGGGTGATGGGTGAAACAAGAAAAAGATATGGATGAACAAACGAAGTCTAAGGGCTAAGTAAAGCTTTCCATGAAATTATAACATCTTGCACTTTAGCACACAATTTTATCTTGATACTGTCTTAAATATTTTTTTTTTTTTTTACTTTTTTTTTTTTCTTTCTAACTCCATTAGCTTTCTAATCAACCCATGTAACAAGTGTTAGGCCAATAACTCCCAAGCTAAATAGCTTTAGGGTATTAAGTGTAAAACACTCCTCGGGCTTAAAAACTCGAGTTGAAAGGCTTCGGAATCATACTTTCTTTTTTCTTCTTTTTTTTTTTTTTTTTGAAACAGTATCATATACACATGATTGAACATTTTGTGCAATTCTCCCTTAACCATGAAAGTGCTCTACAAAGCTCCTTAAAAGGGTGTAGGATAAATATACAAAAGGTTAAGGTGAGGAGAATTGGGTAAAGAATGATAAAGGCTTACATAGAAGGCACAAGGGGTTGACTAGGGATAAAATTGATATGGGTTGGCTAGAAAGGCTCAAACGAATGAAACAAGGCCTATATCACTTCCTGGGATCCATGTGGTTCATGAAATATGCCTCAAATAAATAATGAAAGTAGTTCTAGCAAACAATTTAAACATCCTCAAGTATTTGGCCAAAACAAAGAATAATGAGATCACAACGACTTGTAGGCGAGAAAATTATAGAATAGTATATAACACTCAAGAAAGAAAGAGATAGGCTCAAAAGCTCACATAATAAGGGTTGTATAAGTCTACACTAGCCTTATTTGCGAATTTAAATCATGTGAACTCCAATCGAAAATCATATTAATATGGCTATGTGCAAAAAGATTTACCAAGTCTAATCACAAGAATAAGGCTAACACAAAGATAATGTAAAGAATTATTGTCATGCTCACAACTTCTTGAAAGTAACTTGTAAATAAAATTCAATCTCATCATAGAATTGGGAAGTGACTACTACAAACAAATAAAAACAAGACTCAAAGTAAAAGAAAATATTTTTTGATTTTATGACATTTTTCTGATTTTTTTTTTTAAATATATTTTAAGGAGAGACAAAATTAGAAACAAGACAATACTCAATCACCCACAACTTAAAATAAACATTGTCCTCAATGTGTAAAATAAAGAAATAAATTAATGGATAATCAATTAAAGAGAGAGAGGGTTTGAGGACTTCCCGGGTTTTCTAGGTGTGCGGAGGGGCAAGAATTTGTTGAAGTGAGAGGAGATAAACAAGGCAACGAACTCACACACCCACAACTTGTGTCTTTGAATGCCAACGGACTAGTAATAGCTCCTAAAAGTCACGGAATGTGATGAAATTGGAACGAAATTGAGCTGAATATGTAATCATGAAAATCTGGAAATCTGACATTTAGCAACGAAAAATCTGATGAACACCGCGGCAAAAAACTCTTTCGTGACGAAAAATCTGATGAACACCGTCGCTAAAACCTCTTTGGTGACGAAAAACTTCAAATTCTGGGCAGAACAGCAGCTGCTGTTTTTAGTGTTTTAGGACTTTTTGAGCTTCAAATCATCCTAAAACATAATGTAGGCCATTGGAGGCCCCCAAACCTGGTCCAAATCGTCATAATAACCATTCGAAACATGTTGGTGGCATCGAATTGACCTGAAAAACAGCAAAAAATAAATTAAGCAGAAATTCTAGTTTTGACCAAAATAAGAACATAAAAGCTATTTTTCTGTTTTCTGGTATCTAAACTCAGCCAATGACCAAAAAAACTTATGGAACACATTTGAAACATGCTGCAAACACCCTAGGGCTATAAAAATGTGAAAATTTTTCTTTGGAACACAAAATCCATTGTTTGATGACCCAAAACATAACAAAAACAAAAATTTGAAAATTTATGAGAAATCACACATAAACTAAAACAAAAGTTAAGAATGGTTGCGTTGCCTCCCAAGAAGCGCTAAGTTTAAAGTCTTCAGCCAGACACGGTTCTTTAGATGATTAAACAATAGATGGGGGTGGTGCATCCACAAGCATGCTCTCTTTTCCAAGCTCAAAAGATTCATAGTATGGCTTCAAGCGATGTCCGTTCACTTTGAATATGTTTCCCATCTTGTCATTTTGAATCTCAACTGCACCATGAGGGAAAACATTAGTAACAACAAAAGGACCATACCATCTAGAACGTAACTTACCTGGGAATAGCCGAAGGCGTGAATTGAAGAGCAAGACTTTCTGCCCTATTTCAAAGGTCTTCCTTTGAATGGCTTTGTCATGAAATGCCTTCGCTTTTCCTTGTAAATCCGTGCACTCTCATAAGCATCATTCCTCATCTCATCCAATTCATTCAATTGAGTCGCCTTGCATCTCCAGCCTCTTTCATATCGAAATTGAATTTCTTGATTGCCCAAAATGCTCTATGTTCAAGCTCAACCGGAAGGTGACATGCTTTACCATAAACCAAACGAAAAGGAGACATACCAATGGGGGTTTTGTAAGCTGTCCTATATGCCCATAATGCTTCATTAAGTCTCAAACTCCAATCCTTTCTCGTAGGGCTCACGGTTTTCTCCAAGATTTGCTTGATTTCTCGGTTACTAATCTCCACTTGTCCACTTGTTTGGGGATGATAAGGTGTCGAGACCCTATGTGTAATTCCATACCGCTTTAAAAGTGCCTCAAATGACCTATTGCAAAAGTGAGTGCCTCCATCACTGATAATGGCTCTTGGTGTTCCAAACCTAGAAAAGATGTTTTCCTTCACAAAGCTCAAAACAACTTTTGAATCATTAGTCCGGGTAGGAATTGCTTCCACCCATTTAGAGACATAGTCAACAGCAAGGAGAATGTAAATAAAGCCATAAGAGGAAGGGAATGGTCCCATAAAATCAATACCCCACACATCAAATATTTCAACAATAAGAATAGGCGTTAAAGGCATTTGATTCCTAGAGCTGATGTTACCGGTTCTTTGACATCTATCACATGTGGAACAATAAGTATATGCATCTTTGAACAAGCTTGGCCAATAAAAACCACATTGCAATACTTTAAGGGCTGTTTTCTTAGGACCAAAATGTCCACCACATGCAGATGAATGACAAAAGGTAAGTATAGAATTAAATTCAGATTCGGACACGCACCTTCTAACAATCTGATCTGGACAATATTTCCATAAGTATGGATCATCCCAAACATAATACTTACTCGTTTTGACAAGCTTATCCTTTTGAGCTCGAGTGAGATCCTCCGGAATCAGTTTTGAAGCCTTGTAATTGATAATGTCAGCGTACCAAGGGTCCTTGGCTTCGAGGGTGAAGAGTTGCTCATCGGGGAAACTTTCACTTAGAGGAAGCATGTCCTCTTCTTCATTGGATCCTTGCACCAGCCTACTCAAATGGTCAGCCACCACGCTTTCACTCCCTTTCTTGTCTCTAATCACCAAATCGAATTCTTGAAGCAAGAGAGTCCACCTAATCACCTTGGCTTAGCGTCTTTCTTTTGGAAAAGGTACCTAAGCGCTGCATGATCAGAGAATACAATTACTTTAGTGCCAATAAGATATGATCTAAATTTCTCTAAAGCAAAAATAACAGCAAGCAACCTTTTCCGTAGTTGAGTAATTCAACTGAGCATCATTCAAAGTCCGGGAGGCATAATAGATGGTATGTGGTACGTTGTGCACTTTTTGTCCAAGTACAGCCCCCACTGCATAATCCGAGGCGTCACACATCAACTCAAAGGGAAAATTCCAATCTGGAGGTTGTATAACAAGGGGCAGACGTTAAAAGCTCCTTAAGCTTGTTAAATGCAGCCAAGCACGCTTCATTAAACTCGAATTCCACATCTTTGCCAAGCAATCGACATAAGGGCCTTGATATTTTTGAAAAGTCCTTGATGAAACGCCTATAGAACCCTGCATGTCCTAGGAATGACCTAATCTCCTTCACAGTTGTTGGGGGCTGCAAGCTTTTCACAACATCGATTTTTGCCTTGTCCACTTCAATTCCCCTACAAGAGATAATGTGACCTAATACAATACCTTGTTGTACCATGAAGTGACACTTCTCCCAATTGAGCACTAAATTGCATTCCTGACACCTTTTCAACACTAGAGAGAGGTTGTGAAGACAAATATCAAAAGAATCACCAAAAACTGAAAAATCATCCATAAATACTCTATTATCTCCTCCACCATATCAGAAAAAATTGACATCATGCAACGTTGAAAAGTGGCAGGTGCGTTACATAAACCAAAAGGCATACGCCTATAAGCAAACGTACCAAATGGACAAGTGAAGGTGGTCTTTTCTTGATCTTCCGGAGCTATGGCAATTTGATTGTATCCGGAGTATCCATCCAAGAAGCAATAATGACTATGACCTGCAAGACGCTCAAGCATTTGATCAATAAATGGTAACGGAAAGTGATCCTTACGTGTCGTGGTATTGAGCTTTCTATAATCTATGCATACTCTCCAACCCGTTTGAATTCTTTGAGGCACCAACTCATTGTCTTCATTCTTCACAACGGTAATTCCGGATTTCTTGGGAACAACTTGGACGGGACTCACCCACTTGCTATCCGAAATGGGGTATATAATTCCCACGTCCAAAAGCTTCAAAACTTCCTTCTTAACGACTTCTTTCATCACTGGATTCAGCCTCCTTTGGGCTTCCCTTGTAGGTTTCGATTCTCCTTCCAAAAGGATCCTATGCATGCACTTTGTAGGGCTTATTCCTCTGATGTCTGCAATGGTCCAACCTAGGGCAGTCTTGTACTCCCTTAGAACTCGAATTAGTTTGTCTTCTTCGGATGCACTCAAATTAGAAGCAATGATCACAGGCAGCGTCTTTTTGTCACCTAAATATGCATATTTCAAGTTCTCCGGAAGGGGTTTTAGCTCAACTTGTGGTGCCTTCACAATAGAGGGAACAAGCTTATTAGTAGATAATGGAAGAGACTCAAAAATAGAGTTAAACTTACCTCTTTGGGGAGGCAAGGCCTCAAGTATATTCACCAGCTTCAAGTACGGCTATGTTCCCTTCTTTATTCACTGCTTTCGGGGCTTTGGATGAGTGCCCTCTCCAATGGCGTCTCTCCTTGTGATGCACTAAATGTTTCTTGTACCATTTGTTCAAGTACATCTATGGAAAAACAAGCATGATCATCGTTAGGATATTTTAAAGCATCAAATACCTTAAACTCCACGGTTTCCTCATCGAATGCCATTGTGAGAGTGCCTTCATACACATCAATTTTTGTCCTTGCTGTTCTCATGAATGGACGTCCTAGAATCAATGGAAGGTCTTTTCCAGGAATAGGAACTTCCTCCATCTCGAGCACTAGAAAGTCAGCTGGAAAAATTAGCTCATTCACCTTGACCAAAACGTCTTCCAAAGACTCCCTTAGGATACTTGATTGATCGATCAGCCAATTGTATGCTCACGGAAGTCTTCTTAAGCTCACCTAAATTTAAAGATTCAAAAACAGAAAAAGGCATCAAATTAATTGAAGCACCTAAGTCTAATAAAGCATGTTCAAACCTTTGATTTCCAATGAGACAAGGTATAGTAAAACTCCCTGGATCCTTTAGTTTAGGAGGCAATTTACGCAATAGCACAGCTGAGACTTCTTCACTCAAGGCCACGGTTTCATGCTCCTTGAACTTTCTCTTATTTGTACAAAGGTCTTTGAGGAATTTTGCATAGCTTGGAATTTGTTGGATCGCATCAAGCAAGGGAATGTTCACTTGCACTTTTCGGAAAGTCTCTAGAATGTCCTTTGAAACTTGCTCCTTCTTTGAATTCAAAAACCTACGAGGAAAAGGAACTTTTGGAGTAATCGAATGATTCACAAGAGAACTTACCTTAGAGTTGTCACTTGGAACCGTAAGCTTGGAAAAGGGGGCAGCCACTGTTTTGGTTGAATTTCTCTCCTCCTTGTCAACATTTGCCACCTCTTTTCCACTTCGAAGAGTAATCGCCTTTGCTGTTTCATGGCCTCCATTAGGATTTGGAATGACTTGGCTTGGGAACTTTCCTGGCTCTCTTTGACTCAAGGAGGCTGCAATTTGTCCAACTTGGTTTTCAAGGCTCTTGATTGCTGTAGACATTTGTGCCTGTGTTTGCCTTGTTTCCTGCATAAAACCTTGAGTGCTTAATGCCAAAGAATTAATTAACTCTTCTAAAGACTTACCTTGCCCATGAGGTGGTGGTGCATTTTGTTGAGGAACAAACTGATTTTGTTGAACTGGGGCTGTTTGCACATTTTGGTTGTTCTTCCATCCAAAGTTAGGGTGTTGCCGCCATCCCGGATTATAGGTGTTAGAAAAAGGATCGTTTCTTGGCTTTTGTTGCTGCATATAGTGTGCTTGAGCCATCTCTTCTCCATCACCATACAAACTTGGACAAGACTCCGTAGGATGTCCGGGATTAGCACACACGACACACACTTGTGCTTGAGGGATTAATTGCTTAACAAGGTTAGTCAAATTAGCTATTTGAGGACCAATATCACTAGCACTTACCTCATAAACACCTGCTTTCTTTGGGGGAGCTCTCCGGTAATTAAATTGTTGAGAGTTTGCTGCAATGTTCTCAAACATCTCCTTAGCTTGAGTAGCACTCTTGTTCATCAAGCCTCCTCCACTAGTAGCATCAACCATCATCCTCTCCGAATCAAGTAATCCCTCATAAAAGTATTGCATAAGTAGCCAATCTTCAATTTGGTGATGAGGGCACGAAGCTAGGAGTCTTTGAAACCGATCCCAATACTCATGAAATGATTCTCCATCTAGTTGCTGCACTCCCATGATCTCCTTCCTAATATGGTTAGTCTTTTGAGCTGGAAAGAACTTTGCAAGGAACTTGGAAGCCAATGCTGTCCATGTGGTGATAGATGCACTAGGTAAAGAATAGAGCCACTCCTTGGCCTGTTCCTTGAGTGAGAATGGAAACAAACGCAATCTGATTGCCTCATCACTAATCCCTCCATTGTGCATAGTTGCGCACACAGCAAAGAAATCCTTGATATGTATGTGAGGATCATCCCCAACCTTGCCATAGAATTGTGGCAAAAGGTGAATGGTGCCACTCTTGATCTCAAAGGTGGTTGTAGTGGCTGGATATGCAATGCAAGACGGCTGGTCCAATGCTTTAGGAACCGTGAAATCCTTCAAAGGTCGGGTGAGGTTGTTAAGTTCCAACGCGTCTCCCATCTTGATTGGAAGTGTATCTTGCTTATTTTTATCTCGACGGAGATAACGAAGTGTGTTCTCTAGTTCAGGGTCGTATGGTATAAGCTCGTGACTCTGTGAACGACGACCCAGCATATACCTGAAAATTGAAAACAAAACTCAATTAGATTGACAATCCCCGGCAACGGCGCCAAAAACTTGTTGGTAATTTTTAACAACAATATTTAAACCTTGCAAGTGCACAAATCAAATGATAGTATAGTAAGCAAGCAAGGGTCTTTTAACAACAATATTTAAACCTTGCAAGTGCACAAATCAAATGATAGTATAGTAAGCAAGCAAGGGTCATTCCCACAGAGATTGTAATCTAGAGAGATGTTTATCAATGTCAGATTTGAGCAATTTGTTATCAAAAGAAGATACTCGGAGTCTATTCTACAAGAAGGCTTTTCAAGATGATAAAGAAGGAAAGTGTCCACCCGAGCTTAAGGAGTGGGCAGATAAAATCCTCAAGAGGTGTGAAGGTTTACCCTTTGCAATTTCAACTGTTGGTACTTTGCTAGCAACGAAACGATCAACTCCAGTGGAAGAAGTTACATGACAGTCTGCACTCCAATCTTCTGATTATCAGCCTAATTTTGCAGCCAAGTTACAAGGATCTTCCAAAGCCATCTTAAAACTTGTTTCTTGTACTTCATGTTTCTTGAAGACTACTCCATTAGCCGTGAAAGGCTAATTCGTTTGTGGGTAGCCGAAGGATTTGTGATGCAGGGAAGACCAAAAATACCAATAGAGGAGGTTGCAGAAGGTTATCTCAAAGAACTGATTGGAAGAAATTTGGTTCATGCAAGTACAATGGAGGTCAATGGACGAGTCATGAGCTGTCGTGTTTTGAACCTTGTCCTTGAGTTCATCATCTGAAAAGTGGAGAATTTCATCACTGTCTCATGTGATAAAAACTGCATGTAGTATTCCTGGTGAGAAAATTCGACGCCTTTCTGTTCATAACGTTAGTATGGCCAATTTGTCAAGGAATAGAGACTTAAGTTGTATTCGTACCTTACTGGTGTGTGGGCACACAAGTTCTCTCTTTGAGCTTCTTAAGACCATTAGATTTTTAAAGGTTTTAGATTTGCAAGGTGTCCCTTTGGAGGACTTTCCCAATTCTGTTGTTGGTCTCACTCTCTTGAGGTACCTATGTATGAGGGAAACCAATGTTAGAACAGTTCCAAAGTCCATAAAGAAGCTTGGATTCTTGGAAACCTTGGATCTTAAGCAGACCAAAGTGACCAAATCACCAGCACAGATTTATGCACTTCACAATTTGAGGCATCTTTTAGTCTATCGCTACAATGTCCCGAATTATGTGACATTTGGAGTTGCAAGAGGAGTGAAGGTTTCTGTAGGCAATATTGTAGCTTTGTGCTGCATACAAAAGTTGTCACTAATTACGGTGAAAAACAACAGAAAAATCATAAGTGACTTGGGGAAGCTGAAAGGTCTTAGGAAGTTGGGGCTGACAGATCTTGAAAGAAAAGATGGAAGGGACTTGTATTTTTCTATTAGAAAATGCAGAATCTTTCAACACTTGACTAAGATCAACGAACAAGGAGGAGTTTCTTGACTTGGATCACAAGGAATTTCCTCCTCACTTTCTGCAACGTCCATATTTGAAAGGGTGGCTAGAAAGGCTGCCCAAGTGGATTTTCCAGCTCCATAGTGTAGCCAAGATTGGTTTAAAGTGGTCAAAACTAGATGCCAATGAGAGCCCATTTGAGGCCCTCCAAGCTTTGCCTAATCTGATGGAGCTCGATTTGGTTCGCTATTACACTAGGGAAAAGTTGGAGTTCAAAAAGGACACGTTCAAGGAGCTGAAGATATTACACATTGAACAATTTGATCAGCTAAATATGATGGTTGTCCAGAATGGAGCAATGCCTAAGCTCAAGAAGCTGACCATGACCAGATGTCAGAATTTGGAGTTACTTCCACTCGGCATTGAGGGTCTAAGATCACTCGACGAACTGCTTCTATATGACATGCACAATTTATTCATTGCTAGGCTTCAGAAGGGCAGTGAAGACCTGCAGGCGGTTGAGCACATTCGAGTCATTCATTCTTTCTATCTCGGGAGCAATCAATGTTTCACTGGATTTCAGAATCTCTCTTGATTTGCTTTGACTCTAGAGAAGAAGCATGAGGTGAGTATAAAATTGCTTATGTTTTGTTGATGACTTGCAATGGGTAAATCTGCAGCCACTTTCTCTAACTTGGGATTAATGTTGAAGAATATAAGTCTCACGTCGAAAACTTGACTAAAGAAAATACAAAATATAATGAATGGTTCCTCCACTACTGATATCACCGAGGTCTTTTGTGATAAAATCTCACATATACTGGGCTTTGTAGGTGATTAAGTTGTAGACAATATTGGTATTGCTAATTGTCAGGGCGGTTGGTCCGTTCATTAGCATTTTGACTGACCTTTTTTTTTTCCTTCCCTTTTTGTTTAGGCCACATTGGGGAGAGTAGCTGAACTGAAGGTGAAGATGGGTTACAACTCTATTGAATTGAAGAACACTACGGTCTGTTACATTCATTTTTATTAGAACAGCATATGTGTGGCAAACTGATCTCCATGCATTATTAACTATATAATTTGCTTTGTCTACGCATTTATTTAGTGGACTGTAAGCGCAAAACTTTGATTTATTCATAATGAAAATTGAGGCATGGTGCAATTAGTTTAGATGCTCACATTCTATATAATACCTTACAATTTGGTTTGTACTGTTGCAACAAAGACTTCAATCGTCGGATAAATGAGTTATAACTTAAGGAAGTTGAGTTGTTTTAACCAAATCATATGTGCAACTTGACCAATTTGAGATGGGTGAGAGTACAGTTGGAGCTCTCGTTCTCTTATATTCTTTTTTAATAACTCTCATTTCCTTAATTAGGGTTCAACTTTTGCATCCAATGTGTTGCCTTCGGGAACCTCCACTCCTGCAGCTCCATCATCACGATCACAGCCGCGATTGAGTAAAAGATGGCTCATATTGTTGAACTCATAAATCTCTTTTGGTAATTTAGTCACTAGACCATTCCAACCATTGGGGTGGAAACCCAAATTTTCAGTTTTGATAGCAAAATTCTTCTCTGGTAATTTAAGTTTAGCCCCAATATGGTTGGAAATGGTCTTATGTGTATTCTAAGTTTGAAACTCTAATATATTTCAAAATCTTAAGATACATTCCAATTTCAATATAATTTTTTGCAGTACTTTCGGATGTCGGAATTGATTTGGACTCACCAAATTCGAAAATTTTGTATATGACTGGCCTTCATGTACTATGATATGTGACTTTTCTTAATAAATTATCGTATTTGGGCCGGAATTTATTTCGTACCAACCATGGACTTTTTTGGGCCTCAACATAAGGTTTTAATGAGGCCACACTTGTTACATTACTAAAGTCCGGTTTCTTTTTGTATTATGACAATGTTGTTTCAATGAAGTTATCTCACTTTGATAAATAAATAAATAAATAATTGTTAATTTCTTTTTTCTTTTGAAAAGTCATATGTTTTCTTATTTTAGGTAAAAAGTCATTTTTTGTCCCTATAATTTATCACTTTTACCATTTTCATCCATGTAGTTTCAATTTGATCAATTTTGACCATGTAGTTTCAATTCTAAGCAATTCACAGACAATCCCCAATTTTTTTTTGTCAAATTACTATAATATAGAGGCGCATTTCAGTCCAACTTACAGCCTCGCCACAACCACCCCCACAAAACCTAGCAGCCCCTACCCAACCACCTTCTCTCATCCCTCCCCCTCACCACCCAACCTCCTCCTCCTCCTAACTCAATCCACTCCCTATCCTATAACCACGACCCAACCACCCCCACAATCACTGTATCCCCTGCCTCCACAACCACATTTCCCTCTCTCTCTCTCTCTCTCTCTCTCTCTCATCAAACTCCAAAACTAATTACATGCATTGCCTAAAACCTCTCATCATGAATCCAAGAATAAAGTGGGACTTGAGACTTGAAAGCATAAGAAAAGCTACATTAAGGGTTGCTTGGGTGGCTAGAGAGTAGTTGTGGAGGGGATACAAGATTGGACCGAAATGCCCCTCCATATTAAAGTAATTTGACAAAAAATTGGGGATTGTCCTTAAATTGCTCAAAATTGAAACCACATGGACCAAAGTGGTAAAAGTGGCAAACTACAAGGACCAAAAATGACTTTTTGCCTTTATTTTAAATAGTTGTGAGTGGAAAAATTAACACATACTGGTACCATCGAGGCTTGAAACCATGATCACTTGGGAACACACTAAAGATCTAGGTCAATCCAACAAACACCCCATTGATTTTTATTAGCCATATATTGACATTGCAAAAAAAAAAAAAAAAAAAATCATAATAACAAAAGAGAAATTATACTTTGAGGCGTGCTTGATGATTTTTGTTCCTTTTTAAAAGCCAATACCATCTCTCAATGAATTGATTATTAACCTAAAACAATGACTAAATCTCCGATCCATCAACCAAAAGCATATGTACTCATATCTAAAATACAAATCTACTGCGCAACAGCAGAAACAGCAAATCCGTATCGAAAGCCAAAAGCTAAAAAGAGTTATAGAAAATTATTAGTTTAAAACAAAACTAAAGAAATAGGACCACCGCTCTACATCTTCCAGGCAACTCGAACAAAATCATAGCGTCATACCGGCTAAACCCATTATCTTGCACTGGCTAAACCTGAACCCAACGCAACTAGACATCTTCCCCTCTTTAGAGCTCCAAACTATGTCCTTTTGCACGTGGGCCAAAAGACGCTGACTTGATCATGACGACGACATCATTTCATGATAACTGCTTCCACATCACAAAATAAACTAACAATATAATCTTGAGGATAAATAGAGGGAGATAGGGAAGGAGGCCACTAACTCCAAAAGGGCGGCCGCTAAGACTTTTTTCTTTAGGATTTATTTACATTTTTTTAATTATTAGGTTGAGAGTTCATACGATATTTTAACATTTATATGCTAAGATTGTATCTAAGACAGACTGCAATAATTTATTATTGACTTGTTCTTTTTTGTGTGGTTAATTTGCTTCTATTCTACATGACCTGTACGTAAGTGGAGACATCCGCTGATGCTATTGTGGTACAATTCCTTGATATTTTTTTTGAAGTTCCAGAATCCGTTATGTATGGAAAATGAAATATCGTAGCGATATAAAAGAAGTGATGAGGATTGATTGCTACTGTTGAACGAATATGCATGCATTATGTATGTTCCTTAGGGTTAGGGGTGTGGAAAAAGGACCATTGTTGGACAGTAATTCATTTGCATGATTTTGACAGAACCATTGGAAACGGTGTGGAGAGATGCTCTTAGGTAGGCTTTCACCCTCCTCCAAACATTGTGGGCTCTTGGATTGGAACATCGTGATTGGCTTTCACTTATTTCCTCCTCCCTTTCTTTCTCCCTCTTTTCTTCTATATACATTTTCTTCCTATCCTTTACTTAATTAAAATAAATAATAATGAAGACGAATGAATGTGACGCAAGATTTCCTTAGAAATGACAAAGAGCTAGATAACGAAAAGTCTTGGTCTTTGTCATTTTGCCTCTTCAATTTTTGATATCTTTTTCTTTTGACAAGTCATATTTTGTTTTATTTGAGAAAAAGGTTCGGGTTACAAGTGCCAATAACATCAGTCAATGAATCAACACTTCGCTTTCTTAATTTTTATTTATTAGGTTGAGAGTCTACGATATTTATATACTAAGATTGGATTATAGACAAAAATTATTTGAATGTATTTGTGAATGTTTTAGTAGATTTATTATGCAAAATACAAGTAATCCAACAGTCGAGATCAAAAATATATAATAAATTATTAACATAAATACTTATTGGAGAATCTTCTATGTATGATTCTTTGTTTTCTGTTGGGATGGCATTGCTTCATTTTTCTCTCCCATAAAGGGTTGACAGTATGCTTGCATACATGCTTCAATCCAATAAAGAAATATAAAAAAAGTCTTCAATAAATATATGGACTTAAGTCTAGTTGGCTAGAATTGATGTATTTCTACTCTTCACCCGATCCAAATTTGAATCCCCTCCTTGTAATTTATATTAGGACATAGCTTCTAAGACACGCCCGCATGTGCCAATTGGTTTTCTTTTTCTTTTTCTTTTGCAAAGTATGACCTATTATCCGATTTTGTTTTTAATATAAAAAAAATATGAATTTACCATATTATCATCATTTAATTAATAATTTCAATTCTTAATATTTGAATTAACCAAGGGCATTTTCTGGTATTTTGAATGTTTTAACATTCTCTCGCTTTTGCTTTATATATATATATATATATATATATATTAAAATAGGATATTATTTGTATAAAATAAATAAATAAATAAGTGGCCAAATTAGAATGTTTCACCATTCTATGTATTTTGAATGTTTCATCATTCTATATAGTTTGAATGTTTCATTATTGAAGATGATCCCAATCACGGTTGTGAATACAAGAATCCCGAGCCTCTACATTTAGACATGGTGTATTTACTCACATTTCGCAACATTTAAACCATTCTAATAATCTAATGGTACAATATACGACTCTTTAATTTTTAACTTTTGATACCTATCTATTTAATTAATCTAACCCTAACACTGTTAACTCTAATTTAAAATAAACAAATTAAACTGAACAATAAATAAAAAAATTATAAACCTAACAGCCATCCCACCTCCCCAACTCCGACTGCCATCCCGACCCCTATCCACCTTTCCCCGTTCACAACTCTATCTCTTCCATGAATACAAAGACATCTCCAGTTAGCAAGAATTCAAAGACATGAACCAAATGATTTGGATAGCAACTGGTCCTCTCTCACCGATATGCATATGGACCAGGACATTCCGGTTTGTAGGTCAAGATTGAAGGCCCCGTCATAATTGCTCAGTCAGGCATCAATTTAGAGAAATGCATAGTTACAAATTCCTCAAACCCAAGCACAATAAGGAAAATATAGAGGATTGTGCAAATGATGCTTCACTAAAATGAGAGAGAGAGAGAGAGAGAGAGAGAGAGAGAGAGAGAGAGAGAGAGAAGATGTTAAAGAGGGGGCGAGGTTGGCTTGGCTATGAGGAGGGAAGGGATTGCCATGAATTGGGGTGGGTCATGGGTGGCTGATGATAGGTTTATGGGTTTTCCTCTATTGATTTTTATTATTAAAAAAAATACATTATTTAGCATTTTAAAAACAAAATAATAATTAGAGTTAAGAGTGTTAGGGTTAAAGTTAATTAAATAGATAGGTGTCCAAAGTTAAAAATTGAAGTGTCGTATTTTGGACCATTATATTATTAGAATAGTCTAGATATCACGAAATGAGGGTAAATGCACAATGTCTAAATATAGAGCCTCAGGATTCGTGAATACAATATTACTTAGTTGTGTATACATTTATGGTTGTTCAAACCTAGTTCATAATCTAAACTTTGATTAGTAGTAAAAGATGCACTAAATCTGGATTTGTAGTTTATTGTCATATTTATTTTAAAGGGAAAATGGGTAATAAAAAAGATAATGCTTGCCTCCTTTTTGTGAACCACAGTTTGACACATATGTAAAAATAATACAAATTTATAAATAAACCCAATCCTAGACATGTATTTATAAAAAAAACCCAAGTACTATTTAAACATAGAAACACACCCAAAATCAACCTCAAAATCAACAATTGTATATTTTTTGGTGTGTTTATAAATGAGTTTTGAGTGTGTATAATGATGGGTTTTGGGTGTGTTTATAAAATGTTTTGGGTGTTGAGTTTTTTTATAATTTCAGCCCCCATTTTGGGTGTTTGAGTGAAACTCCCTAAAAATAATTCATCAAAAACTCAACCAAAAAAAAAAACATTATGCACACATGTCACACTATTATTAGCGGGAGGGAAGTATTTTCCTGATAAAAATTAGATATCTCATTTTCCTAATACATATAAATACACCCCAAATATGTTGAAATCACCCCCTTCAAAATTTCTCCTTTAAAATTCCACTTATTTTGGAGACACGAAATGTGGCTATTTATATGTGCTTTTCAGGCTTGACCATTCCAATCAACCCAAAAAGCCTAACTAGCTAGCTGGGCAGTGGAAATGGCTAAATTTGCTCTTCAACAAGCATCTGTGTGCTAGTTGAGAAGCTCATCCAAGAATGCAACCGTCCAAGCGACGCCAATGTTGATCTTGCAAAGGCCCAAAAAATGTTGACGATGATGAGAGCCTATCTTGCGGACCACTTATCAGACCAGATTGGCTCCCAAGTGATTCAAAATCGTGCAAAAGAGATCGAGGATATAGTTTACGATACTGAAGATGCTCTTGCCAAGTTTAGCGCTGAGATTCCACATCACTTCCATTCCAATATACTCTCTCGGACGGGGCACAAAGTTAAACATTCTTTCTTTGTATGGAAAGCAAGCAGAAATTTGTCAAGAACCCTCAAAGAAATTGAAAGCATCAGTACTTTTGGTTCACTAAAAAAACTCGAGTCAGCTCTTGACCCACCAATTTCCAACCCAAAAGTTGAAGAAACTTATAATAATTTGGTTTATCACCAAGTTGTTAAGGAAGAAGACATTGTAGGCTTTGAGGAACCTAAAGAAAAAATCATCAAACAGTTGATGGAAGGAGATACTTCAAGGCCTTTGCAGATTTGGATTGTGGGTTCAGGCGGCTCAGGCAAAACCACCCTTGTAAAGATTGTTTATGAAAGCTGTTTACACCATAATCAACCGAGCATATCCAGCCTCAAAGCGACTAGCACCAAAGACACGTGTCACCACCACAACGACTTGCACAAAGTCCCACATCGAAATTCTATGCAAACCTCCCACTTTCACCTTCCTATAAATAAGGAATAGTATCCATGTGAAAAGGGGACTTCTTCTCTCCACTTAGAGGAGGATCCGGGTCTCAAAGCTAGACCCTAGGGCCGGGGACTCTCTTCTAAATCCCTGGCCTGGGCATCTCACTTGTCATCTTTATATTCGGGTCCAACTCCATGTACAAATGTAATCATACACTATTATAATGAGAACATACTTCTCCGTGGACGTAGCCAATTCATTAAGGGTGAACCACGTATATCTTGTCTTCTTTACATTTATCGCTTGCCCAAGTCTTTACACACATGCTGAAGGTCCTCACCTTCACCCATCATCTATCACACCTCATCACTAAGTTGGACTCAATCTTGGCCTAACCATTTTGAGCATCAATAGTTTGGCACCGTCTGTGGGAATCGATACAAAAGACTTATGTCGTTCTCCCCTTCCTCAGTGCTCTTCGGCACCCATACAATCTTCATCATATAGCTTTGCGATGCCTTCGCACTCACCATGAACGGCGCTAGCGATGCCTTCAGCACCCACCATCAATCGGCGCGAGGATGCCTTCAAGACCTACGCGCCAGCCACAATGCCTTGCAACACGCAAGCTTTGTGTCCCTTCGGCACCTCCGTGCCTAGCCGTATTGTCTTACGACATGCAAGCCTTGTATCACCTTCTCGCACCATCGTGCCTAATCACATTGTCTTGCTACACGCAAGTTTTGTGTCACCTTTTGCATCCTCGTGCCTAGCCACATCGCCTTGCGACACGCAAGCTTTGTGTTGCCTTCGGCACCCCCGTGCCTAGCCATATCTTGTGTCGCCTTCGGCACCATCATGCCTAATCACATTGCCTTGCGACGCGTAAGTTTTGTGTCGCCCGCACCCCGCGTGCCTAGTCACATCGCCTTGCGACACGCAGTTTTGTGTTGCCTTCGGCACCCATGTGCCTAGCCACATCTTGTGTCGCCTTCGGCACCATCGTGCCTAGTCACATCACCTTGCGACACGCAAGCTTTGTGTTGCCTTCGCACCCCGCGCCTAGCCACATCGTACGCCTTGGGCACCATCGCGCCTAGTCATATTGCCTTGCGACACGCATGCTTTGTGTCGTCTTCGGCACCATCGTGCCTAGCCACATCGCCTTACGACACGCAAGCTTTATATTGTCTTTGACACCCCCGCCATCATTCGGCGCGAGTGATGCCTTCGGCACCCCGTCATCATTTGGTGCGAGTGATGTCTTCGGCATCCAGCCACAATTAGGCCCGAGTGATGCCTTCGGCAGACCTCTCTTATATGAGCGATGCCCACGCACATCCTCACCACAAGATAAGATTTCTCTTCTTACATATAAATATTGTATACAAGCATGTAATATTTGCACAATCCTATTCAGCAATATGGTTCATGAATATTGCATATGAATAATAGCTGCCTAGGTACCTAATTCAACTAGAGTATCACTTTGCATGGCTTGCATGGCTAGGGACAAGCCACCATTTCAATCCAATGGGAAGCCCATGTGACAACTAGTTGAAAGTCTTGAGCAATTTAAATGGCCAAGCCATACAACACCCAAGCTACTAAAAAAAGGGGGGGGGGCTTCAGCAGTTTCAAATTAACGACACTCAAGGGCACCCAAGGGCCCTTGGAAAATTTCTCAAAGCATCCAAGCAATCAATAGCACTCTGACTTTGATGAAGCTCTTTCCTTGGAGTAAACTGCCGACATGATATTAGTGCAGCCAATTGAGTAAAAAGAACAAAATTTTCACCAAATTTCAAATGGCCCAGCTCCAATTCCTTGGCTCTCTCCATCGGTACCCAAAAGCTACAGCTAAGTGATCAAGCTTCTTACCAAAGGAATTTTTGTCAAGGACCACAAAATATATCACCTTGCCCAAGCTCAACTTACCGAGCACCAAGCCTCGATCCGAAGCCAAGACCTCGAGAAACCTCCAAGGCCAACCCTGCCAAATGGCTCTAAACTCACTTGAGCTAAAACACCAAGGGGGCATGCAAGGATGAAGCCTTGCCTACTTTGCCAAAAACTGAAACCACGAAGGGCCCAGCCTCAAGGAATCCAAAATTCCTACCTCTCCAAAAACCCACTTACTGAACCTCACGGAGCCCATCTCCAAACCAATCCAATTTGTAGGCCCAATTTTGGTTTCTTGCCGAACGCTCCAAGGGGCCAGCTAAGAAGTTCCTGCCCACCCAAGTCTACATTGCCAAAGCTAGAACCTGCCAAGAAATATGCAACCGCAACATTACACATCATTTCAAACAAATTGGTTGGCCTTGCTGTTCGGCAAGGCCTATGAAATTCAAAAAGGGCTCACAAAATTACTAACACTAAGACCCACTCAACAAAGAGCCTAGCTCCAAGTCCTGCTGAGCAAAACCACACCAAGGTACTAGCTCATGAAACCCAAGCCCACTTGCAGAAGATGAAGGCCTTTCAACATTACTAATCATACGCATTGGCTAATAGACGCAACTCTCGACCTAAGAGGCCTAGCTCCTGCAGCTTCCGAATCCGGGACCAAGCTCTAGAAACTCAAAAATCAGTTCGATCCATCCTTGTCGAACGGCAAGGGTTGAGCAAATCGGATCAGTGCACCACAAAATTACCTTCTGCCGAACTCACAAGACCTGAGATTTCACAAATCCACTTACTGAACAGCAAGGATCGTGGAACAAGTGAAGGGAGTCCCACGAAAAACACAGCTCGTGCTCAAGGTTACCAAAGGTCACGAAGCCCTGGCCACACTCCTACGCAAACACAATTTTCTCAAGACACCCACCACAATCTAGAGCTCCAAGTTACCTTCACGCCTTGCCGAAGACACTACTAGCTCTCAAAATATTTCCAGTCCACCATTGCCGAACGGCAAAGGTTGCTAACAAGATAAGGAGGGCAGCTCTCAATCTAAGGGCCTAGACTCATAGAAAAGCCGGCCTGGCTACTATTCCTAGCTACAAAGACCCAGCTCACCACGGTTTCAGCCCACCATTACCGAATCTACCCACCAACCTCGCTTGTGAATCAGCCCTCACAACCTTCACTCTTGCCGAAGGTAGAACTCGACCCGAGCCAGGACGAAGGTCCCTAAGCTCACCAAAGACCAAGCCCAATAGCTCAAGTCTTTCACCAAAACTCACAAGAGCACCTACTTCAGCAATGTTTGAACCCAACTACCGATTGTTAGTGAGCCCAAGCCAACAATATGCTGCAGGCTCCTTTGAAAAACAGCCCAGCTCAACCAATGGTCTATGCAACCACAATTTTCTCAAGACACCCAAATCGTAAGGAGAACCCAATCTGTGGTCACAAGGCTCCAAGCTCACTCAAGTTGAAACTTCAGCAGATCCAACAAGGGCCCAACTGACACAATTTTTAGCACCTGCCGAATGCTAAACTTGTCGAAGCCAGGTTTGGACCAAACCAGAACCAGCTCCGAAAATCAGCCTTGTCACAACCTTGTCGAAGCTGGGAACATAACCTCAGATCTGAGAAGCTAGCCCTGCCGAACGGTAGGTTCTATGCTGCCAAAACCGGTGAGTCCGCAACAACGGTACGACAAGTTCCAAGCGACAACACCCCAAGACCGGCCCCAAACAAGACCTTGCTGAAGCTAGATAATGCACACATCCTCCTCCCAAAGGCCACCGCGTCAACTCTAGCACAAAAAGCCCCCAAGGTACTTTGTCGAACGGCAATGACGTACTCAAGTTTGTAGGGGACTCAAGCGGCGACGGAAGCCGTGACCCAAACCAAGAAAAGCCACCCAACGCCCGCTGAAAGTGGGTTGTTGCCCAGACTTTCCTAATCTCCAAACCTGGGTTCAACTCAAGGTTTTAGCCAAGAACTTGAAAACACCCCAAGCAACACTTGCAAACCCAGCTTCACCAAGCTCCAATAGTCCCTCCAAGAACTTGCGGCTTGCTGCAAATTCAAAAACAAAAACTGAAGGGAATTCAAGTGGAACCTGCCGAACGGCAGGCTCCTTGCAGAAGAAAATGGGGGACTCCGCCTCTAATCCAACTCTAACTTTCTAAAAGGGGACCTGCCGAAGCCACAGCACGACCTCAAGAGTCTGCACTTAAGGTCACGAAACCCTCTAACCTTCTCAAAACTCCCAAAATAACCCTTGCCGAATGGCAAGGGTCCAGCTGGAAACTGGGAACTCACCTTGCCGAACGTACTAGCTCAAACTTTAAATCTCAGACCCAGACCCAGCCTCTGCCGAACGACAATAGCTGCATCGCTTTATTTATACCCCCCAACAATGCTAAAACCTAGCCCTTATTCCCCCATTTTTGAAACTTGCCGACAATAAATCCCAACCCATGGTTCTCAACCACTTACTGAAACATATCTCGGGCCCAGCCTTTGCAAGTCATTAACCCATATCTCTACACAACAACCTAGGCTAACTCACGGCCTAGACCCCAGCTCTACACCTTAGCCACAAGGGGGCCAAGCCAAACCTAGAAACAAACTGAAGGCCTAGCTTTTTACACACAAAAAAAGACTTCCTAGCCTACTTGCCGAACGGCATGGATCATCGAACCTTCTTAGACCTTGGTTCCTTTCAAGGCTTGTACATTCCAGGCTTACAAATTTTTCCAAAGCCCATGCCACATGGCCATTCAAAAAAAAAAAAAAAAAAAAAGAGAAAATAGGTCTTGGCCTCCTTGCCGAACGGCAAGAAGCATTAAAGCACAAAATGGCTCCCCCAATTCTCCCCTTATCGAAGCCTAGCTCCCGAAACACAAGGGTCCGGCTCTAGGAACTTGCCAAAAACCCAGGTACCTAGATACCAACAGTCCTAGAGACTCACACCGCTTTTATCATACATACCAAGTATTAACGCAACTTCTAGCTTGCCAACTTGGGGGACTAGGGACTGCCCTACGGCTCCCACTGAACCTGGAATGCTCGGTCATGATTACATAGAAAGCTCACAAGTTCCCAACCTGAAGTTACTTGACCGCAAATTTGACTACTATTTACACCATAATCAACTGAGATATCCAAATTTCAAAGCGATTAGCACCAAAGACACGTGTCACCACCACAACGACTTGCACAAAGTCCCACATCGAAATTCTATGCAAACCTCCCACTTTCACCTTCCTATAAATAGGGAATAGTATCCATGTGAAAATGGGACTTTTCTCCCCACTTAGAGAAGGATCCGGGTCTCAGAGTTAGACCCTAGGGCCTGGACTCTCTTCTAGATCCCTGGCCTGCATCTCACTTGTCATCTTTATATTCGGGTCCAACCCCATGTACAAATGTAATCATATACTATTATAATTAGAACATACTTTTCCATGGACGTAGCCCATTCATTAAGGGTGAACCACGATATCTTGTCTTCTTTACATTTATCGCTTGCCCAAGTCTTTACACACATGCTGAAGGTCCTCACCTTCACCCATCATCCATCACACTTCATCACTAAGTTGGACTCAATCTTGGCCTAACCATTTTGAGCATCAACAAAAGCAAAAGGGTGCAACGATTCTTTGATTGCCATGCTTCCGTTGATGTTCCACGCACCTCTGATTGCTGAAAGCTCTTGCTAAGCATGTTGAGCAAATTTGAGGACCGAATGCAAGAACCAGTTGTACTTCATCATCAGCATCAGCATCATTATGAAGAAATAGATCCGGGGCTAAAATTGAAACAACTTCTTAGGCAAAAGAAGTATGTGGTCATTTTAGATAATGTTTGGAGAGGACATGATTTGGGATGCATTGTAAATGCTCTGCCACAAGGTTTGCCTGGGAGTAAAATAATCATAACTACTCGAGACTCTAATTTGTCTTATTTGCAAGCAAATTCTGCCGAGTATATTCATGATTTGAGCCAAGTGTTATCATGGAAAGATGTCAGCAAACTTTTCTGCAATAAGGCATTTCGGCCAAATTCGAGCGAATGTCCAGAGGAACTTCAGGGCTGGGGAGAAAAAATCCTCAAGAGGTGTGAATTCTTGCCCATTGCAGTTTCAGGAGGTGGCTAGTTTGCTATCAAAGAACCCACAAACCCCATTTGTGTGGGAGAAGTTCCATGACAATCTTGGCTCAGATCTTCCGATTGTTAAACTAGTTTGGGATCCAAGTTACGGAGACCTTCCTATGGAACTCCAAAGTTGTTTCTTGTACTTCAGCTTGTTCCTGAAGACTACTCCATCAAGCGTGAGAGGCTTATTCGCTTGTGGGTAGCTGAAGGATTTGTGACCCCAAGAAGAGGGAAAACAAGGGAGGAGGTTGCAGATGGTTATCTGAATGAACTCCAGGGAGATTGATGGGCAAGTAAGGACGTGTCGTGTTTTGAACCTTGTTCGCGAGTTCATCATTTCAAAAGCAGATCACGTCCTCATCTTGGAATCAAATAGCGCTAGTACTAGTAGTACTAATTCAGGTGAGAAATTTTGACACCTTTCTGCTTATTATGTTCCTATCATCAATATGTCAAGACGTAGGGACTTTAATCGAACATGTACATTACTAGTGTTTGGCCCTTCCCAGCAGGCAGTTCCTCTGACGGTTATGAGCTTGGAAAGGTACTTAAAACTCTTGTCAATTTAAGGGTTTTAGATTTCACAGGCGTTCATTTGGAGGACTTCTCCGAATCTATTGTTAGTCTCTCTCTCCTAAAGTACTTAAGTATGAGGAAAACCAAAATTAAATCAGTTCCAAGTTCCATAGAGAAGCTTGTGGATTTGGAAACGTTAGATCTTAAGCAAACCCAGGTGACCAAATTACCAAAAGAGATCTATGAGCTGTGCAATATGCGCCATCTTTTGGTCAGTCGCGGTTGTGATCAAGATCACGATGGACCTGCCCAAGGAGTGGGAGTGGTTTCCTCAGGCAACATTTGGAGCTTTACCCGAATTACAGAAACTGGCACTAATTAAGGTGGGAAACAACAGAACTATCCTAAAAAACTTGGCAGAGTTAACTGGTCTTAGAAAGTTGGGGCTGACAGATCTCAGAGCAGAACATGCAACAGAGTTGAGCTGCGCGGTTGAGAAAATGGTGCGCCTTTCGACGCTTGAAGTGAGATCAACAGACGAGGAGGAGTATCTTGATATGGATCCTATGAGATCCCCTCCTTCCTCTCTGCAACGCCTCTGTTTGAAAGGGCGCCTCAACAGCTAGCCGAGGTGGATTTCCCATCTTCACAGTGCTGTGAAGATTAGCTTGAAGCGGTCAAAACTGGATGCTGATGCAAACCCACTTACGACCCTTCAAGCTTTGCCTAATCTCATGGAGCTCAATCTGGTTGACTGTTATACTGGAGAGATGTTGACATTCCAAATGGAAACGTTCAAGAAGCTAGAGATATTATGCATCCAACAATTTGATCAGCTAAATAGGATGAGAATAAATAAGGGGGCAATGCCTGTGCTTAAGAAGCTTACCATGTCCAAATGTAAGAATCTGAGGTTACTTCCAGTTGGCATAGAGGTCTTACGAAACTCGAGGAACTGTGTGTACATGACATGCATACTGAATTCATGGCTAAGCTCCGAAGGGATAGTGAAGCATTTCAAGCGGTTCAACATATTCCAATCATCCGTTGAGGTCAAACCCAAGAGATAGAGCGTTGACTTCACTTTGCATTTTGTTTTCAATTAATGTTTTATGTTTTTCTTATTTTGACTTCGAGTTTAAGTTAATTTCTATATAAGTAATACCAACTAATGTAGCATATGATGACATGGTAATCCATGTTATTTGCCATGTCAATTACTCAAATTTGAATTTTTAATATTAAAAGATTCAATTGTTTTTCAATATATATATATATGTGTGTGTGTGTTACGTGTATATATCGAATTACCCGTTCTTTCTACTACAAGATTTCGCCTCCCCCTGAAACAACTCATGTCACATGAGACCGTCATTATTTTGCTTTAATTTGGCAAATTGGTGTTGTATAAAGTACGTTGATATACTAGTTGGTGTCTGTAGCATTCCTTTGTGCAAGTCGTGATAGATGATAGTCGCTAGAAGAGCATCAAACATTAGATGATAATTCTACATTTTCAAATACTAGGGGCACAGCCGCGCTCCCACTTGAGGAACTTGAATGTAGAATATTCTAACAATTGAGTATTGTATTTTGAAGACACTCAAGGTTATGTGTTGTTGTGATAAACTCGGGGTTTTGGAACGTGAAAAATAAAATGTCACGTTTATAATCATTTATACAATCACCAATGCATGTTATAATTTAAGTAAATTTGTCATACCTTCTCTCTTTTATTATTATTTTTAATTAAAAAAACCTTAAATCTCTAAATTAAGTTATTAGGTATCAGACATTTCACCCCAGCCTTGTTTACTTAGAAGATAAAAGATAAAGACTTATCGGATGTGCATGCATGGGTGTGGAAAAAAGAAAGGACCATTCTTGGAAAGAAATTCATTTGCATGATTTGGAAAGAACCATTGGAAACGGTGTGGAAAGTCTTGGTCTTTGTCATTATTCACAACGGGAGACACGTGCATATTTTCGTATACAACAGGCCATTCATCTTGACCGTTCAATTTTTAATTTCTTTTTTTCTTTTGAAAAGTCATTTTTTGTTTTATTTGAGATAAGGTACTCATTGACACTCCAAAAAATATCATAATGCACTCCCTTGTTTTTATGAATGTAGACAAATTGTAGTTTGAGATGTGCTTGATGAAATTTTTTTATTTATTAGGTTGAGAGTCTATATGATATTTATATACTAAGATTGGATTATAGACTCTCTCTTTTCCTTCTTTATTTGGCTAATTTGCTTCAACATGGCTTATACGTATGAAATATTTTTCACCACTTTAGTTCAAATTTGCACTTTACTACTATGCTCAACACTTAAAACGTATCCATAAGATAATTATGATTCCATAAGTACAAAGTAAAGAGTTAATGTTATGCCAATAAACACGTATTAGGTATTGAGAATGATAATAAAGATACACATCAATTAAAGTGGAAGAAAAATATTTCTCATATACGTATACTTACATGAAGTCTTCCTAACAAGCAAGTCAACAACCTTCGAAAAAAGAAATCTCTCGTTGTTGCTGTTAATTTTGATTTGATTTCTCCATATATATTTGAAGTTCAACAATCTTTTACGTATGAAAAATGAAATATCGTAGGGACAACATCAAAAGAGTAGGATTGCTCTGTTTGGAAGTTAGCCGTAGTTGTTTTGTTCCACATTTATTAAATTAATAATACACACATATATACGTATATAGTAATAAATTATTGACACTAATAATGATATGCAATTTCAATTTGGCATCACCCATTAATCTGAGGGGAAGTGATCACGGTTTGGTGCCCGTAGTATTACATTTATAAAAATTAAGTTACAATATATCCAAGTCAAAATAAGAAATGTAAAACATTAATTGAAAATAAAGAACGGAGTGACTTTTTATTTTTATTTTTTTATATATGTTCATAAGAGAACAACTTCATTCAACTTTAAAACAAACATTGGAGCAACTGTAAAAGTCGGAGAGCATATAAACGTGACCTCATTAAAACTTTGCCTTAAAAAACCTCAAAATGAGGAAAATCCGGTCAAGAAAAAGAGTATCACTGCACCTCCTAAAAGCACAAAAACAAAAACAAAACAAAAACCAAAAAAAGGGCAAAAAACTACCCAACTCCCTATCTATTTCCAGAAGTAAACCCAGCTAAGGAGGCATCCACCCAAAAGAACAAAGACGATACAACTATCAAATACATAGAGCTCAGTTGAATTACCCCACATATCTTATTCTACATAAACATGCCACTACATACCAGAAAGACTTCGGAATATTCCAGTGGAAGAACGGATGACTGGAATACGCCGAACCGTTTGAAATGCTTCAGTTTCCCTTTGGAGCTGAGCCATGAATTCAGTATGCATGTCATGGACATGGAGTTCCTCAAGTTTCGTAAGACCCTCTATGCCAACTGGAAGTAACGTCAGATTCTTACATTTGGACATGGTTAGCTTCTTAAGCATAGGCATTGCCCTATTCTCGACTGTCATCAAATTTAGTTGATCAAGTTGTTGGATGCGTAATATCTTTAGCTTCTTGAACGTTTCCACTTGGAATTCCAACTTTCCCGGTATAATAGTCAACTAGATTGAGCTCCATCAGATTAGGCAAAGCTTGAAGGACATAAAGTGGGTTGGCTTTAGCATCCAGTTTTGATCGCTTCAAGCTAATCTTCACAGCACTGTAAAGTTGGGAAATCCACTGCGGCGTACGTTCGAGGCGCCCTTCCAAACAGATGCGTTGCAAAGAGATAGGAGGGGATACCATATGATCCAAATCAAGATTCTCCTCCTCTTTTGTTGACCTCACTTCAAGTGTTGAAAGGCGCACCATTTTCTCAACGGCGCAGCACAGCTCCGTTCCATGTTCTTCTTTGACATCTGTCAGCCCCAACTTTCTAAGACCAGTTAACTCTGCTAAGCATTTTGGGATTGCTTTGTTGTTTTCCACCTTAATTAGTGACAGCTTCTGTAATTCGGATAAAGCTCTGATGTTGTCTGAGGAAACCACCTCCACTCCTCGGGCAGGTCCATCATCATCTTGATCACAGCCGCGACTGACCAAAAGATGGCGCATATTGTGGAGCTCATAGATTTCTTTTGGTAATTCGGTCACCTGGGTTCGTTTAAGATCTAACGTTTCCAGCTGTGAAAGCTTCTTTATAGAACTTGGAACTGATTTGATTTTGGTTTTCCTCATACTTATGTACTTTAAGAGAGAGAGGCCAAGAATAGATTCGGGAAAGTCCTCCAAAGGAACACCTTTAAAATCTAAAACCCTTAAATATTTAAGGGTTTTAAGTACATTTCCAAGCTCGTCAGAGGAAAGCACTGTCGGCTGGCTAGAGCCAAACACTAGTAAGGTACGTGTTCGATTCAAGTCTCTACACCCTCTTGACGAATTGTTGATAGGAGCATAATGAGCAGAAAGGCGTCGAAAATTCTCTGCTTTTGAAATGACGAACTCGCGAACAAGGCTCGTAACTCGGCAAGTCCTTACTTTCCCATCAATCTCTGTTGAATTCACGTCAACCAAATTTCTTCCAATGAGTTCATTCAGACAATCATCTGCAACGTCCTCCATTGTTTTTCTGCTTCTCGGGGTCACAAATCCTTCAGCTACCCACAAACGAATAAGCCTCTCACGCTTGATGGAGTAGTCTTCGGGAAACATGCTGAAGTACAAGAAACAACTTTGTACATCGATTGGAAGGTCCCTGTAACTTGGATCCCAAACTTGTTCAATAATCGGAAGATTGGAAACAAGGCTATTATGGAACTTCTCCCACTCGAACGGAGTTTGTGGCTTCTTGGATAGCAAAGTAGCCACAGCTGAAACTGCAAGGGGCAAGTATTCACATTTCTGGAGGATTTTTTCTGCGCAAGCTTTAAGCTCCTGTGGACATTCGCCTTTATTTCCTTGAAATGCCTTCTTGCAGAACAGCTTGGTGACATCTTTCCATGATAACACTCTACTCAAATCATGAATATACTCGGCAGAATTTGCATGCAGAGTAGCTAAATTACAGTCTCGAGTAGTTATGATTATTTTGCTCCCAGGCAAACCTTTTGGCAGAGCAGTTACAATGCATCCCAAATCATGGTCGCTCCAAACATTATCTAAAACGACCACATACCTCTTTTGGTCCAGAAGTTTTCTCAATTTGTCCCGCGGATCTATTCCGTCATGATGATGATGATGATGATGATGTACAACTGGTTCTTGCATTCGGTCCTCAAATTTGCTCAACATGCTTAGCAAGAGATTTTGGCAATCAGAGGTGCGCGAAACCTCAACGAAAGCATGACAATCAAATAATCCTTGCACACTTCCGCTCCCATAAACAATGTTTACAAGAGTGGTTTTGCCAGAGCCTCCAGGACCCACGATGAAAATCTTCAAAGGACTTGGATCATCTCCTTTCACCAACTGTTGGATGAGTATATCTTTACGCTCCTTAAAGCCCTCGGTGTCTTCTTCTTCAACAACTTGGTGATAAACCAAATTATTATTAGGTCTTGTGTTGGGAATTGGTGGGTCAAGAAGTGAATCTAGTGCTGGTACCGAAGCAAAAGTGTTTCCTCTTTCAATCTTTTTGAGCTTGTTTGATAACTTTCATCACTCGTCCCATAATCCTTGATCAAGTTCAAGCGAGAGAAATGGAAAACTTATGGATGGCATCACGGCAGAATTCTTTGCTCCGACTGAGGCCTTCAAAATATTGTGCAAGGTAAAGCTAAGATGAAATGAGCTCTCTCATCTAATGGGCCTCAGGTACCAATTTTGGGACTAGAATGCTATGTCATATAATGGGCCTAAGACGTAAACCTTGGGTTGATTGGCGCCATTTCTCCATTCTTAACGGATCATGATTGATTTGGATTCACCTTGTCTTCTATTCATCTATATGTGACAATTAGAGAACAAGAGATCAACTAAATTTTACACATTTTGAAGGAAAGATATTTATTAGCAACTATATATATATATATATATATATATATATATATATAGTCCTTTCTATTCAGGGATTCTTCAAATAATTTTATTTGAGGGATACCTTTTAGGGTCCCTTATGAATTCATTTTTCAACAATCGAAATCATCTATTTTTTAAGTCTACATTTATAGATCATCTTTGCAAAAAAATTGACAAATCGGAAACTATTTCAATATCCAATTGTAAAATCAATGAACTGCTTCAAGAAAATACTAAAATTTCAATAATTCAATTGAGTAGTTAAATGATATTGGATTTAAGTGATTTTTTGTAGAAGTGATCTTTAAATGAGTATCTACAAAATAGACGGTTTGGATTAGTAAAATACAATATGGAGTGGGCTCTGCAAGGGTATCCCTCAAATAAGTATTTGAGGGATCCTCAATGTTGGCCTGGGCACGGATCGGTTCGGAACGGTAGAAGGCTTTTCCGTTAACCAAATCAAAGACTTCGGTAGAACATTTTCTCTTCCGTTAACCAAACCAAAGACTTCGGATCCGTTAACTTAATATTTGGTTCGGATTGGTTCGGTACGCCGGTAATACCGTAATAAAAATATACTAATAAAAATACAATTTATAATACTTTCATATAACATAAGTTCTTGAACACATACACCAAATTATCCTTGTAAAATATAAAAATCCAATAGTCTAATTCATCCAAGTATGAAATCAAATAACTTAATCACTATATAATTCAATATATACTCAAGATATACTGGGAGCCACTTGTCTTTGTTGTTTGAACATTTGAGTGTTATTTTTACTGAATTCTCTACATTTATGTAAATGATTTTGACATTTTTTTCGCTTTGGGTTCTTTAGTTTTTCATGCTAAATTCAACCATATAAATAACATAAAATTTGGATCAACGGTTGGAAAGTTACAGGTAAAAAATGGGACAAAGGTCGAAACTATAAAACATAAGAAATTCATAAATTCCTCTCTAACCAAAAAATACTACAATACCAGGGTGATAAAAAGTGATAGAATGGTGATAAAGCATTGATACAATGATGATAAAGAAGTGATACCGCAGTGATGAAGGAGTGATACAAAATGCTAATTGTATTTATTTTTGGTTTCTTGTTTTGTATTTAAATAATAGAATAAGTATAAATATCAAATTGGTACGGGTTTCCGTCGGGTTAGGAGTACTGTTTCCGTTAACCAAACCAAACATCTCGGTACATATCGGATCAGAATAATTAAAATTAAAAAATAATTATTTAACCAAACCAAACTAAACCGTCGGTACACGGATAATTCGGATGAGATGCCCACCCATACCTCAATGGAAGCTCTATATATATTTACTTCTATATATATTTACCCCATATCTATATATATCAGCCATACCTTATCTATCCTTTATAAAATAAAAATAAATAATATTAATAATAAAACTTAGATCTCCTAATTAAATCATTAGATATCACACATTTCATATTAACCTTGTTTGCATAAAAGATGAGTTGTTAGAGACGTGTGACCGTTTAAAGCACATGATTAAAAGTTTCAAAAAAGGTTAAAAATAAAGCTGAGACTTATCCAATACGAGTATTTTCCTCTTGTCAAAAACCTTATAAAATTGATCATATTCTCTTTTGTGTCTTGGCTTTCGGTTGTGAATGAAATTTCATTTACTCATAAAGCATTGACAACCCTAAAAATACCTTAATATCCTTTTGGGTTATAATTGGGGTCTCCTTTTTCTTCATATGATATTGCACAACAAGAATACAACAATTCTAAAAATAGACCCAAGGGAAAATGACTTGTAAACCAATTATGAAACTTCAACATAACAAGTTTATCACTCAAGAGAGAGAGAGAGAGAGAGAGAGAGAGCTAGCTTCACCAACTTCTTCTTCAACGCAAATGCTTCTTAGAAATTTCCATAGCGAAAGTTGCACCACAAAAATATCCCACGAAAAATGAATGACGATGGACATAGTCAAGGACCCAAGGTAGGTGGTAGGTACGAGCATAAGCCATCAATAAAAACTCACATCAAAAATTCGAAAGAAAAAAGAAGAAGAAACCAAGTGATTAGCAAAGAAAGCAATTAGTGATAATGGAAGGTCGGCCCAAAAGTCGGCTTAGGGGTCAACACGCTGATCCACACGCGTCAAGAGGTGAATGGTGGGCGTATCTTTTGCTTTCATGCTGTTGGCAAGGACGGCCACGTGTCGCTCAGCCAACGGCCACGTGTTCTGGCGGCAGTTTAAGGCCGTTGGACTGTTACGTTTAGAAAGAAAATCTTTTTTTTAGAAGATTTAGGAAGAAAATCTTTGTTTGTCACTTTCCGTTTTATTTATTGCATGTCAATTTCCTTAATCAAAATCAAGAATATGACAACCCTAACGCTTTTTATTTTGCCTTCGATGTTTCCAAGTAGAAGACTTCAATTTGACTCTTCCGATCTTTTTATTACCAAGCTTTGTGAGTACAGGCGATAGTTTAAAATTTCTTTTACGAACACATGATTATGATATTGTAAAAATTCGTACTTCAGATTCTTTATCTGTAAGTTAAGATTCTTTTCAACTGAGCTATATTCCGTTGACTTTTTCTTACCAAGTTAATACAAAGTTTTTACATGTAGTTTTTCTACAACAAATAATTAAATATATGTAAATTGACCTGGTAAATAATTTAATAATATTTTAAACACTTTTTTGAACACGGAATGTGAACGGAAATTGGTGGTTGAGCTGGCTGAACATGATAGGATGTTTTGTGTGACAAAGAATTTTTGTTTTTGTTTTTGTTTTTGTCTATTTTTGTGTGTTAATGAAACTTTATGCTTTTTCTTTATATTTTTGCCATAGTCATCCATTTCCATTGTATTTTAAAGTTCAAAGATATATTTATCTTTTATTGTTTTTCAATTGGTAATCAAATTCCTCTAAATAATATACAATCATATAGTAACCATTTCAGTTTTGAAAATAATAGTTTATGTTCAAAAACCAACTTTTCAGGAGAGTGCTTTTGTACAAAGTTGGTATTTTTTATCACTAGAGAAGTTGTATCTATATTCGTCCCCTTAGTTATTTTGTATTTATTTTTATTTATCTGATCAATAAAAACATCACTCGTTTATCAAATTGAAACAAAAACGATCATTTGGGACACATATACTTGTTCTATTTATTAATATTTGTGACCTACTTGTTATATGTCTTTTTTTTTTTCGCAAGTATTAATTAAAATGTTCATAAAAAATATATATGTGAAAATGGGCCCATTAATTTTTTTTTTGGAGCTAATTCGGTTCATGTGATTATTATAGTCTTCTATCCCAACTCTTTTTCAAAGTACCGATATTTTAAGTCATGTTTAATTTTAAGCCTAAGAAAATCAAAGGACCATCAAATATGCAGATAAGGTTCATGTGAGTGTTATATGAAAAAAGACGTTAGGTAGGTAAGAAGCTCTGGCACCCCTTCAACGGTCTTAGATTCAGTGAATTATCCTACGTTGGTCCACGAACCGACACTTACTTTTTTTTTTTTTTTAATATATATTTTTTTAACACATTTCTTTAGTGCAACATTTTTTTTAAAAAAAAAAAATATTTGCAGAATGATTTCTTCATCGGCAACATTAATGCACATTTATCATGCTTTTTTAGTATTTATTTTTGTGATGTATTTTCCAAAGATTTGTATAGATCGTAAGAGATCCTTTTAAATTATCATGGGATACCAACCCCAGCTAAATTCTCACTCAAAGTAGTGAGAAAAAGAATGAAGATATTTCGAAGCAGGTCATAGAATCATTATTATACTCTCTTATTTATACAAGCGATAATTTATTTTAATTTAATATAAACTACATAAGAGTGATTTGAACCTGATGCAGAATGGAGAGCACGTCGGAGTTTTTTACTGACTAAAAGTAATCACAACACTCAACACTGTAGTTTGGATCTCTCACCACCTTTGAACTCGGACTTGAAACGAACATGTAATCTATTTCAGAAGAGCTCCTCCAACTATAGATATCAATCAATTGCGATATGTCCTTACTACTTTCGGTTTGACACAAATGGTATAAAAAATAAAAAATAAAAAAAGTCATATGGACGTACATGGTTATGTGTAATTTGAAAAGTCTTTAAAATAAATTATTTTGGAATATTTGTTGAAGATAATGTGCATTGTTTTTACTTGATTGACATGAAGCTGACGATGGCACAAGACATTGAGTACGAGTGTCAGGATGATCAGGTGCTCCGAGTGTCATTGTGTAACTGTGTTCTTGATTAGAATGGCATCATGCACAGCAGCACTGCAGGATATTCCATATTCTTACACAATCAACAAGCTTACAACAAGTTAAAAGTTTCCGATAGTGATTTTTTTCCCTTTTCGTTCTTTGTTTTTTCATTTATACCTTTTTAATCCCTGTATTTAGTTGTACTTTTTGATTGTGGGGAAATCTTTGCTTCACATGTTTATTGTAATGAAACTCGAATGTGATTACGTGATGAGAGAAATATATACGCTTCAATGTAGCTAAGTTATACTCCCCCTTCGAGCCAGCAGCCCTCACCTAATTTTGAGTTGTTAAAGGAATCATCCTCAAATCCTATGATTTATGGAAGATTTGGACTACCTAATCTTGCAATGTGGTCGCACCTGATGATGTTTTCTTTATTTGATGCGACATTAACCCATACTTAAAAATGTTCTTAAGAACACCCCAATCCCTTAAATCATGAATTCTAATTCCCTCTTATCAACTAAAGTAATCTTCTACACACTTGATTGCTCCAAGTCCTACAATAACCTTATAATTGCACTTATTTCGAATAAATTTTATCAGTTTAAAACAAGAAAACACAAACCTTAAAATTGTGTTTAATTTCTAAAATATAAAGAATCGTTATTATTATGAACATTTATAAATAAATAAATAAATAAATAATCAACAATAATTGATTTAATAAAATCAGGTTATAAGAATAAACAAATAAACTCGTCAAGGGGCTGTTTGGCAACACAGTGTGGGCCAGTACGGTTTTCTTTAAGCACAGTGACAGACAATTATTTGATACATTGGCTTTGGGCAGACCATCTGAGATGATTTGACGCTTCCCAAACATGTCCCAAGTGTAGGGCAATCTTTTTGCATTTTGTTAGCCATTTCCAAATCGGCTCCTTATCCTCAGCCAGTCTTCGTGCGGAGTCACCCCCAACCCAAATTCCGTGGGCAAAAGAAATGTGGACCCAGAGACAAAAAACTGACAAGTAAAAGGACCCAGTATTCATAACCCATTTGGCCCTTAGTAAAACCTCCTATTATTGTTATGCACCTGCTTTTCTCATTATTGTCCTCTTTCAGCCTTTCCAGTTTCTACCCCAATTATGTGGGAATAACATTGGAGTGTGCTGCCCTCTGAATTCATTCCCGGAATGGAAGATTCGAACATAACCTTTACTAAGCTCTAAGATGATGATTTGAATCCCTCAAATAGGTTATATGTGACAACCCTCGCAGCCACACATAGGTTATAATGTCAATCAGGTTTAGTAACAAGAGAAACTCACATGTAATTACGTGATGAGAAAAATATATACGCTTCGTTATATCTTAGTTATTCCGTCTAGCGATGAACGGTTATAATGTCTATTCTCTCCTAGGGTTGTGGACATGAAAAGGGTAAATGAGGTCATGGAAAAGATGGCATTTTCTGTTAAAGAAGGGAAATTGCAACAAGTGGTATGGGTGGGGAAGTTCTGCAGTCAGTCAGTGATGTTTTCAAGTGGCCTGTAAGTTTTGGTGCTGACTGGTCACCAACTAATATATTGTGAATTTGAAATTCGACGTGAGCTTTTCCAATTTGGAATTTGTAGTCTTCGAAATGGGCATGCATGTTCCAGATAGTCTAGCTCATATGTATTGTCCACCTCATGCCAAAACAAATTGGTGCTACTGGTTCTGATCTTGTCGCGCAGCAGCAATAATATGCACGTATATATATAAATATATATATATATATATTTATTTATTTATAGAGAAAATGGAAGAGTTCAAATTGTACATTTGGCGTGCACGTAAAGAACAGGAATATTCTACCTACGTTGGGCCCGAGTGCAATATTATTCCTTGCATGCTGGTATAAATTAGCAAAAAAGTATGCATAAATTCTTCGACCATAAGACTCTTATCACATTGGTTTAGTTCTAATTCTTCTTTTCTTTCTCTTATACTTTATCTTTTTCTTGTTTAAGACTTCTTTCTTGCTCTGCGTTTATGTATACGGAAATACTTCCATTCTTCTTCTTTTTCGCTCAATTTTCTATCCTTTGATAAGTACCCAAAAGTAATAATATTTAAGAAATCGGTTACTTTCTCTCTCTAAGATTTTCTCTTTTGTGTTTGCATATTTAATTCTTTAATATTTTTTTAAATACAAGCGTTTATAGTCTCTGAACTATAAGAGAAAGGGAAGTTTCACACACACACTACTAAGACGCAATGAGATTCGAATATGAGACCACTAACCTTTTCACTAGACTAGACATTGACCTATAATACTAATTTTGATGAGAAATATATCACAGCTTCATAGAGAGAAATATCTTCTTGCATCTATAGTCACATGGCCCTCCTCCACCCAAATCATCATATATTATTGTTTCCTTACCCAACATGCCATTTCTAGCTTGGTGGATATGATACTCTCTATATTTGCAAGGCCGTGGTTTTCAATTGGATACTCTCACTCACACCATGTTTCAGTGCTTAATTTGTTGTAGAGAGAGGCAGAGCCCACCCTCATCCCTAAATGCAACAATCCCATGTCTGCAAACTCCCACTTGTTTATGCACTTCCATGTGCCTTTCCAAATAGTGTCTCCAACCAGGGGCCATGGATGTTTTTGGTGCACCTTTTAAATTAAAATGCAATTAAGCATGCTTGCTTGCATTTTAGATCAATCAAGTAAAGCAATCCCAAGAAGGGTCGGCTAAAGTAGGCATTGAAAATCACATCATGGATAGATTAATTAACACTTAACACTAATTGATCCAATAATAGCTATATGTACAATGTTCGATGGTTTTTATTGGCAGTTGGTAGGTTTTTCAGGTAAAGTCAATTCACCCAGTGATTCCTTCTATTATTTTGGGTTGCATTCCTATGACCAGAGGATACACAGAGTATCCATCCTATCTAGCTGGCTATTAGATATTTAGATATTTAGATATATTTAGATATTTAGAAAGAAATGGGCAATAATTGAAGATGTAAAGCTTCTAGTACCATGATACTATAAGCCAACTTTAGCCCCAAAAAAATATCTCACCCTTGGTTACATTACTTGTTTTTAGCACTTCATTTTGAGTGCATGCCCTTGTCATTTTTCGTTTCCTATCTTACATGTGATCATTCGGCATTATTAGGGTAATTCAACTCTAGATAATGTCAACTGTTGCACATGTAACTTGAAAGTTAAGTGATTAATAGCATTTACTAATGTATCCGAGATCCTATTGAAGATTTCCTCGGTCCCAAAAAGTCACTTTGAACGTATATAATGTAAAGCAATGTGATGTTGGACATTGCAATAGACATGTTGTTTATGCCTTTTAACAAATCACAATGCATGTTATTACAAGACTTTCTTTCCTATATAGCACAAATCAAAGGTTTATTATATACGATCCACATCCCAAACATACCATTCATTGTTTTGGGGCATTATTACTTACAAAACCTAGATTAGCCTAATCTCACCTTTAAAGTCATATGGGCAACACCTTAATTAGTTTGTACCCTAATTAATTGAAAATGATCAACTTGGGGGAAAGCAAAATGATCAAAGTGAAGCATGTGGCAGCACGTGCACACGTGGAAGATGATGAACGGAGTGATGACACAAATGATGGACCACGGTCCCTTGCATGTGTAAGACCATGATCTTAATTGCGTAACCTAAAAATACTCACACTGGTTGTTGTGGTAGCATGCAAAAGCATTGACCCCATGCTATAGATATATGATTAGCTTCCAAATAATTTGTTAAATATTCCATTAATTCTTCTTAATCATAATTAATGACCATGATAGCTGATTTGTTTACCGGGGATCTTCTGATTGCAAATTGATAATTGAGTTCTTGGGTTTTCTTATTGTCAGATATCATATGCCGAAATAATTCCCTAAATCTTGCATGATTCACTCCATGTTATAGTTAGTTATAGGGTCATAGCCTCAGGCTTCTTGATTAATTAAGAAGAGCTACAGTTTTAATTAGAGTACTGATTAAATAAATAATCATGTCATGTGAATCTTCCACTTGTCGTGGGTCACGAGCCTCCAAAAATAAAATCATATGTCCATATTATATATGAATTTATAATCACAATTTTCCCCTGATCCTGGCCAACCCTGCAGCAAGTTTCACATCCCATGTGTGCTCATCTGCAACACCCTGCAACTCATTAAATCTAGACATCTTACAAAAAGAAAGAAAGAAAGAAAGAAGAATAAATAATTGTATGACCAAATAGCTTAACAGTAACTTGTTGTGTGTCCCCATGTATTTATAAACGTTAATGAAATCTTATAATAATTGTGCTCCAAAATGTGCACATTGTCGTGGTTATGTGATGCACATGAAAACTCATCAATTATTAATTTAGTAGTATTTTTATTATAAGTTTTAAATTTGAATCCTCCTCTTTTAAAATAGAAAAAACACAACCATAAGGTATGGTGCGGTTAGCAAACTGTTACCTTCAGCTAACTAACTAGTGCCTCAATGACAGAGGTTCAAACCCGTTGGAAGTACTTTGTGGCCAGGGGCAAACCGAACTCAGAGCGAGGATTAATCTCATTTGGGTGTGAGGACACCTCGTGGTATTTACTTCAAAATAAAAAATAGAAAAAACACAAGCATATGTGAATAAGGCCAGCTGGTCAATGCAGAGTGTCCGCCCTCTTGCAGTCGAGTTCTATTCCCTTCCTCGGCTACTTAGAGTAATTTAAAGTAGTTTAGATTATGAATTGCAGTATTAAAAAAAATACAAATACAAAGCATATTATAATGTTGTCATTGTTTTAGAGCTTAATTGAAAATGAACTCATGCATGTTGTGCAATTAATGCAGGTTGTTATATAAATTCTGAACATTGTTTTACATAATATTATATAGAGGTGGATGAAGAAATAATTCACAAACTAGTGGGTCTCTATGGCTTTAATTAAGAAACGAGGATAGATTTATAGAACATACCAGATTTTCAGTCAGACCAAATGGTTGGCAGCACTTGTGCCTCATAAAACACACAGAAAATATTCAAAGACTCAGAATTTCGCATGGTGGTTGAGTATATATAAAATTGAATTGTTGGGATATATATATATATATATATATATACATATTCTACATATTTATATTGATTCTCTGCATTTTTTACTGTTGATTATTGAAGGTTGTTACAAATAAAACTATACTGATAATTTATCATTCATCTCTGACCATGGCATACATGTGTATGCACTGACAATATAATGTATCATAAAGGAATTAAAGAAGAAATAAAAAGAATAAACTCATATTGTAGTAAAAATACTTCTCCATATAATCACTTTAAGCAATTCTTAAAATAACTTAAAGTGAACATGTGGAGAAGTATTGTGCTTCTTCCCATAAGTAATTTTGGTCCTCCCATAATTACTCCCAAACGAGAGTGCTTTATATAGCCCAAAAAAACCTCAAATTTTTTAAGTTTTCTAGATATTTAAGAATTAGGTGGAAATGAATAATGGTGAATGGAAAAAATATAGTGAGAGCAAATAATAAAAAAATGGGTAACAAAATAATTAAATTAAAATATAATCAGCTTTTGTATGATCGTCATCAGCGGACACGTAGACAACTTAAGAATGTCGACGAAGATTCGATGGCAACTGACGAAAAGATCATCTCCATTAAATCAAGTAATATTTAAAGTGGCAAATTATATATTATTCCACCTTTTCGAGGTTAGAGTCATCCATGACATTAAGGAGACTAATCCCACTAATAAAAAATATGTAATTCATATGTGGAAGAACATGAACCAAAGGATATGGTTGTTAGCCCATGATTAGGAAGTTGAGAGCCTCTTAATTAATGCTCTACATAAATTATGCAAGCTAGCTTTATCATCTGGATGATGGAAGAAGGAATCTCTACCCGCAATAACAAGAAAACAACAATATAACTGGTAAAATAAGAGCTTTTAATCACAATAGTGTATAACTTATATTTGAATTTCATTTTAGTCTGCCGACTCATTTTGGAGTACTTTTGATCCTACAATTCTCGTGCGTGTGCCAATTTGGATGTTATTATACTTTAAAAATCAATGAAAAATGTTCATGAATGACTAAATTGGAATGCCAAACGCGTGTGTCATTCAGTAATTTGAGGCATATAAAGAAAATCTATAAGAAAATATTATGTGGTAGAATAACATTGTCACCTGATAGATACAACAAGTTCACATGTTATAATATAAATGAATTAATAACATTACGTGTCTGTATTTAATTACTGTACAATAATTTCTTGAAATCACAATCTTCATCGTACTGTTTATGTATTTATATATAATGAGTTTCACTCCAGGAAATCATAACTAAAACTCCGCAAGTTATGCTAATTGGTGTTTGGATTAGCGCGTTAAGTAAAAGTTTAATACGTCTTAGCCTCTGACCACCGACTTTAGAGTTACCAAAAAGGAATCATCGAAGTTGTCTTCTTTCTTCTTCTTTTTATTTTTGGATAAAGAAGACATCAAAGTCTTACCTTAAATTCTAGTGGTCTATTTCTTCACAAGTTTTGGTCTGGCGGCAGGTCCTAGATCCTGTTCCAAATCCATCATTAACACTTGCAAATGTGGATTAGGAAACTATATTTTTCATTGAATTTTTTTCCGACATAAGGACACATGGGAATCCCATTAAGGTTTCGTGCCCCGAATGTTTTTTTTTTGGTTTTTTTTTTCTTTCTCAAAAGCTAGTTATATGGAAAAAGGGAGAACCTAAAATTGATTAAGACCTGTGTTATCTAATTAAAATTATGTTTTTATGTTTTAACAATGCTACCAATCTATTGAGTCATTGACTGAACATCTTGTTAGGCATTTTTAGATTAATTTTCGAGCGACTAAGAACAAGTTTTTAAAATAATTAGTTTGTATTATATTGTTAGGTACGAATTTCAGTCTTGCACTCTTGTTACCTTCGTATTAAGACTTTTTTAAGAAATTAATTACTAAATTAAAACTTCCAAATCTCTCTTGATTAGTACATCAATTATTTTTAATCACTTTCATACTCTACATTCACACCTGTTTTACATTATCAATAGTTTTTGGTTTTTTCATCGACCCTACCGTCACCGTGGGGTTCGATAATTAGAATATTTTCGTCGCGTTTAAATATTTTGTACATAGTTGGTTTGAATTTTTGTGCTTTTTCATTAGTGATAGAAGAAATAGATAAGCAAAATGAGACACACTACATATTTCTTTTATCTTTCTTTGACCTTTACAAAAGCTTCCATTTGTGCTCTCACAAATCCTATATTTTCTTTCTTCTTCACCTTTTTCAACTCTCATTTCTCTCATCTTTCTTTTTTTTTTTTTATATAAAAAAATTATAATTTTGTTTAATCTGTTTTGAATGTGGAAATAATTCAAGGTAGAGGCGTGTACCCTAACCATGCATGCATGTGAAGCATGGCCTTATTTATTTATCCAAGTTGTATTGACTTGTATGGTAAAAAAATATACTTGTAGTCATGGAGACGTATGTATGCCAAGAGAGTAGGGAATGTGCCCATTATTAAAACAATAAATAAATAAAGAGGAAAGGAGACTAGCTTTTCTCAGATTCATTTTTTAGTTGCACCATGGATTTCACTCACAAATTTTATAATGGTTTTTTTTTTTCATTTAAAAAAAAACTCAAAAAGAGTAGAATGGTGAGTGACGAAGATGGAGGAGGGTAAGCGTGTGGGGCACTCGATTGCGACCAAGATTTTCAGGGTGAAGGAGGAGACCTGCAAACAACGACACGTGTTTCTGCATGACTCCGATTGAGGGAAGAACGCGGGGTTAAGACGTGTCCTTAGGGACCAATACCACCTCCATCCCCACTCAAAAAACCCCAACAGCACTTCCATTACTCTCTTCATTTTTATACTAATGGGCCAATAGCCTAACTCAAAACACTCCTACTTTGTCTCTTTTCATTTCTCAATTTCAAATTCATTTGTTCCATACAAACAGTATTGAAGAAAGGGAATTCGAATACAGAAATTCGAGTGCAAGAGTAACTGTTTCTAAGTCATCTCCATATTACCTGTACCCACCAATTGGATTTAAAAAAAAAACACTAGAATGTTTTTGTTATGCGACAATGTTACGAGTCATGGTATAATCAGATTTGGACACATGTCTTCTTTTAACTACATTACAACACATCAATCAATGTGATAATGTGAGTGGTTTTGTTCTATATGTAAGGAACTTTCTTTTGGGATATGAATATAAAAAAGGAAGACCCAAATTGAATGTAATATAATATTGAGGGCTCACACATAATATAAAAGGGTTATAGAGAAAGGGGTCGTGTCAAGTTATTAAGCAACTAGACCCCCCCACCACCTCTTTCTGATCACTTATTGGCAATCCTAATTGAGCACCCATTCTCGTAAATCCAACACGTGGTCACTTGCTACATGTTTGAGGTGGGCCTCCCTGCCTCCTTCTCCTCCTTATATATACCCTCCATCTCTCTCACCTGTTTCTTCAAGTCTCACATTCTCTCATTCCATCTCAGTGTCTGCCCCGGCCACTCTCTCTCTCTCTACAAACCCAAACCAAAAGCAGACCATAAAAACACACACTCTCTCTCTCTCTCTCTCTCTCTCAACCCAACAAGCACAAAATACACAAGTTTACTTGCCCTTCAAGGCCAATCAAGAGCCACCATTCTCTACTCTTACTATTACTAGCGTAGGCTTCTTCTTTTTTTATCTTGTTTAATTTACTAAAATAGAGAAACCATGCCTTCCACTGCTGCAGCAACAACAGGCACATGGGTTAAGCCTGTTACTACTAAAAGACATTACCTTTCTTCTACAAATTCTTCAAATTTAGCTACAAACCAATTGGGTTTTTCCCCCTCTTCCTCCTCCAGCCCAATTTTCTTCAGCAGAAAATCAACCCCAAACACACTCACATGCTCTCTCCAAGCCCCCTCTCTTCTCCAAATCCCCAAACACACCCCTTCCTCATCTTCATCAACCACCCTTTTCACTCCCTCCACAACCTCAAACCCAAAAGAAAACAAGACCCAACCTTCTTCTAAATCCTCAAAGCCAGTGCCCCAGCAATGGAACTTCCTACAGAGAGCAGCAGCCATGGCCTTGGACGCAATGGAGAGCGCTCTGCTATTAAAAGAGCAGCAACACCCACTTCCCAAAACAGCGGACCCAAAAGTCCAAATCGCCGGAAACTTCGCTCCAGTACCGGAGCACCCGGTTGAACACTCTCTGCCAGTCACCGGAAAAATCCCGGCCTCAATCCAAGGCGTCTACGTCCGCAACGGCGCTAACCCACTTCACGAGCCGGTCGCCGGCCACCACTTCTTCGACGGCGACGGCATGGTCCACGCCCTGCAATTCAAAGACGGGGCCGCCAGCTACGCCTGCAGGTTCACCGAAACGCACCGTTTTAGCCAGGAGCGCGACCTCGGGCGTCCCCTGTTCCCAAAAGCCATTGGCGAGCTCCACGGCCATTCCGGCATCGCCCGCCTCCTCCTCTTCTACGCGCGCGGCATGTTCGGCCTCGTGGATCCCACCCATGGCATCGGCGTCGCCAACGCCGGCCTCGTCTACTTCAACGGTCGCCTGCTCGCCATGTCGGAAGACGACTTGCCGTATCACGTTAAAATCACCGAAACAGGGGACCTCAAAACGGTCGGTCGTTACGACTTCGATAAACAGCTCAAGTCCACAATGATAGCCCACCCGAAAGTGGACCCCAACACTGGCGAGCTCTTCGCGCTCAGCTACGACGTCGTTCAGAGGCCTTACTTGAAGTACTTCAAGGTCTCGCCGGACGGCGAGAAATCCCCCGACGTCGAAATCAATCTTGACCAGCCCACCATGATGCACGACTTCGCTATCACAGAACGGTATGTCGTAATTCCTGACCAGCAGGTGGTGTTCAAGCTGCAGGAGATGATCACCGGTGGGTCCCCCGTGATCTACGACAAGAACAAGATGTCACGTTTTGGGATTCTCGACAAGAATGCGGAGGACTCTTCGGGGATCCGATGGGTCGACTGCCCCGATTGCTTCTGCTTCCATCTCTGGAACGCGTGGGAGGAGACGGAGACGGACGAAGTCGTTGTGATCGGGTCCTGCATGACCCCGCCCGACTCCATTTTCAACGAATGCGACGAGAAATTGGAGAGCGTTCTGTCCGAAATCCGGCTCAATTTGAAAACCGGCAAGTCGACACGGCGCCGTATTTGCTCCGAGAATGTGAATTTGGAAGCCGGGATGGTGAACCGGAACAAACTGGGGAGAAAAACCCGGTTCGCGTACCTGGCTCTGGCCGAGCCGTGGCCCAAAGTTTCGGGCTTTGCCAAAGTGGACCTCTCTACTGGTGAAGTAAAGAAGCATATCTATGGCGACGAGAAGTACGGAGGCGAGCCTCTGTTTCTGCCCAGAGACCCAAATTCGGAGAATGAGGACGATGGGTACATTCTGGCCTTCGTTCACAACGAGAAGGAGTGGAAATCGGAGCTGCAAATCGTGAACGCCATGGATTTGAAAGTTGAAGCTACAATTCAACTCCCCTCCAGAGTTCCGTACGGTTTTCACGGCACGTTCATAAGTTCCAAGGACTTGGAGAAGCAGGCCTGAAATTTCAACTGCCATATTATCCGTTTGCAGTTGAAAATGTTCAGAGAAAATTACAGAGGACAATTACCTGTGGGAAGCTATCTGATACGCCCCCGGAGTCTCCTCTGTTTTTAATTTTTTTTTTTAATTTTTTTTTACTGTATGTAATTTTGGGTGTATTTAGAGATTTTAGGGTGAGAGGTTTTGAGGGGGACCAGCTTGTAGCTTGTGGGAGTAGCCGTAGGATTGGAGCTCAGCTGTTTTTTTTCATCATTCTTTCACTTCTATATGTCGTATATAATATGACTATACAACAGAGTGTATATCTGTATATGTCTCTGTTTATTGTGTAATTAAAACCTGTTTGCTTCCCCACTCTGTTTTCTCTTGTACATGCTGGAATTTTGTAGTTTATACCTTATTTTGCATACACACTAGCATCCTGTTTACGCGCTTATTCTACTCTACGAGGGTATAAATTTATTACGGTGATTGGATTGTGTTTGTATTCAATGTGAATTTCCACGGATCGGAATGTTGAAACATGATGTTGGATTAAAAAACAAGCAAATGCCAAAAAGGTCAAAATGAAAGAGTCTTGAGTGAGATAATCATGTTAAATGTGTTGAGCTATCACTAATCAACTTCATTAGGCTTTAATCAAGAAGACTGAACTAGAATGAGCCAATTATGAGCATCCAATGCAGAGACTGAAAGAAGGGTTGAAATTGCAATTGAGTGGATATACCTACAATAGGCCTCTCATTATTTCCTGTTTAAGCATTAGGAAAAGAGATTGGGGCACACAATTGTAGCATCAAAGGTTGATTGATTGGATACTTTCTCGCAAATTGCATTGCTGTTGTAAAAGATGGTGGCAATTTGTGATTGGTAGCTTGGTAAATGTTAGGTTCAGTAACCAATCAATTGCAGCAAGAAGCATCATATCAGCAAGACACTAGCAAAATAATTCAAACAGTGAGATATTTTAAATGAAACTATCAATATCTCAGTTGGGTGTGGATATTTTTAGTCAACTTTGCAAAGCTTGTCGACCATAGGGTGACTTTTGAGAGTAATGTATTAAGGTTTTCCACATAAAAATTGTTGCATACACAAATGATTTTGCTGCATAATCTCCACAATAACAATGATGCTTTAAAAGTAAGTAATTTCAAAGGTCGTCGAGAGGAGGTAAAAAGTGATGGGATGTTTTGATGAGATGATAGCACTGAGAGCTCAAGCAATTTGCTCGAGTCTTTGACTTTTTCATAAAAACAAAAGTTGTGGGTGGGTTATGATGAATATGAAACTCAATAATATTGGGGAAGCTTTCTTTCTCGTATGAGTTGAGTGCTTTGGGTGCTTGGAAACAACCTTCATAACCAAGAGGGTTTCTTCTGCAAAAAATTTAGAGGCTCTCGGGATGGAGGATATGGGCTTTTCTGTTCATTAATGTGCCTGGATTGTGGGTGATCGGTATGTAGGGCATGCGTGGTCTTATCTAGTTCTTCTTCCAAGTCATGGTCTTGTTTTGTTTTTATAGTGAGAAGCAATGTCTTTTATGTACGTAGTTGAATGAACACATGTCACATGATCTTGATTGGGAGCCATTGATCCTCCCCCTTGCAAATGGCTACATTATACACTCCATCTATGACATCTACATTATCAAAGAAAGGATAATACTTGTAGCTAGGCTTAGCTAGTACCCATTTGATTTGATGCCTCTCCTTTCTCTTGGGATCCAAAGAATATAGGCTTTAGAAAAAAAAAAAAGGGTATGTGCTTGAGTAGGTACTTCTTGTGTCCCATTTGAGTTGGTGTTTGTCATGTCAAGTCTCTTTGAGTGGGGAGGGAGAGGATGAACGTGCATTATGCATCTAGAATCAACGGTTTTTATCATTCCCCTTCCCCTAGGCCTTTCTTGGGTTGAAAACATAGGCTTTTCATGTAGCCAAGGGATTTCTTTTGGTTCACTCAATAAAAGAAAAAACTATATCCACATAAGAATCTAGTTCAGTCACTTTATATGTCAAAAATTAACAAGCCCTATAATTTGGCAAAAGCTCAAGAGGATGAGCTATAGATAGTAAACTCTTGCCATGACAGATTTCATAGGTGACACTAGTACTGAGGGGTAGCTCTAAGAAAAAAGTCACCTAATCAACAGGTACATTGAATTACTTCTCTTACTAAAATGAACACGGCAAATTATAAGTGATTGGATCCATAATCATAGTCAGGTGGTTGGAGGTGAAAATTAACATGGATCGGATTATGTGTAATTCAATCAAACTTTTAGGGCTTGTTTGGTGCCTATTATTGGATTGTATTGGATAACTCACTATATTAAGGTATGTTGAAGGAGAGAATGATGGTAGGAGTAAATGATTTTTCATTTTCGGAAATTAGAAGGAATAAGTTATAAGGTGTAGATATCCATTTTGTGGGGATTATATGAGATAAGTATCCTTCATGAATAATCCATCTTATACCTTCAACTTGGACAACATTTCTTCATTCAACATGCTTTAAATCTGGCGTGCTTAGCTATATCCAATCCTTCCTTGCCACCAACGAGCCCTTAAGGTCTTAAGGTCATTGTCCTTATTAATTGGCAATGTATATGTGTATATATATATATATAGAAAGATATCGCACAAAATAACTTGCTCTAATCTCACGGTCACCATTGTATTCTCAAAATGAAAGCATTGGCTTTGTCAGTTACGAAGAGGCAAAACAAATCCCAGCTCTGATCGCCATACATCCATGCATGTTATCGTCCTGTAATTATGTCGACAGGCATGTGATATAACGCAGGACAAAGCCTTCAACTGCTCTGCTCATATCACATATATATATATATATTATTCGTCTTAGGTTTCCTTGTCATTGTTCCTTTCATTCCGTATGTTTCGTCCATTATCCCGACACTGCTCGTGAAAATAAAATCATAAAACTATCTCTTAGCGGCCAGTCACCTTCCTTTGATGAAGAACTTTTGACAATGAAAGTGCAAACTCGTAATGGCCATAATTTATGCTTCTTTGTAAATCGATCCTTTAATTTCTCATCATCTTTAGAGATTTTGACACTTGGCAGATTTGTGATTCGTTCTTTTTTAAGTGTCTTGGCACGTTGCAGTGAGGAGAGCCGACAAGGTTTGAATTCGACATATCTTATCTTATCATATTGTTTTATCGGAGTTTTTATAATTACTTCTCACTTGTATTCTTTTTTTTCTTTTTTGGCTTTTTTTCTTCTTCTTTTTCCATGTAGGGTGTTTTATGATTTCATGCCTAACTTCAGGGTTTATTTAATTAAGCTGTAGAATTGTAGTTTAAAAGTTTTAGGGCCAGTTTGATAACCATTAATTCAATTTTAGTTTTTAGTTTTCTTTTTTTGTGTTAAAGTATAGAGGAAAATGAGAGTGAGAATGGGAATGAGGATGAGATTCAGAGGAGAAGATGAGAGGGGAGGATGAGAAGGATGAGTAACAAAAGTAAAAACAAAATCTTGAAAGTGAAAACAGTTTGAAATATATTTCAGTTTTTAGTTTTTGTTTTCACTTTTGTTAATCCTCCATCTTATCCTCTCCTCTCATCTTCCCTCTCAATCCCATCTTCACTCTCATTCCCACTTCCATTCTCCCTCTTTTTTTTCTATACTCTAGCACAAAAAATAAAAACTAAAAACTAAAATTCAAATGGTTATTAAACGAGCCCTAGGGTTTAGGATTAAATTTTTAAATTTTGAACGGAGGTCAAACTTTGGATTTTAGTCCTAAGTTCTAAATGATGAACGAAATTAGTAACTTTGTCAATGATGACATATAGCAAAAGGAGGCTATAAAGTTCATATGCTTTCACATTTTTATAAGATTACACGATTTTATTAATCTACATGTGACGAATTTATATTTTATAAGATACAATATGTAATAACGCCCACAAGTTGTACAAACCATTCTCCTAAAACATCAACGTTGACGCTAGAACATTCTCCTCACGCACCTATGTGCATGAATCAAATCGATTCAAAATGATGCAGGTGTGTATTCAACTAACAAATCATCAAAAAGATTTTCCCAAACTCTACCTTGGACACGTTTTGACACTAGAATCAAAGCTTACGAACACCCTTGAATTGATCAAAACTTTTTTGTTGAAGAAGTAGTGCTTCGTGGGTTTGGCTTTGCGCAATAATAATAATATTGTGAGAAATGATATAAGTTGGTACGTTGAAGAAGCAAAATGAAAGGTCACAATCTGTGGAAAGTAGGGGAACTAACAATCATTTTTCTTTATTACTAAAAGTAGATGCTCCTCCTTTCGACATCCATCACATTGCCACGTTTCACTTACTCGTAGTGGAAGGTACTAGTAGTTACCAGTCGTTTTCTTCTTTCTTTCATTATTAGTAAAATGTGTAGCTACCTTAGCAAGCTCTCATTTGCGGTCGAACCAAAAGAGAAGGATTTAATTTGCCCTTAAAAATATAAACAAAACATTTGCCCAGTCTCTATTGCAGCGTACGTACGTGGTGCATATTCACGTATACATGAATGTTCGATTATCTTTTTTCTTTTCTTTTTTCCGGAGATTCATGTGCATTTGTTTTGCCTTTGACAAAATATTATCAAATAAAAAACGCTAAAGAAATAAGTAACACGCAATTTGACTTAAACACATGAAACCCAACAACCCAATGGTTGCTTTGTGACCCGTCGCCCACATTCTGGTAATCGGTCCGATTTTTGTACCAACGTTATTTTCTGACTCCCAAACTTCATACCAAATGGTGAGTCAAATCACAACACAATCACACTTGACTTCATATACTCTAACTCCACAATTTGTTTTCAATACTTTTCATTACTTAATTAATTTCTACACATCAATTTTGTACTCGGTCTTGACCATAACCACTACCATATTAGTATTTCATTATCACGTTGATAATTCTGCATATATACATGCGTACGTATCCAAATTCTTATCCCTATGAGAAGAGAATTACCTTTTTCTTGACCTGGACTCTCTCTCTCTCTCTCTCTCTCTCTCTCTCTCTCTCTCAAGTAGGCATGCAGTAGGTAAGTTAAAATTGTTAAAAAAAGATTGCCTACTAATTTGATTATACCAAATTTCCCAAAGACCCACCCTTTCCAAAGAAAGTCCCCATGAAAACCACACATACCAAACTCACATAGTCAATAGTCCTTAGGTATAAGAAAAGGACCAAATCAGTTTCCTGAATCTGGTCAGTTTTCACTAAGATAAAATACAACACTCGATTTCCTTTATATTTAGGTCTACTTTGAGTAGTACACATACCAAATTATTTATTTTTCCACAGTTTTTCTCACCAACTATATACATATGTATAACATGTGTATTGACATATCATTTGGTGAACATATTAATATGATTATTAAGTATTATTATAATCGTGATCGGTCATGATCATAACTGAGATAATCTAAGAAATATTTATTGTGCGTTCATAATCAGAAGATGATGAGGGAATATAGTTGGAATATGCTAATAAATTAGAGGGTTTCCACTGGTTTCCAGGCAGGGACTCATCAAGATAGCTTTTTTTTTAAAAAAAAAAATTTATTTAAAGGATATTCCAAGTTCAAAGATTGGGGCTACAAAATACAAAAAAGAGTGTCTGCTTGTGTTGCTATTTACGTAAAAAGATGACTAGCTAGATTTATATGATGACTGCTAAATGCTGCCATCATCACCACCAATTCACCATGACCCTGCAGCTTTGACTATATATCTAGAAGTTTCCAGAGAGGCAGTTAGGTAGCAAGCTAGCGAGCAATATAATTTAAAAACTTGTGTACTAAACTTCACAAGAAACTCGCTGGATTAGAAGCTACCCAGGATTTCAGCTGGAGAAGCTCTACGTGCTCAAATAGAACCCAACAATGAAATTAGTAATTTAATGGGTAATTTGGTGAGCAGCCGAGTGGCCAAAACATCGTATATATGTAAGCCACAGTACTGGTGAGGGATGATGAGAGCACAGAAATGTTTGAACTGGTGAGTACAAGATTTCCTCTTCGATTAATCTATGCACCCTTGGGAACTGAAGTCATAAACTCACTCTATATATGGTTTCAATCAAAATCATCAAAGAGTCATGTCTTTTAAACTCACTCTCTCTCTTTTTCTTCTTCCTCTTTTTAAGTTCCAATTATCTATTCTAAGGTCTAAGAACTTTCTATTGTAAAAAAAAATAATAATAATAATAATTAAGGTCTAGAACTTTCTTAATTTTAAAATTTTTAAAAAAAAAGGTCTAGAACTTTCTCGAGAGGATTGAAGTCTTAATATGATCAAACGAGTTGACTTTGTCCTCATATAGTAAAACTATTTTCTTAAGCCCGTCATATAAATTATTTCGTGTCAGAATAATGAAGAAGGCACTCAACAACATGCATAAGGATGAAAGATATGTTGACTAGGCATGCAACAGCCCAACAGAATACATTTTGGGATCGATTCTACCAAATAGAAGATTTTGAAGCTGCAGCTCTCATGCCCGCACCTTGGAGATTCTATAGTGGTCCACAGGGCCTCTAGAGTGTGTGTCAAAAGCAATCAAATAATTCGGTGTGCATTGGACTCACTGCACAGGGCCAAGAACTGCTTTCCGCCGAAACGTTTGAAGGCCCCAAATTTTCCAATGCCTTTGGAGGGAAGCAGACATTAGGTTGGCTACGTGTCGAGAGTAGAAATCGCGGTCCCCAATCCTGAAATCAGAGTCGTGCTACCGTCAGTCGTCTAGGCGCCTGGACAATTTTTAGCTGCAAATGGTTGCGGGATTTTCGAGTGAGAGTCACACTCATTAATGAGTGGAAAAAATTTCACGTTTCTGTGCTTGACTGATGTTGGCATTTTATTTTCTTATGATATTAGTAGACTATATCCAAATCTTTAGGGTTATTTTCCAAAGAGCAGCTACGTGTAATCCATCTAGTGGTCCACATTCTTCAATGTAATTATCCTCTTTAGAGATACAGCCTTGTTTGGTGACATCATGGCCTGCCTCATGCACCCAAATGATAACTACTAACTTAGCTGCAATATTCCGTATATAGTATTATACTTGTTTCGTCGTATACTATTTGGTGATGTATTATACGTACCTTTCAACTATAGAGCTTCTGTGTGGTCACTCAAGGGGAGAGATAGGTTATACAGCCATAAAATATAGATGTGGCAAGGCAACTATAATTAAGAGCTCATCTACAAGAAATTGATATCAACATGATTCGATTGGATAGATGTGTCAAACGGTGTGTGTCTGATGGCCCTGCACTCATAGTCGGATATAGAAAGTTTGAATTCACATGAACATCTTATCATTTTAACCCTTATGTTAGATATTTATAGGAGTTGCGGCCTCATATGTCTAGAAGTTTCCAGAGCAATAACTCATGCTTCTTGTGAAACTTCGATAGTTTGGATATCATTTCTGAGGTGCATGCAACATGAATTATGCACATAAAACACAGTTAAAATATGGGAAAAACTCTGGTGGGCCAAGAAGGTCTCTGGGGTTTCTGCTGAGAAGCACCCTCTGGGTTTGCATGAATTACAAACTCAGCCAACCCATGTTGAAATTTGATTACATGCATAACACGAGCAGAAATTTCCATAAAACCTTTTTGAAATTGCAAAATCCTGGTTGAAAATTTCTTGGGATGATTGGATGCTCTTTTTCTTCCCCGAAAATACATTACAAACATGTATCGTATGGATCGACATTATTTGGTGTCCTATATGTAGCTTTGCCTTTATCATGATCAGCATTAATATATATATATATATATATATATGCTTTTGCTAAAGTAAACTAATTAACCTAAATTTTTTTTATGGAAGAAAATTCTAGGGAAGATTAGCTACTCTAACCACTAACGCCATAACATACCCATAACCTCGAGCTGGAACGAACTAATTAACCTAAATTTGATTGTAAACATCCTATCATTTTGTCAAAAGAAAATATGTTTATTGGGTTTGTGAAATTTATTTTCAGGTGAGTTGGGTAAAGCCCACAAAAACACACTGAGGGGGCAACTAACGTGAACGGCCCAAATCAAAGTTATATGATTCCCAAGTTTGATAATTTTTTTTTCTCTCTACGCATGATAGATCAGCTAACAAATCCCAGTTCTTACCAAGAAGATTTTATAAGCCAGGTCACATCATTTAGTTGGGTTTGTTTTGTATTTGTACTAACGATTAAGTAATTATATTGTACAATTCAATTTATTACTGATGTAGGAGCAAGGTCTAAAATATCGGTGATATCGGAATATCAGTAGTCCAAAAACACGGAAATTTCAATGGAAATATCAGGATATTATCGATATCGATAAAAACTGAATAAAAACCACGGAAATTGTAAGAAAAACTTTGAAATTTTCATTGAAACTTTGGAGGATGCTTATTTTGTCAATGATCTATTAGTTTATCACAAAAAATTGGAAGGAAATGCATTGCATGATGGATTTAACTAATTTAAGTTGATTATATAGCGAGCTGACAAACACTGTAAGTGTAGAAAATATGTAGTAATTAATAAAAGAAGATTAAACACACCACAATCATTTATATATAATGATTTACTACAATATTTTACATTTGATAAATTGCATGGTAAGATACATAAGTGACTTAGTACCACATAGAGTTCCTATGAGGTTCAAAATTTTCACTATCTTCATCATCTCTATGTGTAAAGTAAGTGTATTGTGAAGAGTAGTCATCAAATGATATACGTGTGATATATATGTGTGAACTTTGTCAAAGTAAGAAATGTAAGGTCCATCATTCCTTGCCTATCCATGTCTCAATATTCAGAAGAAAATAGAACTTACCACTTGGACACCACGATACAAAGCAAACCAAGAACGACTAATTTTACAAGAGGAAATGCCTTAAATCCCCTTTGTGTTTTTTTCCCTTCTTTTTTTTTCATTACATCGATATTTTCGATATTTTAGCGATATTGTAACAAAATATTGCTGAAGTGTGAGCGAAATTATCAATGTCGATATTCTCGATATTTATACGATATGTGCATGGATACATTTCAAAATATCCGTAATTCGTAAAAACGATAATGTCTATGATATTCTGTCAATATCCTCGATATTTTAGACCATGCGTAGGAGAGGCCCTTTGAATTTTTAGTAAGTTAGGCCAACATGGCATAAACTATAAACAGAAGTCACGCAATCTTTTCAAAGTGTGGCTACCTCTTGCTACACTTTTGTGTTTCTGTTGTGGCAGGGATTTCGTCGAAAGAAAACCAACCAGAAGGTTTAGCAATGGATAGGTCCCTCAGATTTCGTCGGTAACGTAAATGTAACACTTAATTAAGTGATGGCATGCTACTCTTTTTTTTTTTTTTTTAAAGTCTCTCGGTGTGTGTATGTGTCACATACATAACCTCTATACACTTTTTTTAAAATAGAGACTAATTGTCTTTCTTTCTTTTTTCTTTTTTTTCCAGCTGAAAGATTTGGGGTCAAGGAGCTCTTGCCAGCTTATCTCAGTCCAAATCTTCAGCTCCAAGAATTCCTCACTGGTGTAAGTTTTGCCTAATGTGGTTCAGGATATGATCCTCTCACTGCTAAATTAATGGTATGGTTTTGGTTTATAGAATTCTGCTTTTCTTACAAAAGAATCAATGTATCTTATTTAATCCTTTTCTTTCCATTGAAATAACAGTCTGTGTTATCAATGTCCGATCAACTAGAGATGTTCAAAAGTTACGTCAGAAAGATAAAGGCAGCAGTTGGAGAAAACAAAACAGAGATTATACTGTCAATAAGCATATTCCTGGTGTGCTCAGGAAGTAATGACATTGCAAATACATATTTTTCCACACCATTCAGGAGAGCCAATTATGATATCCCAGCATATACTGATCTAATAAACAAGTTGGGTTGGGTTAACGTCGAGTCATCTGACACGATTAATTAAACATGTCGAGTTAAGGTTGAATTACATGACCTACTAATACAAATTGTCACCCCATTGCTTGGTTATGAAGCTTAATTAGTTAGGAATTTCATTGTAAATTCTATTTATTTTTTCTGTGGGAAACGTTGTAATGGGTTTGAATGGCTGGACAGGAACTCTATGGACTTGGGGCAATAAGAATTGGAGTGATGAGTGTACCAGTAATTGGATGTGTGCCATCACAGATTCACAGAGGACATTGGGTGGGGGCATACAGAGAGGATGCTCAGAGTATGCCAACAATGCAAGCATGCTCTTCAACTCCAAACTCTCCACCCAAATGTACTCTCTCAATCAACTTCTTCCAGATGCTAGACTTGTGCCTATCTTGATACCTACAATCCAACCCTTGCTTTAGTTCAAAACCCTACTCATTATGGTAATCACAAAACCCGTCACAGTTTTGAGATTATGATTCACTCCAATAGGATTGTTATATTGCTAGATGTCTACGTTACAGTATTTACTGTTATTTAATTTGAACCACACATTAAAACAATGTTATGTCTTGTCAGATTGACACACTATAAACACAACATAGAGACTTTCTACAAGAGAAATTTCTCTAATTGTCAATCATTATGTAGTAAATGACAACTATATCTCTATTTTCGTCCAACGAGTTTGTTTAATAATTTGATTTAGGGTAATGATTTCTCCACTTCAATTTTATCCACTTACTCCTTTTCTAGTCATAAAATGGAGTGTAAGTGGATAAAATTGAAGTGGGGAAATCACCACTCTTTATAAAATGCATTCTCGACTTTTAAGACTTAGAAATTGTATTTTACATACCTTTTTTGGTCAATAGATATTTACCTACCATTTGCTCTAACCGTGGTCTTTTTCTTTCCTTTAAAAAAGAGGCTCAAACAGTGTAGCGCATCATTGGACCACACCTCATTCTGGGCTGCAAAATTCTCTTAGCAGCAGAACCTTGACTATCAATTTGGGTTGTTTATCTCCTGGGCCTTTGGTTGCAAACCTTGGCTTTAGTCCCTTGTACTATTTAAAGGTTTTTCAAGTAGCTAGGATTAATGCAACATGAGTTGCCTAATTTTTGTTAAGTAAATTAAATCGTTGCATCTATGCAACATGAGTATCTATCTCACGGATTAATATTCATTAACCACCAATAATAATACGATAATTGGGGATCTATTAACACATAAGTTAATCAAGACTTTGTTATCGTTAGTCAAAGTTGAGTGGTTTGAAGAACCACAAGATTTTATTCAAGATATTATTTTAGAGGATGTGTTTGTGTGAAGTCACTATTACGTCTCATTCACCATATATAGGTAGATTTGGTGTTTCGGGGGCCACAAACTTAAAATTGTGGGATTTTTTCTGCTATCTATTGCCTGTACTCTCTATCTGGCAAAGGAGGTGAGAAGATAGAGAGGACAAGGTCCCCTCAGGCCTGTGAATAGCTCTCCACCTCTGCCTCCAATCATTTCCAAGAAAAGAAAACCATAAAACCAATAGCCTACATCATTAGTGTGAGTGTGAGTTCAAAAATTAAAGATTCCTGTGTATAATGCGTTCAAAATTAAGTCTTTTTCCAACCAAGCTGGACTTGAACATTCTGGTACAGCTTCTTGACTGTTGAGTTGTAATTGGTGGTGGTGATTTGCACTCGGACTGAGGAGTTGGACTGACATCAAAATCATTGTACTGAGGAATGTAGTTGTTGCTTATCTAAACCATATCGATTAGACCAATAAAAAATTTGTCAATGATTTTTGCGTGCACCACCAAAGAGGGGCCATGATTCTTAATTGACCTGATTATTGGAGAGAAGAAAGAGAGAGAGAGACAACAGCCTTGTACGAAGTTGATTGATAGAGTACAATAATTCTTTTTACATCATTAAAAGCTTTATGAAACAACAGTTGTAGATTAAGATGAACAAATATCTTGTGGGGCCACACTGATCAGAAAGTAATAATCCCACCTATTTTCATAGATTATTTTTTAAACAAAAAAAAAAAAAAAAAGCATGAACATGTTTGTATTTCAAGATGAAAGGTAGTTTACATGGAAGTAGTTGGTAGGGGAAGGGGAAAACAGAAGAGATATAACAGAGAGGATTCCATTTATGGAAAACTTGATGAACTAATTATGATCTTAACCTAATAAACAAGCAGGACTCTTTTTTTTCTTTCTGTTTCTGGTAGCTGATTTATGAGGCTGCAATTCTCTCAAAGTTTCCAAGCCTATTATCAGCCAGTCTTGAGTTGTAACAAGAGGTTTTGTACTCAACCCATGTAAACTCTTTGTACATGCTTTCCTCCTCTCCTTTCATGACAGATTGCAGTGGAGCTATTTTCTCACTCAAGGGTGGCCCCCCAAAATAAATCATTGAAACTCTTGATTTTGAACCATTGGCCAAAACCCTGTGCCTCACACTTTGGAACCTCCCATTGGTCAAAACCTGCAAATCCAACCCACCAAGGCCCCCATTAGATTAATACGAATGATAGAGAGAGAACAGAAGAACTTGGAACAAACCCAATAGAAATAAATAAAAGATAAAAACAAGGATGTGGTGTTTATCTAAACTAAACAGTTGAATGTTCTTTGAGTCAAATATATTTATATATATTCATATCTTATCCATGGTAATAGGGAACTGACATGGAAATAGGAATCTTCCTCTACAGGAAACTGATTTGCAAATTAGAATCTTTGCTTATACTTATTTAAACAGTTTTTTTTTTTTTAAAGCCAAAAGAATAAAAAAAAAGTAGCAGTACCTGCAAAGAGTCACCAACATTGATGAAGAAGGAGTTATGATCAGGTGGGACTGGAATCCAATTCCCATCTTTCAATGAAATTTGGAGGCCAGATGTGTTGTTGGATCTCAGCACAGAGATGATTTGTGGGTCTGTGTGCGCTCCAAATCCAATCACATTTCTGGCACTCAAATCTTGAAGCTCTGGGCATGGTGGGTAGTGATTTAACCTGAAGTAAGAGTCACTCTGTTCATCCATCAAAAGCTTGCTGAGCACATTCCTCGGTTGAATCTTTAATCCTTCAGCCATCAGTTCAAGAATCTCACATGTCATTTTCTTCACAGCTGATATATAATCATTCAAAGCAGAACTGCAAGGACAAAAGAAGACATGTTTTTTATCAAGAACTTGACATGAAAAGAAAAGGAAAAAAGAACCAAAATTTCCAACTTCTGATTGATTGTGCTTGAATAGCATACCAAAACTCTTCTGGGTTCTGTCCAAAAACTGATAAAAATCTCTGGGAATTGGATTCTGTGTTGGCTGTTAGAAGAAGGTACTCCACCCAACCAACATCACCGTTCTTCCCAATATACTTGTTACCATATCCGAATGGATTAGGTTGCCCTGCTTTTTCTTTCTCAGAAAGTGGCAAGGAGAAGAATTTGATGGCCTCAGATTCCAACCTGGTAATGAATTCCATTGGAACACCATGGTTGATGATCTTGAAGAACCCAAACTCCTCACAAGCCCTGACGATGAGCTGTTTGGAGTCTGGTTTTGAAAGGTCTATTAGAGGAATCCCAGCAAAGAATTTGGAGACTTTGCTGCCTCTAGGATAAGAAAAGTTTTCAGTAGGTAGTTTAGTCACAAACACCATTGTGGCAGTAGTTGTTCTTGCTCTTCTCTTTGTATGTGTGTGTGTTTATGGTAAAAGAGAGAAGAAGCTGAAAGATGAGAGAAGTTGATATGGATGATAGAATTTTTGAAGATGTGAAGACAGTTGATATGCCTTGACTGGAGGTGCCCTTTGAGTTTGAGCTGAGTGGTCGTGCCTATTTATAGAGGGGAGCAGAGAGAAAGGACTTGGAACCTTCATGTAATAAACACTCCAGAAAAAGAAAAAGAAATTTTTTTTATAATGAAAATTTATTTATATGACCTTAAAATAGAAAGTTTACAAACATTTGAAGAATAAAATATATGACTTACTGTTATTTTACTCTGCAGCCTTTTAAATGCTACGGCCGGTCTAGTCATCACCGTCCCAAAGGATCTTATGAGTAGTGACTATTTTCTGACTGCTCCCCTGAAAAGGACATCACAGTCAATTTATAAATCAAAAGGAAAATGAACACGTACGCTACATTCATTGAATATTTATCCTCTATTTCTTTTTTTTTCTTTTTTTTTCCTTATGTTTTCTTGTTTTTGGTTCTTGTTCTTCTTACTATAACGAGGCCACGTCTTTACATGCTAACGGTTGATCAATTTTGAGCCGGTTAACACAGAAAAATAGAATTCGAACTTGCGACATAAAGCCTCTTAATCAACAAACTTAAAGTATAAAAAGAAAACCTTAAAAGTAATGGAGCATTATCCAAATCTTCTTGTGGATCAAAAACATAATCAGGATGTCCACTCAATATAATAAGATTGATCAATTTTGAGCCTCTTACTTTCATTGTATGCTTCCACTAAATCTTCTTACGTGTCAATTTATTTATTTTCTTTGTTCGAGCAATTTACAAGGCTGCTTCATTATTAAATACTGCAGTTTTTTAAGATTGCATGCAAACTATCTCCATATTCCTTAGCCTTCCTATACGCACGTTTTTATTTATATTAGTCTTTCTGCAAGCACTTCCGCGCTTATAAGAGGCTTTTTTTATTATATAAATTTATTTTAGAATTAAAAAAGATAATAGGTAGTTGTGTTCCATAAAAATATGATATATTATCTGATTTTTCTTTTAATTTTAATTTTTTAAATAAAAAAAGAGTGAATTTACCATATTATTCTCATTCAATTAATAATTTTAATTATTAATATTTACATTAACCAAATGTATTTTCTGATATTTTAAATGTTTTATCATTCTCTATCTTTTACTTTATATATATATATATATTGGGAAAATTATTTAACGTGCATTACATGTTTTCCTTTATTTCATCTGGAAAAGTATATGGAAAACACGTCCGGTTAAATTTTGTAGACAACTTTAAATATAAAAAGATTGTATTTCCAAAATGAACAAGAAGAATATTGGTAGTGGGTGAGCATATCTAAACTCCTAGCTACCTATCTTTCAAGCTAGAGGGTAGATGCCCCAAGCAATCTCTTGATGGAACATCAATATCACGTGGCATGTCCGCGTGATGTTATGAACATACTCAAATTATAAAATGTGCATAATTATTAATATTTAAATTCTAAATTGGGAATTTTAAAAGTTAAATTCAACAAACATTACATGGTATATGAATGACAATGTACTATTCTCCTAATCTACATCTACAATTTCTCATTTTTCAATCATGCTCGTAGTAAGTTAAGTTTCAGTATTAAAAAAACCGGAAAGTTATTTTAAGAAGCTTTCTACAGTTTTGAATTTGGATTTTTTTTAACTACCTCTTCAAAAATAAAGAACTTATGAACTCATTTTTAAAAAAATAAAAGATTAGTGGGGACGTTTTTTGGGAAGAAAAATCTTTGAACTTTAGCATCAACTTCCAAGGATACGTCAAGTGACTATCCCAAAAAAGGTGAAGCGAAAGAGATGGCCATCACAAACGGTTATGATGGACTTCAACTACCAAAAAGATACTCATTCTCAAAACCCTTTTTACTGGGATTTGGGGCAATGTTTTTTTCACAGATTGTTGTCATCTTAAATTTGATATTCACCTCCGCATAATGATATATATATATACTTGTGGTTGTTGTTAGGTCCATATCACCTTGTTTCTAGGTTTGTACAATTGGGATTTGGGGTTTGGGGGGTTTGGTCCCCAATTGTATCAAAATTTAAATAAATAAATAAAAATAGAATGTACAACCAAACTTTATTCATTTGTCACTGATAAGATCATAAGATAATTATCATGTGACCCCTACCAACATTATATTTCTATTTATCTTTTGTTTTTTTAATTATATATATATATCTATATAAAGTGATAAGACTAACCGAAAGAGCTCCTTTGAAAAGCACCTATAGGTCAAGATAAACATGGGTGAAATTAGAAGCTCAAGATAAACATGGATGAAGTTAGAAGCTCATACAAATGAGGTTTTTTCCTTTTTATCGAGCATTATTTTAATACAACCAACGTTAGAAGAGGAGAACTCAAATATAGACTCTCATTTAAACAATATTCAAAAATAATGACTCTAAACTCAACTTCTTGTACATATATGATATATATTATTAACTACTAGAACTACAAGCTTCCTAATTTAAAGTTTTAAAGGTTTTGTTCTTCGGCCCTAGTTCCCGATTTTACTTCAGCATTAAGCAATTTGGGTTTCCTTCAAAGATGCGAATGTATATTTTTATGAATTTAAAAAGCGACTAATTTTACCACTAGTTTTTCTGTTTACAATTAGATCCCACGTCCCAAAGTCCCAATTGCGGAACAAAAAGAAAGCATATGGAATATAGATACGTGTTCAAAGATCAGCCTGGAGTTGAAAGGCGTGCTTACAAAAAGATTTGGAATTTGGAAGACAGAAATAGGCAGCGCCAGGCATCTGCTACGGCCTGTAAGCAGCCCCACAGGCCCCACGAAGAGACCGTCAGCTTCTATTTCTGAGCGACGCGGCCTCATAATATTCGCATTCATTTTTGTCGGTCGTATTTCTACACACACCTATTATTATTTTTGACAAAATTCTAAATTATTTGGTCGCGTGTTATATATTATCATTATTATTTTGATACAACGATATTTTAAACTGTTCTAATGTACGGAATGGGAATTCCAGTGTAGGAAAGCAGATACACCATCTTGATTAACTAACCTAACTTAGTATACGTACGCAATATTGTTCTTCTTATTATTTTTGGGTTTCTGTTGGTGGTGGCACTGGCAGCACAGTTGTTATGCTACTATGGGTCGCACGCCAGGTTGGCTTTTCTTTTGCTATTTACTATTTTGTCCTCCTCCTAAGACCACCTCTCTCTCTCTCTCTCTCTCTCTCTCTCTCTCTCTCTCTCTCTCGCTCTCTGATATATCCCATCACACCCCGAAACACGCTTTGCTTGCTTTCATTATCTCTCCTACTCACTCACTTCCGATGCTTCTTATCATATCATTGATGGATTGTAATGTTCCCCACCCAGGATCTCCTTCCATCCATATGCTAATTTCTTTGAAATATACCCAATCTTGTTTCAAATGAGTTTAATGAATTGATTATGAAGTTTAAGAATGATGTGGTCATTGGCCAGAAAAATTATTGTGGGATACAGAAATATCATTACGTGATATATAAATAACATAATTTGAGTGTATCATGACGTGACGATATTACAGACTCACTTAAAAGTTAGTCGGTTATAGCATCATTCTCCATATCATTTAACAATTTTATTTAAGAGAAGTGTTTAAATCGGATAAGTGAGAGATGATAGTTTTCTCCTTATCTTTTATCATTTCTCACCTCTTCATGTCTCTAAAGTCTGAAGAGTGTTTGATGTTTTCCCAAAATTTTCAGGCTGGAGTATCCAAATTATATTCATCTACCTCCTGTTCGGTCATTGAATGACCTCTTCTTGCATCATTGGATGGATGACAATTTGAATGGATCTGAACCAAAGAATGAATGTAGCCAAGTTTAGGACCTTCGGTGCTAAATGATGTGAGCATATACCAGAATAAAAACAAAGCAAATAATTAATTAAATAATGTGCAAATGGCCATTTAAATATCCTACTAAATTGTATTATAACTAAAAATCTATTGTTCACTGGGGTCTAACCTAGTGGAAAAGGATCTTTATTTACAAACCGAAGATCTTAAGTTTAAAATTCTTCGTGACATCATAGTTGTGTATGTGCGAGAAATATTCCTTTCATGTAGTTTAAACTATCGCTTGCATTAAATCTCATAATGATGAAATTATACAGTCGTACTATACATGGGTCTCTTTTAGTACTATACAGAATCCCAGGAAATATTTACTTTGTCGATCAAGTGTACTTAAAACTAGGGTCCCTAGTACTTCTGCTGCAGACAGATCAAGGTGTCCTCTATAAAAAGTGAAGAAGAAAATTATTTATCATGATCGCAGACATTAAACAGAGTAAAATCCCTCTTTCTTTTTCTTCAAAAAAAATAATTTATAATTTGTTAGTTTATTTGAACAGAGATGCAACGAACGAGGGCGTTCTAGAATGAAACACAAAACTATAGGCTTTTCCACATTACGATAATTTGGACACAAAACAGCTCATCCATCTCTGTGCTGCAATTTTGATGTGACCCATGTTCAAGGAAATTAAGAAGATTCAGCTTTGACCTATTCTATGGATGAAGCTTCTTCCTTCCCTTTAAAAAAAAAACCCATCAGATTTTTAAGGGGTGGAAAATGACACGAGGAATTTCAATGCCATCACATCTCTCGCACAATTATTTGCTCACGTTTCTCTCTCTGTACTGAATTATATCTTTTCCTGATGCTGTTGCTACTGTTGTTGCTGCTGCTGCCGCTGCCGCCTTACATATATATAAATATATATATATATTTATGCATTTTAGCGGAGACTTAATTCTTGTGCAGTGAGATTTCCTCATGTGAACATGTGCTGCTGACTCGGTTGATGTAGACATAAATCAAAAGTTTTTGACTGTGTCGACATAGATACGCGGCAGAATACGAACGCGTATATAATAAATTTTAAGAAAAATAATGTTCTTTTGTCAAACTATTGGTACTGTGAGACTGACTACAATTTCAGTATATTATGTAAATCTTAAAATTCTATATAACTCCAGAGAAAAAAAACATTACTCAAAATTCGAAATAAATTAAGACCCCTCTGAAAATAGGAAACAAGCATCAATAGGCCAAATTCTAAATCATTGTGTGAGAGATTTGCAATTACAAGTAACCGTAATTGAACCAAATCAAATCAAATGTGTCTTGTAATATCAGAAATTTCGCTCTATTTCCTTTGTTCATATCATTTACTTCTCTTCGATAAAAGTCAAAGACTATGATAGTACGTTACGTGACATTGTCAAAGAAGTGTCGAGAAAGTACGTGTTGGATAGAGATTAAAAAAAAGTACCAACACGTCATGGTGATGTACGTGCTAGATTAGAGTTACATACGTGTCAATGCTGTGTTGATGTGCACGTCATATGAGGTGTTAGATGAGTGAATGAAAGGTCAATGATGTGCATGTCATATGATGTCTTAGATGAGTATAAATAAATGGTTAGTACACATCATATGAGGTATTCGATCACTATAAATGAAGTGTCTGTGACGTGTTTACGTACGATACGAGTATAATAAGGCAATTCCAACCAGGTCAGATGACGCATGTCATTTTGTGATTGAGCCACATAAAAAAAAAACATAAGTTCTTTCTTGTGGACGAAGAGAAAAGCATTGTCCTCATCATAAGATGTGATCAAATAAATCATTATCACCTAGAAAATGAAGTATAAGTTGGGGAAGTAGGCAAAAACTTGAAACCCATGAAATGGAAGTCAATTACAAGTTGTATTAAAAAGTATTTATATAGGGCCGACTAATGTACAGGTGGAACCAGAATCGTATGTGTGGAGGACCGACTGATATATCCGCAGGTATATAATATCCCGCCAAATAATGTACGAAAACGAAATTCTTTAAATAAACGATCCAAAATGGTTTGGGGGTCACTAATGTCTCTCTAGTCAATACTCATGGAAAAGCTTGAACCATAATGGGTGTAAAATCTACGTGCTATTTTCATGCCACGTGTGCACTTTTCATTGAAATTCAGTTGACAAAGAAAGAGACTGAGATGGCTATGTTTTTAGGTAGAAAGGTTCACAGGCTGCTTATGGTCAAAAAGGGAAATTGGTCGTTGGTCAATCTTCAAATACGATATTAAAAATTAGTTTATGAAATATTATTATTATATAAAAGAATAAAGATATAACAAATGAATGAACAAAGTTGATAATCAGTTAGTTTATGTCCTAATGGAAGATTCTTGATTGAAGTTGAAGAATAATATAATGAACAAAGTTAGTTGACCATGAATAGAACTCAATACAAAAAAAATAATGCATCTTTGAATTCTTGAAGGTTTTTATTTCAATTTCATCATCTTTCTTAGAGTAAATTTTCAGTTATAAGGTAGACGATACGTGAAGATAGTTTATAACTTTGGATTTGAGAGTTATAAGGTAGACGACAAGTAGAAATAACTTTAGTGTTAGAGCAGGTACTTTAATGCATATAGTGAAAGAGTTCATTCACCATCGTCTTCTTCCACAATTATGTACTTTTAAAGCGCCAAAAAAAGAGAGGGAAAAAAAAAAGAAAAAAAAAAGGTGAGAAATGAAACAAGAAGAAATTGGCATGAAACAGACAGTTGATGTAGAATTTTATTTTAGTCATGTCCCAGTCATTTTCTAGGAGAGCACGATTTACGAAAAAATGGACGGGAATTAGTCATATCTAAGCTGTTTCATAGTCAGCACATGTATGTATCTTATTCCATATGTGCACCAAGCATATTACTTTTGGCATATGACCAAGTTTCACAATATAAATATATCTTCATGAAATCTATTTGCATTAATATAGAAAATAACATATTCGTTTGCTCATGCCTTGGAAATTATGTAAACGATTTGAAATAATGCAAAGATTCTTCTTAATTGGTCAAAGAAGATGCACAGAGAGAGAGAGAGAGAGAGTGTGACAGAGACAAATTGAACTCTGCAGGGGTGGTCAAAAAGGAGAAGTTGATTGCCGCGTGATGACTACTGATATATTTATCTGCACTTTCGCCAATATATATCTGCATATGAATATTGATCAAGCCCCTTTAGACCCAATCCTTCATCCTTGTCAACAAGGTCTTGTCCAACACATTTTAAATGCTGCCTCCTCGGGTGTTCAATTAGGAGTAACTTTCGGTGTGGCCGCCACGTTACTATGTGTTACTATTAATATGTCGTTCATTTATGTTATAACATGTGAATTAATAACATCAGATGATAATGTGAGTGTGAGTGTCATAAAAATTAGGCTCTAAACTTGTCTTTCACGGTCTCCCATTATTAGATTTAGACCAAGTTGCAAAGACCTGAGTTAATGGATGAAGAACTATAACTTAATGCATAAGGAGCTGATCTAATGCATTTATAAAATAAAAAAAAAAAAAAAACATTATTTTCTCAGAGGAAATTGACGAATTTTTCAATTTTTCCTGGATTGTAAGTTTCACCTAATTAGCAATTACATAAACCTGGTCAAAAAATCAAAATTATATAAATTTGATTAAAAAAACACACAAACTAGAGGAACAAAATGGTTATTTTCTTTAGAAGGAGCCCTCTTTTCTTCTACAGACCACTTGTAATTCTCTTGGGCAGATCTTTACAGAAGTTTTTATTTATTTATTTTTTGTGTGTGGCTGAAGGCCCGAAACCACAAAACAAAACAAACCTGCAATGGCCCAGCACCTAGAAAACCTGTCCAGTATGCAGCAGCCCAATTCAGCTGTCAAACCAGTAAAGCCACCACAAAACAAGTCTACATGAGCCCTTATAATCTGTCGTGCAAATTTTCTAAGTAGAGACATTAATTGAAGCAGAATCCTTGTTACATCTTCTGAGAAAAAATGTCATCAACATGTCCTAGTCCATTTTGTGTCAATTTCCTACCCACGCAACTGAAGTTACTTAACACACGAGTATCTTTTTAGAAGTGTTACGGTCAATCGTCCATGCATCTAGGAGCTATGGTATGTATAAATTTTAATATATCATTCTATAAAGCATATCTAACCCTGTAATGTTTCTATCATTTTCATTATGTTTCCTCTTTCAAGTCATTGCATTTTATCTGCTTCTCACTTTACCTAAAATCCTTGTGTTCACGCCATGCATTTTATCTACTTCTCACTTTACCTAAAATCCTTGTTTCATTTAATTAAAATAAATAAATAAATAATAATAATAAAATAAAAAAAAAAATCCTTGTTTCATAGTCCGTTCACTTCACCTGCCGCACCAGTGTCTTCCTTGCCTCATTTCTACTAGAATTTCTTTTGCAAGAACGATAGCTGGACGACCTTTCCTCCTCCTGCTGCCTACTTAACTTTTCATATACCTACTACCCTGGTCAAAGAGAAGTCTACTTTGTCCACCAAAACCTGGATATGGGCTGCTCTGCACTACCTATTCTTAAAACTGCTCTTATGATATGTTTACTAATCCGTAATTGAATTAAGGATGAATTGAATTGAGAAGGAGTTGGATTTAGAAGATTTAGATTTTGGAATCCTATTGAAGTTGTTTACTAAACCATATGTATTAAGGGGAGTTAGATTCCGGATTCCTATTGAAGTTATTTACTAAACCATATGGAATTAGGGTAGGAGTAATATTAATTACTAAAATGTCCTCGTTGTTAGGTTAAAGTATATGGACAAATTTGGAAAAGATGAATTCCCAATAAGTTAGTTCTCTAGGAATTAGAATACTAATTTTGTGTGAGCCCCACTTACTTTTCAACTTCTTGATGTGAAGTAAACGCATGAATCCTCCATAGGTGGAATTCAATTTCTAATGAAAATTTCAATTCTTGATTAGTAAACACCCCATTAATTCAAGCAATTGAAAGTTTTTACATTGTGCGAATCAATTGCACCTCTTTGTCTAAAGTCTCGGCACATAAAATTGGAACATACCTATACGAAGTGGAGTATCCGGATGGAAAGAGAATCATTCCAATTGTTCTGCAAAGTATATTTTTAAGGAAAATGCCATCTTCTGGTACAGAGTTACAAATAGTTTGTATATAAGCTATAATAATCATGAGAATAGCGCAGACATGACACAGACATAACTGTAACTTTTGGAAATGTATAAAGATAGTGTGCTTGCAGTGACTACTAATATGTTCATTCCAAATGCTTTAAAAGGAATTGACTTAAGTCGAATGTTATGTGGAACAATATGAACTGATGCAATACAAGGGTACATTCTTTTGCAAGACAAATTCAATTAGGTTGAAGAAAAACTTATTTGAAACACTTTGTTCCGAAAATTTATACTTGAAACTACAAGAATATGAAATATGATATTGAGTGACGGAGGAAGTGAAACATTGTCTGTCAAACTACACATTCCAAAGCAATTTGTACTCACAAATTCTCTTAAGCAGTATCCTAAACATTAATTAAGACCAAAAAAAAGGAAAAACCTAAGCATTGTCGATTACCTGCTTCAGGACCCCTTAATTGGTCTCTTCAGTTCTCCAGTCTTGTTCAATCGGGTGAGCCAAATCATATGTTGCATATACAACGCAACCATTACTGCATTGCATATGAAAAACCTCAAGCATATCACCCCTTAACTTGCACTTTGATTTCCCTCTTCAGTTTTAGATTCTTGTTCAGACTGGTGAGCTACATCATATGTTGCATGTACACCAACTAGCAAATAGTAGGCAACCATAACCGCAGTGCAAATGAGAAACCTCAAGAATGCAACATAACCCAGAGATCCAATGAGGAAAACATTAATTCCAATTGACAATGCAGGCAACCAAGGAACAAGCGGAACCCCCCAAACTTTGGGAACTCGGTGCTTTGGAAGGAATGCCATCCACAAAGTCCCCAATAACCAAATAACACCAAAAACTACATACCAAATCCACCCCCGCTTGTCTGCATTCCAAAGAACTGAAATTCCAATAGAAGAACCAATCATAATAAACAAACATATAAGAAATTTGACCAAATCATTCTTTGGTGTCGCATCCTTAACATAATACCGCCTCACAAGCAATGCAATAGCCACAAACATAAAAATGCAGAGCGTACTGAAAGAAAAGACACTGGACAGCACATCCAGACTAGTGAATAGTGCTACAACTGCACTAACTAAGGTCACCATGACAGTAGCATAAATAGGGGTTCCGGTTTTCGGGTGAACCAAAGCAAACCAGGGCGGAATCATATGAGCTCTTGCAATCTGAGTGGTATACCTAGCTTGCCCCATAGACCCAACCAGCAGGCTTGTAGTCATTCCCTTGAGGGCACATATACTCACTAAATACTTAGCCCAATCCATGCCAATCGCTTCGAAAGCAACCGAATAAGCGGCATCTCTATCAATTTCAGTGTATTTCTGCATCATGCTCAGTGCCAAAGCCATCAAGCAATAAACCACTGTGATCAAACTCATAGAACCAATCAAACCTACTGGTATATCCCTTGAGGGTTTCTTAGCTTCCTCAGCCATATTGGCAACCATATCAAAACCTGTATAAGACCAGAACACAATAGCTGCAGCCTTGAAACAACCCTCTGCTCCTTCTGGGAAAAAGGGTGTCAAATTTGCAGTGTTGCCACGAACAAACCCAACAATTATTATAAACACAATAATAAAAGCACTAGCTATAGAAGCAATCCAATTCAACACAGAAGTCCTCCTTGTCCCGCTCATTGCAATACTATTGGCAACCAAAAGCACCACAACGGCAATTGGGTCTAAGAGATTAAAACCATCAGGCAAAGATTTTACCCGAATTCGAAGAAAGTCAGTGTCATCAGTCCTAAACATGCTGGCAAAGTAAGAGGACCAAGAACGACCCAGTCCAGCTGAACCAAGAAGGGCCTCCAGCAGAATATTCCCAGCTGCTATGAAAGCCACAAAGTCCCCCAATTCGATTCGAAGGTACGAAAAGGACCCGCCTGCAACTGGGATTTCAACAGCGAACTCTGTGTAGCACAAAACTGAGAGCAAAGCAGAGAAACCAGAGATGGCGTAGGAGAGAACAATGGAAGGCCCAGCATAGTCACGGGTTGCCTCGCCAGTGATTACAAAAATGCCTGAACCAACAACAGAGCCGAAGCCGAGCCAGACCAAGTCCCACCAAGTGAGGCAACGCTTCATGCGATTCTCACTCTGTTTCGGGAGCTGAAGGAGCTCAAAGGAGTCAGAAGAGCGGTGGAGAAGACGGTCTTTGAGGCGAGAAGGAGTGTGGGAAAGTGCATCTTTGTATGAAGATAAGTTTTGGAATGTGGGTTCTGGGAAAAAGTCGTGTTTGCTCCATCTGCTCCAGTAGCTTCTCTGTTGTGCGTTTTGTTGGTCTTCTTCTTCCATGGCGACGGCGGTGTCTCTGGTTTTGGGATTTGAGGTCAGAGAAGAGAAAGGGTGGGTGAGATTTGAAGTGTTTATGCTGTAGTTGTTGTTGTTGTCTTGGAGTTGAAGACTGGTGATGGTAATCGAATAATTGAAGGGAACCACTGGCAGGCCATTGGTTTTTGCTTACAGTTTTTCCGGGTGTACAGTTCCATTTTCATTTGGGATTGAAATTGAATTTTCTGTTTTGTTTTGTTTTGTTTTTTTTAAGGCTAAATTCATTGGCTCTGATTGAATAAATGCTAGCATTAGAGCTAGATTCATTTCCGTAAATTTTAAGTAAGAGTTTTACTTCGATTTTTATAAACTAATTAGCTTCCAGATTTTTCAACTTTTTTTTTCTGCTTTCAATTATTTTTTTTATGAACCTCGACAGGACACGGAAAACTTATTAAACCCGACTCGTAAAAATGTTAGAATGAAGAATTGCATAATGCATGGATGAATTTTTAATTTAGAACTTATATTTTTTAGTAGATTCCATGACAACAAATTTTTTGAAAATTCTCCTACTTTTGGAAAAGAAGTTGGTGCTTGAAGTTCAACGGTGAGATGGATCCTCAAGCACTTTCATTCCCTCTTTATTAAATTGGAACAAATGAATGAGTAAATATTTATTTATTCCCATGTGTTCACCAATAATATTTTATTTATTCCCATATGCTCACCAATAATTTATTCCCACGTGGTATTATATATATATATATATATATTAACATTTAGAACATATGAGATGGGCTTCAAATCTTGTTTAAGGTGTGAATGACAAAAAAAAACTTGTTTAAGGTGTGGAATTAAAGTATTCTACCACCAAAAAAAAAAAAAGAGTAACCAATCATAGAAGTAAGAAATAAAATAGAAATAGGCTTATAGCTCAATTGGTTAAGAGCATTTATCTAACATCCGAAGTCTTCAATTTGATTCACTTTCCTCTCAAATATCATTTGTATAAATAAAAAAATTAAATATAAAATAAAATAAAAATATAAAAAATTTTGAATTTGTATGCGGAGAAATATGAGAAATTCTTATAAGAACAAGGAAATTTAACAAATTTATAAATCTTAAATGATTTATTCATCCAGTAATGTTAAAATTCAAGAATATTACATTTATTCAAAGAAAGTTGAGAAACAACCCAGTAAGGCCACTGGGCCTCAGGAGCCTTTAGCTACAAACCTAGTAATGGGCTGCTCCAGAATGATACATCCCTAGTGGGCCGTAGAAGTGGTCTTCAAATTTATTTATTATTTATCCTAACCAAAAGATGGAGAATAATTTCTATATAACGGGAATAATCTTGTTTCTTATTTCTAATAAATCATGTTCTGTCATGCGTAACTTTTTCACATGATAAAATGTGATTGGTTGAGAATAGCAAAACAATGTTATCCTTGCGATATGCAAGTCCTTCTGCAAAAGATGACGATTTTCTTTAATGAATAATGTACGATCAAATTAGCTACGTGTAGTCAAACCAACTTGGAACAGCAACACAATCTATTGAAGACTTGCTGTTCAGAGTGGTACAATAGCTCGGTGGTCAGTAGCATTTTCCCTTGTTTTAAAGACTTACTGTTTTAATAGTTGTTTGGACCAAAACCAGCTTCAGCCATTGTTGATTCTGGTACAGTCTCAAGTATCCCCAATCGGACTACCGGCACTTTCTTCCACTCCAGTCATCATCGCTTTAGGAGCTGGAGCATTTTTGGCACGTACAATAGTGAAATCCTTTGTCATATTTGGCAAATATGGAAACATCGAATAAGTATCATTTTCTGGGAAAGCATCATAATCCCATCCGGGTAAATTTTTATGGAATTCAAAAAACAAGTCAACATTTTTCCATATAAAGCTATACGGACACCAAAACAATCGTGGCAACCCAAAAAAGAGAGAGGAAACAAGTCTCATTTTCCAACCATCGATTATGTTGAAATCAAATGCCCAGAATTAGGAGTATCAAACCAAATAACACACGTATCATTTTCGTGATGATGAAATTACAAAAAATTCAAAACCCATCATGGTTAGGTTAGGGTTATAATTCATACTTAAGTTACACATTACTTTTTTTGCATAATCAACACATGTCATTTCGTCAACCGCCCATGTGATAAATTTGTAATATTTGTTTTCCAAAAACATTTTGAAAATGATATGAGATTAACAAAAGAAACTTACTAGGAACAGAGTGATGAAACATCTGTATCTACAACACTCGTCACATAATATATAATAACGGTTCTTACATAGTACGTAATATGACACATGTATCACTCACTCCGGGATATATATGTAGATTTTTCTGCATAGACATGACATTGGATTGTATAGAATGCATGAATAACCAAAGTTAAAAGTAGCACGGGTTGTGAATTGGATGCATAGGGCAGGGAGATTAGAGATCCGGGAACAAGACAAGAATTCTATTATTCCAAAAGAAGGAGGAGGAGGAGGAGAAGGAGGGGGTCATATTCTCTCATGCTCATATTTGACATTGAGGCATTAAAATCACGACCCCCCAAACAAGGCAGCAGACACCAGACGCCCAACATTTTTTGAAATTTAAAATAAAATAAAAATAAAAATATTTATTATTTTAGGACACAAAAAAAAATCAATATTTAATTCTAAACCGCAGTACTTTTTCTCACTCATGTTTTTAAAATTCATGATGTCTTCTGCCTCCGCAAACAATTATCCTCTTCTCCAATTCATGAATCGACCATGAAACGTGGCCCCTGTTAAAAATTATTGGGAACATCATCCGGTGGGTCCCGCCCTCTAACCCCCATTATGTCATTTTTACATTTTTTTGACCCTGACCTCCCTCCCTAGTCCACCCCCAGTCTAGATCCCACGGCTCCAAATCAATCAATCAATCAGCTTTTGTCATTTTTTCTGTAACATGGGTCAGGCGGGTCCCGCGTCTGCAGGCTTAGTACCAAATGGGTTCGAGCCACGTGTTGAGGGTCTCAATGTGCACACACTGATTTGGGTTTTTGAGGATGTAGGGGAGAGTTTCTTAGTGTTAAAAAGTGTAGTGTGAAGGGGGTACGAAGTGTGTAGTGAAGCAAAGAGGGGGCTGGCGCAGAACAGAGAAAGAGTGTTTGTTTTTGAGCTTACCGTCTGAGGATTCAAAGAATCAAATTTTTTTTCTTTCCAGAAGAAGAAGAAGAGAGGAAGAAGGAGAGGCAGCTCAGAGTGTTTATTCGGTTTTGCTTAGATTTCTTGCTTGTGCATGAGGTATGCTTCTTGCTGTTTCATTTTTTAATTTTTCTGTACTTTTTAAATGTTTTCACTATTCTGCACTTGAATCTCAGATTTACATTGCTTGTTCTCTAGTGGGCTACTTTTTGTTTTCTCATTTAACTCAAATGAGAGGATTTCTTTCCTGGTTTCTGCAATTATAGAAGAGTACGTTTGTCAAAGTAGTGTACTTGGAGAAGTTATTGGTCAATTTGAGTCTACTGGAAGGAACTGGTGGGTCTTGTTAGGGATTTGGTTAGCAGTATTCCGTGTTAATGGCAAAGATTGAGAAAACTAGATGGATTTCTTAAATAGGGTTGTCTTAGATTTCCATTTTGAATAATGGGTATGCTCAAATGGGAGAAATTTGTGGCTATTCACATTGATTCTATTACGGGTCACATTGGTTCTGTTATTGTTTGGACAAGCAATTTTTCTTATATCCTGTTTTTTTTTTTTCTGTAACTTTTAAGTTGAATGAACAAATCTGTTTTAAAATCGAGGCTCAGAATTTAATCAGGTTTTCTTTGATTTGTCTGTAATTATTTATAGTATTCTGTACTAAAAAGGAAAATACAGTGTTGAAATTCTGTTTTCAACCGGAACTACATTTTGTGAAAATATGAATCTGAAAATTTGACAGGTCTGAGTGGTAGTCCCAGTGGAATATGATCTATCTTGCATTTCATGCTGCCAACTCAGATGTCAACTTACTTGAACTTTTCTAACTTGAAGAGATCATCTCCCGGTTAGTGATTTTGACGGGGTATTGGACATGAGTATGCTGGTGAGGACATGCTTGAGCCAAGGGAAGCTGATATACCTGCCCTGTTTCTGGTTTTCGTTGTGCTGCCTTTGGTTGCTTACGTTTTACTTGGAAAATGGAGTGAGGCATCTAAGAAGAGAGAGAGGGTAAGTTTGCTTGCTCAACTGGCTGCAGAAGAAGCACTTAGAGCAGAAGCAATGGCTGTTGCTGATGTTATTCCTCCTGTGTCTCCTTCGAAGAATGGACTTCATGCATGTGCCAGATGCTTTAGTCCAGCTACAACCCGCTGCTCTAGATGCAAGTCTGTCAGATATTGGTACGCTCTAATTTTACAGCATGAAGACATATAGTCTATCAGTATATTCTTCCTTTTTTTTTCAATAAAAAAATTGCTTTTCGAGAAAGGAAATTGAAACTTAATTTAAAATTGTAGTATTCCAACCATTGTGATTTATGCACTACAGAATTGGTGGTTATTCATGCAGTGAACTTAAGTATTATTTGATAGTGTACCTTAAGCATATTAAGGTTGTGGGAGATATACAAGGACAATATTTTCTGTGAATGGGAACTTAGAATGCAGCACTCACATAAAAATTGAAAAGGGGAAAAAAGGTGTGCAGCGTTCAGCTAACTAAAGTCAAGTAGCTAATTTTGGTATTTCATCCTTGTGTTGTGTTGTGTTGTACCAAATTTGGCACAATCAATGAAATAAAGGAGAACAAAAAAAATAGAAAGATGCAAATGCTTGTGATACATGTTTTTCACTATGAACTGCTTATTAAAAAAGATTTCTCATTATGAACTCTAAAGGGGCAACATGATCTTTTTTCTCTAAATGGTTACACTAATTATATGCAGTTCTGGGAAATGTCAAATAATTCATTGGAGGGAAGTTCACAGGCAAGAATGCCTGCAGTTGGAACCTACTAGTTCAAGCTCATCCCCTAAGTCTGTCTCATTTGGAGAATCTTTTCATGAGAAGTTCTTACTTAATGACAGCATCAATTCACAGTACTTTGGGTGTAAGATGGAGCAGATTTTGGCTGAGGAAGCACCAGCTGATGATATAATGTATCCTTCTATAAGCACTGGTGTCCCTGCTGCTACGGTTGACTGTGCTTCAGTTGATCCCTCTCAAGTCCCCATGCTGGAGAGAAAGCGGGTTTCCCGAAAATCCAACAGAGAACTGTTCAGAAAAAAAGTTGGAATTGCATTTAATTCTTCTGAAGAAGCATCCTGTGGTTGGACTACCCAATCAACCCCTTCTAATGTTATTTCATCAAAAGATGTTTTTATGGAGCATAAGGTTTGCATCACTTTGCTTTTGTGTTATCTTTGATCTTTCTTTACCCTTTGTGTTTGATGTCTAATAATTATGCTTAACTGTTGGTTGCAGTTAAGAAATTTTGACTCTCACTTACCAGAGGAAGAAAATCGTAAGAAACAAAGTTTCAATATTTCTGACAATTATATAAAAGGACAAGCTACTTCAAGAAATACAGTGCAGGAGAATGATATGTTTCAAAGTCAACATGGCAACATATATGAATCAAGAAGCAACTCTGGATTAACATCCTCGTCATATTCTTCCAAATGCGGAACAGATGTGCATGAAATTGGGTTGGACTTCATTCCGAATGGAGGAAATCCCCTTAAAGGGGAAACAACATCCAATGTTGAAACAACAGAGTACAAATGTACTGAAATGACTGCATTGAAGGCCAGCGTAAAGGCTAAAAGAGCTCCGTATTCTCTTGGGACCAAGGTGTCTAAATTGCCCAAATCAACAATGGAAGTCTCTGGAGAGCAGTATTGCTCAGAGATAGAGACGCAGGGACACATTGCTGAAGATTCCAGTCAGTCTAGTAAACCATTACTCTTTAAACATATTTTGTACAGTATAGTTCCTATAATTCTATGTTTGTGATGCAGAAGTAGCTAGAATGAGAGATACCACCACACAGGGGAGCAATGGAATTGCAAACTTAAGGATCATGAAGATGATGGGTCTAAAGAAGCCAAAAACCATAACCAGAGAGGATGCCCCTGAAGTCAATGGTTATCGACACAAAACCAGGAAGGTCTATTCTCTGTTTCATTGAATCCCCATTTCATTTGTTGAATGGACGATCTCCTGAGTTATTTACAACCCCTCCTCCATGAATTATATTATTCTTCTGTGTTCTGAGTTGAATGCACGTTGTCACTGATATATGCCCTTTGACTCTCAGGTCCTGTTCCCTTATGATGAGTTTGTGAAGTACTTTCAGTGTGAAGTCTTTGACTTATCACCTCGAGGCCTTTTGAATTGTGGGAACAGGTAAAGTATGATAATTTATGTATGGTATTACTAGGTCATGAGCTTAAATATGGGATCCACGTGATAGAAATGAAAACTCCACGTGATCGTGAACATAACCTTCCCGTACTTTCTCGATGTTGATTTCTTATAATGACCTTTACCCTTTTTTTTAATGCATAAAAATTTATATACAAGTGATACTAGAGATAAAGTTTGACTAAAAGATGACTAATGTAATCTGTGGAGATGGAGACTGGTTGTTGATCAGGGGATTCATCTGAATAAAGTCCTAAGACCCAACCGTTAATTATTTTATATTTTGGCGTGCTGTGTCTTTGGGTTATTGGGTTTGTAACAGAAAGACCAAGCATTGTTTTATGCGCGTGAAAGAATGAACATGAGCTTATGTGTTTTCTTTGAATCTTCCATGCCACTTTATTTTATTGTAACTTTTTTCTTGCAGTTGCTATGCAAATGCTGTCTTGCAGTGCTTAACCTGCACAAAGCCTCTCATTATGTATTTGCTTCGTAGATCACATTCAAGCGCCTGTACTTACCTTTTCTCATATCCCTTTGAATTAGTCAATGAATTTGGATGGTGGTGTTTTGTTTGAATCCGCATGCGAATCACTTTTGTTTATGGTATTGTACTAGGTTGTGGTAAAGACTGGTGTCTCATGTGTGAATTGGAGCAACATGTGATGATGCTACGAGAAAGTGGGGGCCCCCTTTCTCCTAGCCGAATTCTTTTTCACATGAGGAGTATTAATTGCCAAATTGGTGATGGAAGTCAGGAAGATGCACATGAATTTTTAAGGTCTGTCAAAATTTTTCAGTTATGTGTTTTTTCTTGACACTGATGTTCTGGCATTTGCATCTGTCTCCAACTTTCCATATTATATTCAGTTTTGGAAATTCAAATTAATGAATTGAAAGTTCAGATTTTGATGAAGGAATTTTTGTATATGATGCTGTCTTTATCCAGGCTTCTAATTACATCAATGCAATCTATATGCTTGGAGGGGCTAGGTGGTGAAAATAAGGTTGATCCCAGATTGCAAGAAACAACTTTTATACAACATACATTTGGTGGGCACCTCAGATCAAAGGTGCTCATTGCATACTTGCATATTCTTTCGGTCATGAATCATCTTTCCATAAAACTACTTTTTTAAATAGTTTTTTTAATAAAAAATTTATTTTACTTTTTGCCCACATTAATCATGGATGAATCAAATCTTGATGCCGCCAGGTCAAGTGTTTGAGATGTCATCATGAGTCGGAACGATATGAAAACATCATGGATCTAACATTAGAAATATTTGGTTGGGTTGAGTCACTTGAGGATGCACTGACTCAATTTACCACCCCTGAAGATTTGGATGGAGAAAACATGTACAGATGCGGAAGGTTTGATGGCCTTATTTTAGTATTTTTGGATCCCAAATAATGTATAAGTTTTTAGTTTTACAGTACAACTTAAATAACTTACAAACTCATATTATTGGGGAAAAAGGTGTGCTGCATATGTTCGAGCCAGGAAGCAATTGAGCATACACGAAGCTCCAAATATCCTCACAATTGTCTTGAAGAGATTTCAGGTATCAGTATGATTTAGCGTTGAGAGGTGTTTGTGGGTGCCTTCTAAAGCCTATATAACCAGTGGTTTTCAACTTTCTTTGGGAACTATAAAAGCTGCTATTGTACCGTATTCAGGTTTTAGAAACTTAATTGATTTGGTATTAAGCAAGAGTGGTAATCAAGTTGAATTAATGAACAGCATTTTATGACTATCCCTTAAAAGTCACTGAAACACAAATGCAAGTCAAAATTCAAATCCTAGTCATCTTGTGATTCCAACTTCTACCCATAAAAACGAGTTTCAGGGTTGACACCTTACTGCTAGATAATTGTAGGGCTTCCTGGCTTTTTCTTCTTGGCACTACTTCACTTGCTGGACTATTAAATCATGGCTGGTTTTTCCTCAGGAGGGAAAATATGGGAAAATAAATAAGTGCATCACTTTTCCGGACATGCTGGATATGGTTCCATTTATGACTGGCAAGGGCGACATTCCTCCACTTTACTTGCTCTATGCCGTTGTGGTGCATTTGGATACGCAGAATGCATCTTTCTCTGGACATTATGTGGCATATGTGAAAGACATGCGAGGCAATTGGTTCAGGATAGATGACACTCAGGTAAATGCCTTTCCTCATTAACATTTCAGTGCAAGGCTTTGGGGAGCTTTTCATAGCGAATGAAATTTCATTTGCCCAAAAAAAAGAAAAGAAAAAAAAGGGGGTTGATTCCGAATTTACCTACTGAGTGAATGTGTTTTGTTTCTTCCTGCCCATATTTTGATTATAGTTTCACAAAGCCAAAAGACCAACATAATATTTAGACTTTAATTTCTTTGGTCAGTCATTCAATATTAAAATAATGTATTTGTCATTCCTTGTCCAATTTTTTATGAAACATTTTGGTTGTTGAGTTTGGGTTTTTAGGGACAATAAAAAAAAGATTGTGAGATCTACTTCAAACCTATTCTTCCAAACTTACAATATAATTTGGATATTTCTCAATCTTTGAAATGAACAGTGTGGCAATAAGAACATAATGAGAACTTTGCAGAAAAAGAAAGATGATCTGTTGTCTCATTGAACGACAAAAATATTCCCCTCAAACGCACGATGTCCTCCATTGTTCATCACATTAATGCTCGTATGGTTGTTTACTGAAGAATCCCCAGTTTGTTGAAAATATAATGTGTGTGATAGAGCCTCCATTTATCAATGTCATGAAATTGATAAGACATTAACGCCCTTCAAATGTAAATTATAATTTTGTAGAAGCCGTATTGTTGTAATTAGGTCTGTTGGTCACTATAAATAAAAGGGTACTGCTTTATGAAATCTCTATGTTATACTCACAACAACAATTGATGGAGTGGACCTGCATTTTATTCCATAAGCAAAAATGGAAAGGAATCTCTCATTTGCGTTTATGCCTTTTGAGTAGTGACATGGTTCCCCTTGGTACATATCTCGAACAAACAAGTGATTGAAGTGTATGTTTTTTGTTTTATTTTTTCTTCAATTAATTGGTCCTAAAGTTGATGAAGCTTCATAAACAGGTTCAGCCCGTTTCAATGAGCCAGGTTATGATGGAAGGAGCATATATTTTATTTTACATGAGGTAAGACTTATTGAGGTTGAAAAAATCCTCTATGATCTTTCCTTACCTTTTTCTTTTTGTTGGGGTTTTAATTAGCATTTACATAATTAGATGTTGGAATATATTAGCTTCTACTTAATAACACCAACTATGGTAGTGTGAAGAGGGGTTCAGTTGGTGGTGTCAATGCCATGTGGTTTGCAATGGATATTTGCTGTGTGGTTTGTGCCATATATTCATTTATCTATTGTGAACCCACCAAGCTCTCTTTGAATTTTGAAATTTCTTTTGTCCTTAGGTCTTGTCCCCGCCCTCAAAGAGCATTCACTGGAAAATCTATTAGGCAGCAAGTTCCGAACGTTGAAAACCATTGCATGTCAAAAGCTCAGAAGTCAAGGCCAGGTCAAAGCAAACACAGCAGCCAATTTGTTAGCCCAGTGCATTTACCGGATGATATCAGGCCAGAAATCGCAAATAGCTTTGCCAATAGTACCTCCAGTGACATCTTTAGGAGTTCTAATGGGAATGTTTTCCCAATGACGGAAACATATGGTGAGCCCATCGGCGTGGAGTTCTCTGATGCTACATCAAGCGATTGGTCCCTTTTTACAAGTTCCGATGAGGCCTCTTTCACAACTGAGAGTACTAGAGACTCTTTTAGTACAGTAGATTATGCTGATGCAGGCAATATCTCGTCAATTTTCAACACCTTATATGCTCCAGAGTATTCTCGCAGTTCTGTTTCATGCAGAAAATTTTCAAATAGTAGGCCAAACACTAGGTTTGTTTCCAAGGACAAGGGCCTTTTGTTGGATTCGTACTTGTCAACCCGTCCCATTGACAGAGTACAGAATCGAAACTATTCAAAACAGGTCAGTGATTCACCGACTGCACACCCTCCAGATGGTAAATGCAGCACTTTTGTAAGATATGGGAGTAACCCAGTACACTTTCTTGATCGAACGTCTGATCATTGTAAACTTTAATCCATGAGTACAACTGATTAAGTAGGTGATTTAGTCTGGTAGGAGCTGTGCCTCAAAATTTTTGTTTTCAATGTATTGTTGATTGGGGCATGCAGTTCGTATTAAAACAAGTAAATGTAACCATCTTCTTTGTTAGCTATCTAATTATCGCTGAAAATTGTAAAGTCCCGGGATTTTCCTTCGCTTCAATCTGTTCTTTGAATATCTTTTCTCACAAACAAATTTGTCTCACTTGTAGAGCTCATAAAATCTTGGAATTGTTGGTATTCATGGAGAGTGGGAAAAGTTTGTTTCGTTGTCGTGGGACTTGTTTCCTTCCATGACTTTTGTCTAGCATGGAGGGAATTGATTTTAAATGTCGGTTATACTTATTTCAATGGAGTTGCTTATGACCCTTAAAAGCCATTGTTGCGTTGTCAGATATGAACTAAGTCGCTACATATAACCAGAAATTTCTTTCCCTAATTGGATATTTGCAGCTTCTAAGCTTCATTTAGTGTTACAAATTAAGGCAACTTGACTAGCTACAATTCCTTACAGTGAAGTAGCCTCTTTATTCTGTGTAAACTGTAACAGAGTTTGATACTGGGCAACACAACATTTCTCACTACAAAAAGAAGTAAACTGATAATTAGCAGGTTTGGATTTCCCCACCATAAAACTTTAGCCACCTACTCACCGTCACAATGCCTATCTCTACAAGAGATTAGAGGTCTTAAAGCATGGTGGTTTTGTTCTCTTCTCACTCTTATACTGCAATGCCGTCTTCCAAATCGAACGACAACCAGATCTCATTCACCCTATGATCAAATTCAAATGGGGAATTGTACTGTGCAACAGTATAAACTGAAGTATGATCAACTGCATGGCTTTTCTCGATGGCGGCAGACCAAACAGTACCTGCAAGACTGGTCTTCAAGGCAGCAGCTTCTTCTCCAACGCTGTCGTCTGATACAAACCCACTGAATTGTCTCACTGCCACATATGTGGTTTTCCATTTTTGGACATGGAGGCCTTCTGCTGGTGGTGGGTTTTCTTGGTTCTTCTTTGGCACATAGAAGCTCACCACAAATGAAGATTCACAAAAGGGTCCATCGCTTGGTGAAACTTCACTGAGCACTGGGGCAGTCATCTCTATTTTCTCTTCGTACTTGTTCTTCCCTTGAATGTACTCAAACAGCCTGTGACAAAAAAACCAAAAACCATCATCAATGAACTCCAAAAATTCCATAGTTCCCTCATTTCTTCAGTACAATTATTGTGATTTATCAATTATTGTTTCCTTGTGAGAGTAATTTGTACTTCAATTGAATTTGCGTAGAATCTTTGTATGTACTGACTATGTATCACCTCCCTCCCTCTTACGCAACATACATGTGAAACCCATCATATAAAATCTAACAACGAAACTCCCATGTTGTAAAAAATAGATTATATATAACCCGCACAGCGGCACATACAATAATTTTTCCACGTCCATAAAACATTTCGAATTAAGCCATTCCCATAATAATTCTAGCTTAGCAAGAATACATGAACAATAAAAAAAGGAAAAACAAACTTACTGTAAGAAGCCAGTTCTGGTGGCTTCAACAAGAGAGATATCTTGAATAGGAGAAGTGGATATCCATTCACTCGAATTGTATCGCCGGACTTCATAGCCATTGCCAACCTCAATTGTGTCAAAGCTTGGGCACTCTATGCTGTTACATGATGGTGGAAATATGGCCAAGCTGCTATGAGTTTGTGGCCACAGACCCAAGTTCAGATGGGAAAGAAGGCTCAAGAAAAATGATAGCTTAAACATGCTAGAAGCAGCCATGGTGGAGTTGTGAAAGTTGTATGTATTTGTATCCCTAACAGAGAGATATGGTAATTTTTGTGAGAGGTTGGTATATGTTGCTGAAGAGCATCAATGTCTTAGGTCCACAAGTTTATAGGACTTGTCTGGATGATTTAGGGAAGAATTTAGAAGCAGGAGGTGATGGAGAAATGCCCTCAAGAATATCTTGAATTTACAATTGGGCTCATTATACTTATACACCAGTGGCACTATTGTGGTTCTAGAATCTTTTGGGGGTATTTACAACTTCTATTAGAGGTCCATGAGTGTACACGTGGCGATATCTTTATCGAATGATATGAAATGCAATGAAATCCAATAGAATTATTTGAGATGTGAACATAAACATGAACTCATAGAAAATGGAGTCTCTTTTATCATTGATGGTGGCCAAATATTGTAAACAACATAATTAAATTAATGGCTATAGCCTAAAGATATTCTAAACCCTAAGTGATAACAGTAATAGTTAGCTAAGAGTTTGTTAGTGTTGGCACGTGTGGCTCACATGTCACAGCTGTAATTAGTTAGTTTGTTAAGCATTAGTTATCGGCTAAACATCTGATATAAAAACAACATCTCTCTGTAATTGTGAATACGATTGAAAATCAAAGAAAACAAATTCTCTCTTCTTCCCTGAGTTCTTCTTCAATATTCATCTTCTTCCTTCAGTCTCAATTCTTCTTCCTTGTACTGTTAACACTAAGCATACATGCATGGTATTATTCTAAAGCTGGGAAAGAGTTGATTTAGAGTACGTCCATATTATTTGTTTTGCGCATGCCTGAGAGTCCATGCCCTTGCAGTGGCGTTGTAGGCCTGTAGATCCGTCTTGTAGACGTGGGCGACATCCTTGTCGAGAGGGTCGTCAGGGTTAGGTATAGTCAGCAAGGACATGACTGAGATCAACACCTTAGGGATGGTAAGGGCAGCGCTCCATTCGTCTTTTAGGACGTTGAGGCAAATGCTTCCATTGCTATTGATATTTGGGTGGTACACTTTGGTAATAAACTTCACCTTTGGGGGCTTAAATGGATAACTAGAGGGAAATTCAATATCAAGCTTAAAAAAACCTCCTTCATATGGGCTCTCAGGAGGTCCCATAATTGTGGCATGCCAATGATAAATGTTATCTTTTACTGTATTTACTGCTTTGTACAAAGGGTTGCGGTCCTTCTTAATATCTTTAAGCTCCTTTTGAATGCGGTTTTTCGTGCTCAAATTCATAGCTAATCGATTGACGAAACGATGTATTGCTTATTGCTTATTGCTGGGAAGTTGTTTGTACGTTCCATGGAGCTGCATTGCTCTGAATTTATAGAGTTTGTACAATAACATGTTTTAAGATGGCATGGTTTAGCATTGATCAAAATGATGGCATGGGTTTAGCATTGATGAGAGACATGTGAGATGGGTTTATAATTAAATTCAAAATTGCCTGATAATTAACATCATTAACTTCCAAGATGGCATGGGTTAGCATTGATCATCGAAATGAAGGAAATGGAAAAGTGGACCCTAAACTTGTCTTGATGAGATTGCTTGATTTTGCATTTTTCCAATTTTTCCACATAGATAAATTGTACAACACAACTTTGATGTCCATTAGCAGCTAACTTATGCCATTTTGAATGTGAAATTAACCAAATATGCTTTGAGTTCATGCTTCAAAACCTGTATTGGAATGTTTGAGCGATCGATGGAAATGTCGATGCTATTTTTTGTTATTGTTTCTTGGTTTCAAGTTTCAACTAAACCCAATTTATTAGTTTCCTAGATTCTCTAGTTTTTCAAATTCTAGTAAGATTTCTCTTTTTCCGGATTTCCCGAATTCTAGTTTTAAGTTTCATATTTTATTTGGGTTTGGATTTAGCTTGATTAAAGTTTATCTATGGTTCATCTTCGGGTTTATAATTGAGGGTTTATGAATTGCAAAAGCTTTTCCAGGAACAATTTTGTTGTAGAAATTTCATTTTATCGCCATAATTCCTGTCTGATTTCATTTTGATCCCTTCTTCTGGTAGCTTGTATAATTTTGCCACCTTTGTCGCTTAAAAGTGAACTCTACTGTCAATCGTTGAGCTCGGGAAAAATTACACAAAAAAATACGAGAAAACTGCAGAAGCATTTAAACTGGTGCAAAGCCAAATGAAATTAGTAACTAGATAGATACTTCCATAGTTCCATTATAGTTTTTCAAAAGCTGAAGAATAAATAGTCCAACAACTACTACAGAAAGCATATCAGCACTACAGATAACAAGTTCCATACTAGGTAAATACACCACCACATCAGGCATACAACACTACTGCCCTACAAATCTGCAACACAATAACCAAGAAAACAAAAATATGTTAGCATATGAGATAACAAGAGAATGGCGTTATTGCGCATCAGGCACATCGGGTAGAGGACGTTGTGGCACTACAAATCTGCAACAAAAGAAAACAAGAAAAGTACTAGGTTAATCAATGCTTAAGCACGAAACTTCCTCTTCATGCTTACATGAATGAAAGCTAAATTGTAAAAGGGCCTATTTTACAAATGAGAACCATTGGACATGGAATTAATGAATGAACTATTGCACAATCCTATTACAGCAGCAAATTAAACCATGTAAATGAATACGCAAACTTCATAACAGTAGCAGCAAGTATCATCAGTCCACCGACTAAAGTCATACTAAGTTGTTGTCACATAAGTCAAAAACTAAAATAACTCATAAAAGACCAGTCTAACCGTGTTTACATGAGAGCTGAGTTGATATTATTATAATTATAATGTCTTCAACTTTTTGATATCCAAAATGAGTTTACATGAGAGCTAAGTTGACTTTAGTCACAAGTTGTGTTCTAGCAATAGAAGCAAGAAAGACAATCAGCTGACAAAAAGAACCCACAACAAGTCAAAACATAACAAAGAACGCCAATAAGTTTATTCACCAATCAGGCTTTTAATGAACATAAAAATCTGGCAAACAAAGAATTAAAATTTTCTTGAAAAGCAATGTTCTGTTCTCAACAGTATAATAACATTACCTGTTCTCCCTCTTAGTAAGACTCTGCATTGCTCTTGTCGAGTAAGAGGAGGCTCTCTTTATAAAAACCAACATTGCAATATTGATATCCAGAAATCCCAAGATTTTTAAACTGTTTGCTCTCAAGGTCTAGTGATACTAGTTCTGCCTTGATTTGTCAGTGAGAAGCACCAGTACTTCACCACTCTTCCTAAAACATAAGGCCCTTGGTAAAAGTCTCTCTGGACCTTGTGGACCAAGAGTAATCAATTTGGTCCATGACTCCTTTATGCCATACTCTTTCATCACCCATATCTCAAGAAAAGAATCTTCAAACCTGTTATCCATCGTGAACAGAGCAATAGATTTTCTGTTATCTGAAACAGACAATTGCATTCCCAAGTCGAATTTCCATTTGATAATCTTCGGCATAGGCATCTTACGGAAGACCTCCTTGCCCAGGTGAAATGTCAATATAAAATAGTAAAGATCACCATTTGTCTTACAGAATACAGGCCAATGAAGAACCCCATTGAAAAAAACACTGGATGCACGTCCATCTGTTAGACAGGTAGGAGAAACACAACCAAGACTGGTCCATGTGCCGGTGGCCAGGGAATAAACCTCAGCGAGAGTTGGTGTCCCGTGTTGATCCAATAAAGTGACAACTCGCACAACCTTATAGTTATTGGTTGTAGCATCAAAACCAAATCCAATCGAAGCATCGTACCCAGCATGTGTATCAAATCTAACATTAGGCCAAGGAATGGTCACTAACTTTCTAATGGCTGGGTTCCATATGAAGAAGTTGTAACAATAACGGAACATATCATCCGCAAGGCAGAATAGCCCATCACAAATGCCGACCACACGAATATATGAGTTGTGCTTTTTTCCCTGGGTAGCAACTGGAAATTCTATCTTGGAGTAGTGGTCAAAAGCCTGGTTATCATAATGCACAGAGAGAACCTCGTCATTTACCTTGTACATGACCGTTTGGCCGAAGAAGGTGGTCATCTGCAAACCAGAAACTCTGTGGAGTAGTAGGTGAATGTCATTCTGGTTAACAAACTGGACTGCTGGGCTGACGTGGGTGCGAATAAAGCTTGGGTTTATGATCATGGACTTCCATGTCTTGCACACACAGGTGCATTTGATCAGAGATTTAACGGGCAGTCTAATTAGGATCTCTTGTATGATTTCCTGAGGAAAAGAGCCTGCCATCTCTCCAAATTTCAATTCGTGCATCCCTTGTGTGATATTTTGTATGTATTCCATGTCCTTCACATTCAAACAGTTATACCAACTGATAAAACAATAGAAAAAAAAAAATCTATAATTGAGTATAAAATAAAAATAAAAATCATGGGGCTGTTCTGAAAGCAGAGTAACTCAGGAGAATACTAAAACTAAAAAGATCCAGTATTGAGGACCAACATCGAATCTACAAATCAAAAACAAAAGGATGCGTCATATTTTTCAGATAAAACCCAACATCCACTCTACAAATAAAAAATCCAAACCCAGCAGGAAAATACTAACACTAAATCCAAACCCAACATTCGAAACAGAAAAGCTCTAAAAAAATCCCAGAAAAAGAAGAGAAAAAGTTCAGCAACTTACAATTTCTGGTCCTGATGAGCAGAGCCGAATCTGAGGAAGCGTCTCGTTCTTGTGCATGTGCTGTGCTAGAGAAGAAGAGAGAAGCAGAAAAGCGTAGAACCCAAGCTTCTAAGACATTATTTTCCGTACATGATAGTGAGGGGAGAGAGAGTCGCCGGCCCAAACCCTAACAGATCATAGGGACCTCTCTTCTCTATTTATATGCTGAGCCTGAGATTGCCTGCCTACGTCTAAAAGCTCCGTACCAAATTAAAAGCTTGATGAAAGTTTATGGGTTTACGAACTGGATAAGCTTCGCGGGAACAATTTTTTATTGTCGAAATTTTCATTTTTCGCCATAATTCTGTCTAATTTATATTTTGACCCCTTCTTTTTCTTGGACCGCTTGGTTTCTGTAATGTAACTTTATCTCCACAGGCCCCTTCGGTGTTTTTCTCCAGAAATGCTATAATGAGAGCTTAAAGCGAGGAGGTTATTTGAGGAGGTCAAATCTCACCATCAACAAATATAAAGAAATCATGGGACTTAAATATTTTAAATGTTTTGACGGTCGGATCGGTCTTCTCACTTTAACTCCTCATTGTAGAAACTCCCGTTTTTCTTCCCCCAGGCCCATTCACATGTCGATGCTATTTGTTGATATTGTTCTCTGGTGTAAAGTTTCAAGTAAACCCAATTTTTGTTTGCTAATTTCTTCAATAAAGCAAAATGACTTATTGTCTTGTCGACCAAAGAAGGAAAAAAAGGAAATTTGAATTAGAGAGTGGAATTACAAAAAAAATAAAATAATAATAATTAATTAAGTGGGTTCATGTCGGGCTTAGAGTGGGCTTGGGTCAGGTTCGGGCTCAGGCCGGGCTTATAGCAAGCTGTGGGCCGACTTGGTTTGTTGGATCTAATTTTTAAATCTGGCATAAGCTTTCGTGACGTGCCTAGTATTGCTTACTAATAATTATTTTTGGGCCGTATCATACTATAATTAAATGGGTTGGACTCGTCTCATGTTGAACCGACTCAACCCGTTTGACACCTCTACTTTTGGTACACTAGTAGAAGTAAAATGTGACAGATTATAATACTGTTTTCATGACAAGTAATTAGGACCAAGTTTGTGTAGATTTATTTATTGCCTCGGATGTTAAGCACGGTTCACAAACAATCCTCTACAGTGCATTGCTGCTTTATGTGCTACATTGAGCAAGTTTGAGATAGTTCAAAACCATGGATCGTTTGGTGTATGAGGCGACAACATTGGGTGATGCGGATTTGTTTAGAAGGATTAAAGATGGTGAGGAATTACCACATGTTCTTTATAAGAAAACACCCAAAGACATCAATGTTCTTCACATTGCACATGCATTCAAGCAAATATATTTCTTCAATGACATCCTACTTGAATATGGATCTCCACTGTTTTGGGGCACCAACAAGAAAGTCAGGTTTTGTTTAGTTTCTTATGGAAACTCATGCACACTTTTATTGTGTTTTTACAAGTCAGATGACGGGTGCATTTTTCATAATCCATTATGGTTCTAGTCCCAAAAAAAGTCATATAATTGTTGATAATCAAATCAATAAACACCCTTGCTAAATAACTCAATCAGCTCTTAACGGATAATGCAATGCAAGGGAGTAGACAAACCTTGCAAGTCACGTCAGTATTTCTCTACTCCCATAGAAGCATTGTATGCACCATGCGTCTAAAAGGTAACAACACCCGGGAAGAGTCACAAACTTTCTAATGGTTGGGTTCCATATAAAGAAGTTGTAACCGTAAGCGGAGATAACATCTGCAAGGCAGATTAGCCTGTTACAAGTGCCAACCACACGGAGATGTGGATTGAGCAGTTTTTTCAAACAAATGCAATTGCAAAAATGGACAACCATCATATGCTGTTTGCAAGTTGCAATCGAATGAGGGCCATTGGAGAAGGCGTTGCAGGCATACGGTTAACTAAAAGCGGGTACAATTTCAAATCACCTCCATTGCTTAGTTAAAAGTGGATTCAGCTGTCAATTGTTCAGCTCAGGAAAACTATGCAATAAAAATGAAACAAAAAACTGCAAAAGCATTTCATGGAAACTGGTGCAGAGTTTCAAACTGCAAAGGTAATTGAAATTTGTAACTAGATACTTCCATTAGTTCCATTAAAGTTTTCCAAAAGCTGAAGAATAATAAATAGTGACATCAGGCATGTCAACTAAATACACCGAAACATCAGGCACTTCAGGCATAGGACGCTACTGCCCTACAAATCGGTAACAAAAGAAACAAGAAAACAAAAATACATCAGCATGATAGATAACAAGAAATGGACATCAGGCACTTTGGGCAAACAAAGTTACTGCATTACAAATATGCAACAAAAGAAAACAAGAAAAATGCTGCTTTAATCAATTGTTAAGCATTGGAGTTTACATCACTAGTCATGAAAACTTTTCCCAGTACTTCTACAGGAATGCAAATGAAACTTCATCTTCATGCTTACAAAAATGAAATCTAAATTGGAAACGAAACTATTGTACAAATGAAAACATTGGAAAAGGGATTAAAGCATGAACTACTGCACAATCTATTACAGCACCAAACATAAACATGTAAATTGAATACAGACTTCACTACAGTAGCAGCGATCAGTCTACCATCTAAAGTCATACCATATTATATAAGTCAAAAACTAAGAGCACATAAAAGACCAGTCTAACCGTGTTTATATGAGAGCTGAGTTGATATTTATTATAATTACATTGTTTTTAACTTTTTGATATCCAAATTGAGTTTCCATGAGAGCTGTGTTGACTTTAGTCACAAGTTGTGTTCTAGCATCAGAAGCGAGAAAGCCAATCAGCTAAAACAAAGAACCCACAACAAAGTCGACATAATAAGGATTCCACAGCAATTTAGTCACCAATCATAACATAAAAACCTGGCAAACAAATAATTAAACTGTTCTTGAAAACCAATACCTGTTCTTTCTCTTAGTACGACTCTGCATCAGTCTTGTCAAGTAAGAGGAGGCTCTCTTTATAAAAATCAACAGTGCAATATTTATATCCAATCCCAAGATTTTTAAACTGTGTGCTCACAAGGTCTAGTGATACTACTAGTTCCTGCCACCGTTCCTTTCGGAGCAGTAACAGTTCCCCACTCTTCCTAAACGGTTCCCCAAACTTAAACGGTTCCCCACTCTTCCTAAACGGTTCCCCACTCTTCCTAAACCGTTCCTCACTCTTCCTAAAACATAAGGCGCTGGGTAAATGGCTTTCTGGACCTTGTGGACTGAGAGTAATCAATTTGGTCCATGATTCCTTTCTACCATACTCTTTCATCACCCATATATCAAGAACAGAATCTTCACGACTATTATTTATCATGAAATTTTCATGAGGACGTTCATGACCCTTATCCCTCATGAACAGAGCAATAGATTTTCTGTCATCTGAAACAGATAATCGCAATCCCAAATTGAAGTTCCATTGGATAATCTTCGGCATAGGTATCATACAGAACACCTCATTTCCCAGATCAAATGTCAGTATAAAATAGCAATGATTGCCGTTTGAGACTACAGGCCAATGAAGAATTCCATTAACAAAAGCATTGGATGCAGCCATTTCTATTCGACATGTAGGAGAAACACAAGCAGGACTGCTCCATGTGCCCGTGGCTAGGGAATAAACCTCAGCTAGAGTTGGCCTCTCAACTTCATCCATTAAAGTCACAAGTCGCACAACCTTATAGTCATTGGTCATAGCATCAAAACCGAACCCAATCGAAGCATTGTATGCACCATGCGTCCAAAAGGTAATACCAGGCCCGGGAAGAGTCAATAACTTTCTGATGGTTGGGTTCCATAAAAAGAAGTTATAACCATAAGCGGAGATATCATCCGCAAGGCAGATTAGCCCGTTACAAGTGCCAACCACACGGAGATGTGGATTGAGCAGTTTTTTCTTTGGAGCAATTGGAAATTCTATCTCGGAGTGCACATCAAAAGCCTTATTATCATAATGCAAAGAGTAAACCTCGATTTCTACCTCGTGAATGACTGTGTTGTGGCAGTAGATGGTGCTCCCGCTACCAGAAATTTTGTGGAATAGGAGGAGGTCAATGTCCTTCTGATTAGCAAAGTCGACTGTATGGCTGAAGTGAGCGTGGATAAAACTTTGGTTCATGACCATGGACCTCCATGGCTTGCACACTGAGGTGCAATTGATCAAAGATTTAACTGGTAGCCTAAATAGGATCTCATGTATTATTTCCTGAGGAAAAGCTTCAACTTTGAATGTGTATATCAGTTGTGTGATATCTTGTATGTTATCCATGTCTTGCACATTCAAATAGTTATACAAACTGATAAAGAAAATCAATAGAGACAAAACTCAGCTATAATTGAAGAAAAAAAAATCAAAGGGAGCTGTTCTTACAGCAGAGTAACATTCATATACATAAACTATAAAATTAAAACAAAAAAAGGGGAACAACAAGAACCCTAAATGTCATATTTTTAAGATCAAACCCAATCTCCATTCAATAAATCAAAAATCCAAACCCATCAGGAAAAAAAAAAATTAACACTAAAGCCAAACCCGTCATTTTTATCGAAGAAAAAAGCTCTTAAAAAATTCCCAGAAGAAGGAAAGATAAACTTTAGGAACTTACAGTTTTGGGTCCTGATGCAGCCTCTCGTTCGTTGTGCCGTGTTAGGGAAGAAGAGTGAAGAAGAAAAGAGTAGAACCCTAACGGATCAGAGGGAGGGACCTCTGTTTCGCTATTTATATGTTGATTGCTATATTCGGTTTTTTCGAAAATAGTAGGGAGTTTTACTAAAACACCCAAAATGAGGGTTGAAATTATAAAAAAACTCAAACACTATTTAAACATATAAACACACCCAAAACCCATCATTACACACACTTAAAACTCATTTATAAACACACCCGAAAAGTTGACTTTGGAGTTGATTTTGGGTGTATTTCTATTTAAATAGTGCTTGAGTTTTTTTATAAATACATGTCTAGAATTGGATTTATTTATAAATTTGTAAAAATGGTGTAGACATTTGGCTTTACCCTTTTTGACACGTGGCGCATAGGAATTGAGCGCCTTTTTTTAAATATATATAAATCCTATAGCCGGGCGGCTATACCGGGTTTTAAAAAATTTCCTTTTTTTAAAAAAAATAGTACGGCTTCACTTTCTTTGACACGTGGAACTTAGGCGCTGGGATGTCCTTTTCTATATTTATATAACGTATAGCCGGGCGGCTATACTCGGATATTTAATGTTTTTAAAAAATGGTATAGCCGTGCGGCTAGACTCTGCTAATGTTGAATCGAGCTTCAGTTAGTGTTGCAAAAATAGTATTAGACAGGTACATACGTATTTTTTTGTGTTTAATACAAGTATTTGGTATAAAAATTTCAATAAGACATAAAATTCAAGTATTATACACAAAATTCTAAGTTGTACTGTGGCAAAAGAGTACAGCCGGGCGGCTATACCCGGATTTTTATTTTTTGGAGAGAAATAGTAATAGCCGTGCGGCTATACTCTGCTAATCCGGCAAATTCCACCGGGAGAGGTTTTTTTGCATTAATTTGGGGAAAAAATAAATAAATTTTGTTTCTTTAATTTTGTTTGTTAGGCCAACTTCTTTTAATTAATATATTTAATTAAGTAATATCTTAGCCTTTTTGAATTATTTTAATTAGTAATTATGTTTTGATTATTATTTCTTTAGTCAATATTTAAATATGTTATTGATTTCACAAATGACTTAATAAATAGTGAGTTCTTGAAGTTCAATGGACGTCAAAAAAATAAATTACTTATTCCGTTTGGTTGTCTTAATTAGATTTCCCCAGAGCTCAAGAGCTCAAGAGCCCGAAGGCCCAAGTCTTTGAAAACCAAATGTACAATTCTTGTATTATACATGTATTTTTTTTACAAAAATTTCAATAAGGCACTCAAAATCCACATATTATCGACACAATTCACACGCATTATTGAATAAAAATAATATATATTTAAAAATTTATATTAAAATATAATATAGTGGCTAGACTTTTAAGTTGTAGTGTGCCAAAATAGTGGCCATACTCGGATTTTTATTTTTTGAAATAAAATTGTATAGCTATACTCGGTTTGCCCTAATTTTACAGACACTTGGCTTTAACTTTTCTTTACATTTATATATATATACATATTAGGATCCTCAAATAATTTTATTTGAGGGACGTTAGGATACCATATAATTTTTTTCCCAATGATCCAAACCATCTATTTTTAGGTCTTCATTCCTAGATCATCCTTACAAAAATTAGACAAATCTGAAACCGTTTCGATATCCAATTGTGTTTTACAAAATCAATGAACACGGTGCTTCAAGAAAATACTAAAATTTCAATAACTCAATTGGTGGTCAAATGATATCGGATTCAAGTGATTTTTGTAGAGATGATCTTTGAATGAGTATCTACAAAATAGACGTGGATTAGTGCCGATCCTCAAATAATTTTATTTGGCGCCTTTAGGTACCTACAATTTTTTCAGTGATCAAACCATCTATTTTTAGGTCTTCATTCATAGATCATCCTTACAAAAAATTAGACAAATCGAAATCGTTTCGACATCCAATTGTGTCTTACAAAATCAATGAACACTTCAAGAAAGTACTAAAATTTCAATAACTCAATTGAGTGGTCAAATGATATTGGATTCAAGTGATTTTTGTAGAGATGATCTTTGAATGAGTATCTACAAAATAGACGGTTTGGATTAGTGAAATACAATCCATAGTGGTACAGGTATCCTCAAATAAGCTTATTTGAGGTCTTTGTATATATATATATATATATATATATATATATATATATATAGTATAGCTATATCAGGTTTTAAAAAATTTCCTAATTTTTAAAAAATAGTCTAGCCGAACGGCTTGCCTCTAACGTATAGCCGTGCGGCCATACCTGGATTTTTTGTTTTTTTTAGAGAAGCAGTATAGCCGTGCGGCTAGACTCTGCTACTGTTGAGGTTCAGTTAATGAAGGAAAAATAGTATTATACGTATTTTAAGTGTTTAATACACGTATTTGGTATAAAAAAAATTCAATAAGACATAAAATTCACTATTATACACAAAATTCTAAGTTGTACTTGGATTTTTAAATTTTTTTAAAAGAAATTGTACAGTGAGCATGTACTCTTCTAATCCATCAAATTTACGGCATAGATGTCTTGTGACCTTTGGTCGTGAGAAGTTTTTTGTATCTCAGAAACGATCGTTTTGTGGCCGAAGGTGCTGCTACTGTCACAAGAGATTATGTGGAGTAGGAGGAGGTCAATGTCATCCTGGATAGCAAAATCGACTGTTAGGGTTAAGTGGGCGCGGATGAAGCTTTTGTTCATGTTCATGATCATACTCTGTCAATCAAAACTCCAAACCCATCAGGGCCAAAAAAAACTAACACTAAAGCCAAACCATCATTTTATTTTATTTTGAAGAGCGTGCGATGGCTTTAATTTTCAGTTTGATCCCTTGTTTGACATTTTTTATGTTATCAATGTCTTGTACATTCAAATAGTTATACCAACTGAGAAAAGCAATGAAGACAAAACTCTGCTATAATTGAGAAAACAAAATATCAAGGGAAGGAACTGTTCTTACAGCAGAGTAACATTTGTATACAATTTTTAGTCGGAAAATTAGAAGTACTAAAATCCAATCCGAATCCATAAGAAAGGTTAAAAAAAAGGTTACAAATTGCCTTTCAATGTACCAAATAGCCAGCTTATTCTTCCTCCAGTATATCATCACGCTGGTAAAACTGTTAAGAGAAATGAAACCAGATTATATGCTTGGACTTGTTCGTAGTGTGCACCTAGTAGTGGCACTAGTGGCAGTGGTCGTCGAGGTGGCTGCGGAGGTGGATGTGGAGGTGAATAGGGATTTTCGTACTTAATCGGCTTGTTTTATTGTAGTTATGGGTCTAATTCCTCCGTCAAATAATTAGGACTTGGTTTTGAAATTCGAATAAACCTTTGATATAGGTTAGCATTTGGTATATTATTACATGCTTGATGTTGTATTGTTTTGACTATAGTTTCAAGCATATGATATCCAGTTGATTTTTACTCCTAATTAAATCCCTTATAGGAAAATCATTCAATAAAAAACTGTAAAAGAGATTTCAACTCCTAATTAAAATGTTCTTACAGCAGACTAGTTCTTAATTCAAATGCTGAAACAGCTCTAGCCTCTGAAACAAGATGCTTTATCTGAGCTTATGGGAATTTTAATGAAATTTAAAAATCATTATTATTGAGTCGAATGTTGAATGGGGGTTGAGTTGCAAAAATAGTCTTCAAACGAATGCAATTGCAAAAATAGACAACCATCATATGTTGCAGGCATGCAGTTAACTAAAACAGGGTACAATTTCAATTCACCCTCATTACTTAATTAAAAGTGAATTCTGCTGTAAATTGTTCAGATCAGGGAAAAGAAAATTGCAAAAGCATTTCATGGAAACTGGTGCAAAGAACTGCAAAGGCAAATGAAATTTGTAACTAGGTACTTCCATTAAAGCTTCCCAAAAGCTGAAGAATAAATAGTTCAAGAACTACTAGATAACATGTTCCAGGCCAAGTAAATACACAGAAACATCAGGCACTTCAGGCATAGGACACTACTGCCCTACAAATCGGCAAAAAATGAACAAGAAAACAAAAATACATCAGCAAGATAGATAACAAGAAACGGACATTGATGCACATCAGGCATCAGGCATCAGGCATTAGGCACGTCAGGCACTTTCGGCAAACAACATTGCTGCACTAAAAATCTGCAACAAAAGAAAACAAGAAAAGTGCTGCGTTAATCAATTGTTAAGCATTAGAGTTGACTTCACTTGTCATGAAAACTTTTCCCAGTACTTCTTCAGGAGTGCAAATCAAATTTCCTCTTCATGCTTACACAAATGAAAGCTAAATTGGAAAAGAAACTAATGTACAAATGAAAATATTGGAAAAGGGATTAAAGCAGCAAACAAAACCATGCAAATTGAATACACAGACTTCACTAAAGTAGCAGCAATCAGTCAAAAGTCTAAAGTCATACCAAGTTGACCAAGACTAAGAGTACATAAAAGACCAGTCTAATCGTGTTTACATGAGAGCTGAGTCGATATTATTATAAATTATAATTACACTGTTTTTAACTTTTTGATATCCAAATTGAGTCTCCATGAGAGCTGTGTTGACTTTACTCACAAGTTGTGTTCTAGCAACATAAGCGAGAAAGACAATCAGCTAAAAGAAAGAACCCACAACAAGTCTGACATAAGAAATATCCCACATCAATTAAGTCATCAATCATGCTTTTAATGAACATAAAAACCTGGCAAACAAAGAATTGAAATGTTCTGCTCTCAGCACAACAATCACATTACCTGTTCTTTCTCTTGGTATGACTCTGCATCGCTCTTGTCGAGTAAGAGGAGGCTCTCTTTATAAAAATGACCAGTACAATATTTGTATCCAGAAATCCCAAGAAGTTTAAACTGTTTGCTCACAAGGTCTAGTGATACTAGTTCCTGCTTCTCTTTTTCTTTGAGCAGTAACAGTACTTCCCCACTCTTCCTAAAACATAAGGCACTGAGGAAAATTGTTTCTGGACATTGTGGATTGAGAGTAATCAATTTGGTCCATGATTCCTCTTTGCCATACTCTTTCATCACCCATATATCAAGAACAGAATCTTCACGCCCACAATCCCAATAGAAATCTTCACGATTGTTGGGCCTCATGAACAAAGCAATAGATTTTTTGTTATCTGAAACAGACAATTGCAATCCCAAATAGTAATCCCGTTGAATAATCTTCGGCATAGGTATCTGACCGAACACCTCCTTGCCCAGATCAAATGTCAATATAATATAGTAAGATTCAACATCTGTCTGACAGGCTACAGGCCAATGAAGAACCCCATTAACAAAAGCACTGGATGCAGCTTTATCTATTAGACATGCAGGAGAAACACAACCAAGACTCATCCATGTGCCGGTGGCTAGGGAATAAACCTGAGCTAGAGTTGACTTCTCATCATAGTAATCCAATAAAGTCACAACTCGCACAACCTTATAGTCATTGGTTGTAGCATCAAAACCGAACCCAATAGAAGCATCGTACCCACCATGCGTCTGAAAGGTAATACCAGGCATGGGAAGGGTCACTGACTTTTTAATGGTTGGGTTCCATATAATGAAGTTGTAAGCATAAGAGGGGACATCATCGCAAGGCAAATTAGCCCATCACAAGTGCCAACCACACGAAGATGTGAATTGCCGTAGTTTTTCTTTGCAGCAATTGGAAATTCGATCTTTGAGTACACATCAAATGCTTGGTTATCATGATGCACATAGTGAACCTCGTCTTTCACCTTGTGAACGACTGTGTTTTGGTGGTAGTTGAGGCTATTGCTACCAGAAATTATGTGGAGTAGGAGGAGGTCAATGTCATCCTGGTTAGCAAAATCGACTGTTAGGCTTAAGTGGGCGCGGATAAAGGTTTTGTTCATGATCATGGACCTCCATGCCTTGCACACTGAGGTGCAATTGATCAGAGATTTAACGGGTAGCCTAAATAGGATATCTTGTATGATTTCCTGAGGAAAAGCTTCAAATTTGAATTCCTGCATCGCTTGTGTGATATCTTGTATGTTATCCATGTCCAGCACATTCACGCAGTTATACCAACTGAGAAAAGCAGTAGAGACAAAACTCAGCTATAACTGAGATAAATAAAAAAAATATCCAGGGAGCTGTTCTTACAGCAGAGTACCCCAAACGTCAAACGTCATAATTTTCAAATCAAACCCAGCGGCCGCCTAGCGCCTAGGAGCCGATTTTTCGAAATTGACAGAAAAAGGAAAGAGAAACTTTAGGAACTTACAATTTTTGGTCCTGATGATGAGCAGAGCCGAAGAAATGGAGCTGACGTTAGAGAAGAAGAGTGAAGAAGAAAGGAGTAAAACCCTTTCTAGCCTCTAGGACATTTATTTCCGTACATGATAGTGTGGAAGAAGCAACGCGTCGGCTGAAACCCTAATGCATCTCTCTTCTCTATTTATATCTCTGTCCCTGATTAAAAGCTTGAATAAGGTTGATCTCTGGTTGATCTGGTGGTTTACGAATTGGAAAAGCTTTCCCGGGAACAATTTATGCGGAAATTTCTTTTTATCGCCATAATGAAGTCTTATTTCTATTTTGACCCCTCTTTCTTCTGTAGCTTGTATATTTTGCCGAACTTTTCATTTATACTTTTCACAAATTTTGCCTAATAAAACACGTAGAAATTTCATTCGTACTTTTTCATGCATTGCCCTCTTGTAGCTTCTGTTTGGCGCTGTGTTGAGAATTATTGGCCAAGGAGGTTCTTTTTAGGATTGCTTAATGAATTGTTTAACTAACTACAATGCTCATATCACAGTTTCTGTATCAACTACTATTCGAGGAGATCTCGTGGCCAAGCTACTCCAATTAGATGGCTTCCGCCCAAGCCCTCATTTCTCAAGATGAACTTTGATGGCTCTGTTAAAGCTTCTTCTTCGTCTGCTGCAGTTTTTGTTATTAGAGATGCAGGAGAAACACAACCAAGATTGCTCCATGTGCCTGTGGCTAGGGAATAAACCTCAGCTAGAGTTGTAGTTGGCTGCTCATCTTCCTCCAATAAAGTCACAACTCGCACAACCTTATAGTCATTGGTCATAGCATCAAAACCAAACCCAAGAGAAGCATTGTTCATACCATGCGACCGAAAGGTAATACTAGGCCTGGGAAGGGTCACCAACTTTCTAATGGTTGGGTTCCATATAAAGAAGTTGTAAGCATAAGAGGGGATATCATCTGCAAGGAAAATTAGCCCATCACAAGTGCCAACCACGCAAAGATGTGAATTCCCAAAGTTTTTCTTTGCGGCAATTGGAAATTCGATCTTGGCATACACATCACACGCCTGGTTATCATGATGCACAGAGTAAACCTCGTCTTTTACCTTGTGAATGACCTTGTTTTGGTAGTAGGTGAGGCTACAGCTACCAGAAATTATGTGGAGTAGGAGGAGGTGAATGCCATTCTGGTTAGCAAAGTCCACTGTTGGGCTGAGGTGGGCTTGAATAAAGCTTCGGTTTATGATCATGGACTCCATGTCCTGCAGACTGAAGTACATTTGATCAGAGATTTAATGGGTAGCCTAATTAGGATCTCTTGTATGGTTTCCTGAGGAAAAGAGCATGCGATCGCTTCGATTTTCAATTTGATCCCTTGTCTGACATTTTTTATGTTATCAATGTCTTGCACATTCAAATAGTACCAACTGAGAAAAGCAATGGAGACAAAACTCTGCTATAATTGAGAAAACAAAATATCAAGGGAGTTGTTCTTATAGCAGAGTAACGTTCATATACAATTTTTAGTCGAAAAATTAAAAGTACTAAAATCCAATCCAAATCCATCAGAAAGGAGAAAAAAAAGTTACAAATTGCCTCTCAATGTACCAAATAGCTAGCTTATTCTTCCTCCAGTATATCATCATGCTGGTAAAACTGTTAAGAGAAATGAAACTAGATTATATGCTTGGACGTTGTTCATATATAGTGAAACGACCTGACCCAAATTTCACTTTGGAATCCGGGCCGAACCTTATTTAAAAATGACACTTGGTGGGTGTGGATCACAAATGACCAAAATGCCTTGAAAAACAATAACACAAACTCTAAGGCCTTAACTTGTGGCTGCACCTGCTAATTGTAGGCTGCCTACGTACCCTTATTGAGGGATCAAGCCACACATAGTTTCTTCCTCTGTTCATGATATGCAACTGGTTTGTTTACTATAAATCTCGCTCTAGGGCTGAAATTCCTGGAGTATTCGGGACTCCATTTTACGATCTATAAAATATTATACAATCCTGAAATTACTTAGATCAACATACTTGAACATGATTATGATCCAACGGCTCAAACCTGCTAAACCTGGAAATCACACACTAGGCAAGATCGTTCGAGGTTCAGACGTTATTCGAATTAAGATCAGAGAAATCCTATGCGCTCGTGAGGACTAAGGGGTTATTCTAGAAATTATTGTGGTCCCCACCCTACTGCCCACGCGCCACCACACGCGCCGGCAGAGCGTGGTGCCTAAAGCGATAATGCTTCACCAGAAAAACTCCAAATCACGGCTCAAGACTCCTACCCTAGGTGTAACACCCTATTTGGAACCACTTTTGTTCTTGAACCTACCCCAAAAACTGGCTGAAAGTGGCCGGAATCTCAACCCAAAATCTAGCTGAACTTTGGATCCAAGATCGAGTTATCTACACTAGAAATTTCTGAAATCCTACCCAACCAGCAACTAGGGCTAGAGAAAAAGATGAGTTTTCATACCGGATCACTGGAAATAGTGGTCGGATGACGGAAACGAGCGTAAAGTTTACGAAAAGCCCAACACCGCTTTGTTTCTTGGTGTTTTTACGGCGGTGGATCGGGCCATAAAGAGTGGAAGAGGGAAATCGTGGTTTTAACGGATGGTTTTGCTCGAATTGGGGTCGGAGTTGAGAGAAAACATCTCAAGTCGGCTGCTCGAGCCCCCAAAATGCAGAAATTCTGGGTTTAAAACTAACTGAACTTCGAAATATTTACGGTTATGCCACTGAACTTCTTTTGATCACCGTTTCTTCTTTACAACTCCGATTTGAGTCCACTACATGTCTACAGACTCGTCTCGCTACGCTCTATGCAGGTATAACTGAAATCCCCAACTTCCTTCCCGAATAAAAAGTTAACTTTTAAACCATTAAAATATTCTAGGAGTATAGTGGTCTTTTACTGGAATAAATTAATATTAACTATTAATTTAGGATCGGGTTGTTACATATAGTGTGCATCTAGTAGTGTCACTAGTGGTGGTGGTTGTTGAGGTGGTTGCGGAGGTGGATGTGGAGGTTAATAGGGATTTTTGTACTTAATCGGCTTGTTGTATTGTAGTTATGGGTCTAATTCCTCCGTCATACAATTAGTACTTAGTTTTGAAGTTCGAATAAACCTTTGATATAGGTTAGCATTTGGTATATTATTACATGCTTGATGTTGCCTTGTTTTGACTATAGTTTCAAGCATATGGTATCCAGTTGATTTCCACTCCTAATTAAATCCCTATAGGAAAATCATTCAATAAAAAACTGTAAAAGAGATTTCAACTCCTAATTAAAATGTTCTTACAGCAGACTAGTTCTTAATTCAAATGCTGAAACAGCTCTAGCCTCTGAAACAAGGTGCTTTGTCCGAGCTTCTGGGAATTTTAATGAAATTTAAAAATCCTTATTATTGAGTCGAATGTTGAATGGGGGTTGAGTTTAGTGTTGCAAAAATGGTCTTCAAACGAATGCAATTGCAAAAATAGACAACCATCATATGTTGCAGGCATGCAGTTGACTAGAGCAGGGTACAATTTCAAATCACATTCATTACTTAATTAAAAGTGAATTCTGCTGTAAAGTGTTCAGCTCAGGGAAAACTATGCAATAAAAATGGAAAAGAAAATTGCGAAAGCATTTCACGGGAACTGGTGCAGAGAACTGCAAAGGCAAATGAAATTTGTAACTAGACACTTCCATTAAAGCTTCCCAAAAGCTGAAGAATAAATAGGGCAAGAACTACTAGATAACAAGTTCCATGCCAAGTAAATACACAGAAACATCAGGCACCTCAGGCATAGGACGCTACTGGCCTACAAATCGGCAAAAAAATGAACAAGAAAACAAAAATAAATCAGCAAGATAGATAGCAAGAAACGGACGTTGACGCACATCAGGTATCAGGCACGTCAGGCACCTTCGGCAAACAATGTTACTGCACTACAAATCTGCAACAAAAGAAAACAAGAAAAGTGCTGCGTTAATCAATTGTTATGCATTAGAGTTGACATCACTTGTCATGAAAACTTTTCCCAGTACTTCTTCAGGAGTGCAAATCAAACTTCCTCTTCATGCTTACACAAATGAAAGCTAAATTGGAAAAGAAACTAATGTAAAAATGAAAACATTGGAAAAGGGATTAAAGCAGCAAACAAAACCATGCAAACTAAATACACAGACTTCACTACAGAAGCAGCAATCAGTCCAATGTCTAAAGTCATACCAAGTTGACTAAGACTAATAGTACATAAAAGACCAGTCTAATCGTGTTTATATGAGATCTTAGTCGATGTTATTAAAAATTATAATTATACTGTTTTTAACTTTTTGATATCCAAATTGAGTCTTTATGAGAGCTGTGTTGACTTTAGTCACAAGTTGTGTTCTACCAACAGAAGCGAGAAAGACAATCAGCTAAAAGAAAGAACCCACAAGAAGTCTGACATAAGAAATATCCCACAGCAATTTTGTCATCAATCATGCTTTTAATGAAAATAACTAAAGAATTGAAATGTTCTGCTCTTAGCACAATAATCACATTACCTGTTCTTTCTCTTAGTATGACTCTGCATCGCTCTTGTCGAGTAAGAGGAGGCTCTCTTTATAAAAATGACAAGTACAATATTTATATCCAGAAATCCCAATAAGTTTAAGCTATTTCCTCACAAGGTCTAGTGATACCAGTTCCTGCCTCTCTTTTTCTTTGAGCAGTAACAGTAATTCCCCACTCTTCCTAAAACATAAGGCGCTGAGGAAAATTGTTTCTGGACCATGTGGATTGAGAGTAATCAATTTGGTCTATGATTCCTCTCTCTCATACTCTTTCATCACCCATATATCAAGAACAGAATCTTTACGCCCATAATCCCTATAGAAATCTTCACGATTGTTGGGCCTCATGAACAAAGCAATAGATTTTTTGTTATCTGAAACAGACAATTGCAATCCTGAATTGAAATCCCATTGAATAATCTTCGGCATGGGTATCTGACTAAACACCTCCTTGCCCAGATCAAATGTCAATATAATATAGTAAGAATCAACATCTGTTTGACAGACTACAAGCCAATGAAGAACCCCATTAACAAAAGCATTGGATGCAGCCATTTCTATTCGACATGTAGGAGAAACACAAGCAGGACTGCTCCATGTGCCCGTGGCCAGGGAATAAACCTCAGCTAGAGTTGGCGTCTCATCATCTTCATCCAATAAAGTCACAACTCGCACAACCTTATAGTCATTGGTTGTAGCATCAAAACCGAACCCAATAGAAGCATCGTACCCACCATGCGTCTGAAAGGTAATACCAGGCATGGGAAGGGTCACTGACTTTTTAATGGTTGGGTTCCATATAATGAAGTTGTAAGCATAAGAGGGGACATCATCCGCAAGGCAAATTAGCCCATCACAAGTGCCAACCACACGAAGATGTGAATTGCCGTAGTTTTTCTTTGCGGCAATTGGAAATTCGATCTTGGAGTACACATCAAACGCCTGGTTATCATGATGCACAAAGTGAACCTCGTCTTTCACCTTGTGAACGACCGTGTTTTGGTGGTAGTTGAGGCTATTGCTACCAGAAATTCTGTGGAGCAGGAGGAGGTCAATGTCATTCTGGTTAGCAAAGTCCACTGTTGGGTTGAGGTGGGCATGAATAAAGCTTTGGTTTATGATCATGGACCTCCATGCCTTGCAGACTGAAGTGCATTTGATCAGAGATTTAACGGATACCTAATTAGGATCTCTTGTATGATTTCCTCAGGAAAAGAATGTGCCATCGCTTCAAATTTCAATTCGTGTATCCCTTGTGTGATATCTTGTATGTTATCCATGTCTTGCAACTGAGAAAAGCAATAGAGACAAAACTCAGCACTAATTGAGAAAAAAAAAACAGGGGAGCTGTTCTTAAAGCAGAGTACTAAAAAGAACAGAGCAAAAAGAACCCTAAACGTCATATTATTCATACCAAACCCAAAAAAACAAATCAAAACCCATCAGGGAAAAAAAAAATACTAAAGCCAAACCCATAATTTTTAGCTGACAAAAAAGCTCTAAAAAAATTCCCAGAAGAAGGAAAGAGAAAGTTTAGGAACTTACAAATTTTGGTCCTGATGGGCAGAGCCGAAGTAATGTAGCTGAAGAAGAAAAGCTTCTAGGAATTTCCTTTCCGTACCCTACTGATTGGAAAAGGTTCTCTATTTATATGCTCTGTTACTGCAAAAGCTTTCCTGTTTTTTTTTCTGGGTCAAACTTCAAAAGCTTTCCTATTTGTTTTTGAAGAAATCAAACGTCACAAGTTTCTTAGAATAAGTTGTTTGGAATATATATCTGTAAAATGAAGTGTAAATAAAAATAAAGTATTTCACATTAAACCATTGCAAGAGCAAAAACAACATTCCCAATTTTTTAAAAGGAAGAATCAACTCTTTGGTATCTGAATGTGTAGTTTAAGGCTTTTTGGTGCATTAAGGTTCAAGGTCCTGAGATTTTGAGGGCCTTATGTAAAATTTAAACTAGAGCCCTTATATAATATAATATGAAAATACTAAATAAATTTAAAAAATTATGACTTAATGTTAATAAACCAATTTTTTTAATTAAAATTCATCATCAATTAGCGTATAATAACAATCACAAATCAAATTCATAAATTTTTTAATGTTTTCATTTGATAAAGTTAAATATTAGTATGTTCGGTTAAAAAAAGGAGTTTAAGAGAAAGAAGAAGACATGAATATTTTCTTTTTTGGTTTTGTTTTGAGTGGAAGAAAGCTTTTAGACTCAAACCTAAGCCTTGTACCAAGGGATATGCACTAAAAACCAGCTTCATTAAATACACTTTTGTGTCAATGTGCTGCACGCTGTAGTATATATACAGTTTTTATAATATTATATATAATATAAAGTAAAAAAAATTTGGGAGCCCTGTGCGGTGGCGCCACTTGTACCATGCCAAGGCCACCCCTGGTTACAAATTCCTTTTCAATGCACCAAAAAGCCAACTTACTCTTATAGAAGAAATTTCACGCATTCTTCCTCAAGTTTAATAATAATTAATTTATCATCACGCTGGTAAATTTTGAAGAGAAATGAAAGTAGAATATGCTTGGAAGTTGTTCAAAGTGTGCGGCTTTATAATTGCTAGAGTCACGTATGTGTGCAGCCTTTGTGACAAACACAAGAGAAAGAATAAAAAGCAAAGCAAACGAGCGATTAAGGACGGTGGGATGGTTATTATGGCAGGAGCTGGTGTTGTTTTGGCCATGGCAGCCACGGCAGGCACAACAGCTAGTGGTGATGTTCCTCATGGGGTAGTCTAACTCCTTATAAGCCCTTACAAGGTATTCTAACTTTCCAATGCGAGACATTTTTACTTTCACATTCTCATAAGTGGGACGGATATTTTGATAGGAGCCGGTGTTGTTTGGGGTACTCCAGCTGTTGTAGTCACCATAACTAGTGATTTTGGCGGTGGCAGGGGTTGGGTGGAGGCGGTGGGGGTGGGTAGAGGAGGATGTTGATGTTGCATTTTTTTTTTTTTTTATACAAATGATTTGGGTAGGCCTAGGGTAATCAAACATTAAATATCTCCGTACTAACAATGGATTTGAGACATTAAAATGGATTAAGAGTTTATTCATTTGTATAAAATTTTTCTTGGCCCTCACACTATCAATTATTGTAAAACTTACACTAAACCTGGTCCTCGTCTCCAACCTTGTTAACTGCTCCTCTCAACAAACCCTTATCCACAACTGTTTTAATGGAGTCAAAGACTTTTTGTAGGGACCTTTTGGTACTTCTAGGCGCAAGCCTGCTTGCTTCCCATTATACAATCCAAATGAAGGGATAAAACTGTAATATACTGAAGTTTTTTTCTATATGGTCCAATATAAAATCATCAGCGTGGGGCTTATTATAGCTCCAATATTAATTTGTTTTTTCAAATCTTCAATAGTGTTCAGCATCCATTGTCGGAGACTCTAATCTTGACATTCCTTCCCTGAACAAAAACAAAAACAAGTGTTAGTAAAGAATGCCAACTTGTAAGCTTCCGCACAAAAACGCTGAAGCATGGTTTCCAACTTCCAACCCCAAGCTTACAAAATATGTAGATATAAAGAGTGTGCTATAAACTCCCTTCTTCCATATGTAAAAAATAAATCATGAAGCCATATGCTATAACCCTCATAGCCTTCGGGGCTGCCGTTGCCGCTGCTGCCGTTATATGTCTGTGTTTTGTTTGCATCGGAGGCAACAAGAAGAAGCAAATGACTAGAAGGTCATCCACCGTCATGCAAAGCATAACGCCGCCTCCGGCTCAACGAGGTCACGGCGATGTTGAAGGAGGTGAAGCTGTTCATCGCCAAAGCAGGACTAATGGAACAAAAGATGGTGGCATGGTGATTTTGGTAGGGGCCGGTGCCGCTTTTGCTACTGCCGCTGTTACAGCCGCCGTAACTAGTGAGGCTAACGGAGGTAGTTGTGGTGGCTGTGACGGTGAGGGCGGTGCTTGCGGGGGCTGTGGCGGAGGTTGTGGAGCTGATTAGATGTTGTACACTAATTTTCTATTTTTTTTTAAAATTTTATTGTTATTTGGGGAATAAAATCAACGAGCGATTTCAGAAACTTGGCTTGTTTTCTTATGGTTTGTTTGTCACACAACTTGCATATCAGTTGATCCATCACAGATCAAGCATGTGCTTTTTTGATTTTGAAGTTTAAATAAACGTATTATAGTACAACGTTTTGTATCATTAAATGTTTTGCTGTCTCCTAATTGCCATTTAAATATTACACACTTGATATTTTCTGATTCTATTATGATAATCACAACTCGATCTCCTCCAATTTGTGAAATTTACATAAAGGGAAGGTTATTGATATGTTACAATTAGAAAGTTTAAGGGAAAATCTGGGATGAAAAAGAAACCCTTCGATTTCTAAGAAACTATTAAAAGGTGCTCTCAGCTCCTCCTAGCAACCCCAGAACTGGGAGAAATGCCTGATCTCTTCTCTTGACAAGCCCCCACATCTATTTACGAGATGCCAAAGATATCACAATCCTTGAGGCACTAAAACTAAGTACTAATTGAATTGGATTCCGACAACCCCATAATAACTGTGAACCAAACTCTAGTTGGATTACAACGTTATTACAACATGCAACATCCTGTGTATAGGACAAAAAAAAAGGAGCATTTTTTATCATCACTTTAACCACCCTTCTTATAACTTGACACATTTCCATACTTATCTATATATATATATAAAGCAGAAAGCATAGAATAGTGAAACATTCAAAATACCAGAAAATGCCTTTAGTTAATCCAAACATTAAGAATTAAAATTATTAATTAAATGAGGATAAAATGGTAAATTCACACTTTTTCATATTTAAAAAAATTAAATTAAAAGAATAATCAGATAATGAATCCTATATTTATAGAATGCAACTATCTATTATATTTTTTAATTCTAAAATAAATTTAGAATTTATTTTAAAAAAAGGCTCTAGGGGCAGAAGCGCGTGTGGAGAAGCTAGTAACCATAACTAACTCTTTAATTTTAAATTTGTTAAGTATTTAAAATTAAAAATTAAAGTAAAATAATACTTAAATAACATTAAAATAAAAATAAAAAACTTTCTCTCATTCTCTCTCTCCCCTCCCCTTTCTTCTCCAAGTGGCTATACTATTTATTGAAAAACTATTCTTTTTTTTTTTAATTAAAAAAACCCCGGTGGAGCCGAGCAGCTATACTCTTCTTTTATTAAAAAAAATCCAGAGTAGCCGTGCGGCTATACTATTTATATATATATTTTTTTAAAGCTAGCACCTAGCGCCCACTTGTAAAAACAGTATATATAATATAAAAAATTAGTAGTATAGCCGCGCGGCTATACTATTTACTAAAAACAATTTTTTTAAAAAAGGATCCTTCTAGTTGCATTAGTTTATACTTTATAGGTATTAATTTGCTAGTTTCGATATATATACTTTATAGATTTAAATTTGTTAAAATATATTATTTTTATTCAATATTATGAGAAAATTATGTGTGTATTATTGAAAGTTTTGTAAAAAAACCAAGTGTATTATACATGAAATATACATATGTATGTGTACAATACAAGTAGTAAATGTGAAAATGTTAAATTCTTTATTTGGATAATAACTCTGGAAAAGTAAAAACTAAAAATGGGACAATAGAGACTCGGGTAATGGCCTAATAGTAATGGATAATGTTCTAAATTATCGATAAACAAAAATCGGAGAAAAAAATTTTTTTTTTATAAAAAAGGATAGTATCTATGTAAAAAGGATAGCCGAGCAATTATACTACTTATAAAATAAAATAAAAAAATTTAAAAAGACGACATAATTTCCCAAATATGGGTTCATGAACCACTCAGATTTACGATTTCAAATAAGAAAATTGAGTGCAAAAGTGAAGAGGAGCAAGAAACTGAGCTTGGTGGTGGGAGCCTTGAAGTTCAATCGTCGCCATGGGAGGAAAAAAAAAACACTTTCAAAGATTTTGGGGTTAGAACGTGTTTTACTGTGGGACTCTTTTGTTTAACTTTTTTTTTTTGTGTTCAAGTTAAATTAATATGTCATTAGTAAAAGTAAAAGAAAATTTAAACTAGCATTTTATGAACCCTTAGATTAGTTCTAAGGGTGAGTGACCACGACAGTCCAAGAGAACAAGACTGCTAATTTGATGACCTCTAGTACTTGTTTTTATTATCTTTTAAAACAAAATGTCCTCTTTTCTTCAATCATCAACGTCGAAGCTCTCTAAGCAGTAAGCCTCTCCATCACTCTTGTGTTTGGCAAGGGGGTGGAAATAGAAAAGGGGTTGAAATAGGAACACTCTAGATAATAATTAAATTTGGTGTCTTATCTATCTTAATCAGGTAAACCTAAAACCCAAACTTCACAATATTCTCCAGTGTGGAATGTCTATGAGGAGGTTTCAAATAAGTTGCCCACTAGGTTTTCTATGAAAATAATAATAATAATAATGTGAACCTTCGTGCATAATTCTTATAATAACTCTGTGCTTGCATGATAGATGCCAAGAAATTTCTATGCACCCAAAAGTCAAGTATTCATTATCTTCCGCACAAAATGCGTCCGGAAAACGTCTAAAGTTCAACCAATTAAGATGATGCAATATGTGGATATAAATAGTGCGCCACTTACCGTTTTTCTATGTGTAAAACTTGTGAAAAAAATGAAAGCGGATGCTATAGCACTAGTGGCCTGTGGCTCTGCGATTGGGGTTGTTATTTGTTTCACGTGTGTTGGTTTTTGCTGCGGAACAAGAACAAGAACAAGAACAAGAACAAGAACAACCAAACAAGACGAGCCACCATGGTGCCTCCTTCTGCTCAACCAGCTAACCACGGCGACGTTGAAAGAGGCGGAGTTACTAATCAAAGCAGTAGCAGAACCAAGGATGGTGGCATGGTTATTTTGGCTGGAGCTGGTGTTGCTGTGGCTACTACAGCTGTCGTAACTAGTGGTGGCGGTGGAGGTTGTGGCGGTGGCGGTTGTGGGGGTGGAGGTTGTGGCGGTGGCGGTTGTGGGGGTGGAGGTTGTGGTGGTGGTGGGTGTGGAGGGGGTTGTGGGGGCTAGTTGTTGAAGGTAAATGATAATTTCTTATTACAATCCTTAAGGCACCAAAACTAGTACTAATTGAATTTTAGTCTTACTTGGATTCTGACAACTGTGAACCAAACCCTAGTTGGATAAGAACGTTATTACAACATGCAACATATGTATATATGAAGAGTTCGCGACATACCCTTTTTCTATATGTAAATTTGTCGAGAGACGATGGAATCAGTTGTTGTCTTAGCCGTTATGTCTGTTGTTGTGTGTTTACTATGTATTTTGGCCAGCTGCCTTACTGCCAACAAGAAACAAACCGTCACGCCTCCATTGGGTCAAGGAGCTGACCACAGCAATGTTGGCCTGGCAACTACAGTTATCCTAATTAGTGCCGGTGCCGGTTTTGGGGGTGGTGGGTGTGGAGGAGGACGTGGTGGGTGTGGAGGCGGAGGGGGCTGTTGATCAGGGATATAGTAATATTTTTCCTTTTGCTATTTTGTTAGAGGTTTATATTTTACAAGCTTGTATAGATTAGGTTGATCAACAAAATTATATATCTAGTTGGTTACGGTTTTCTATAAAAATTTCTTCTTACTTGTTGTTCATATCGCATATTAGAAGAAAGTTGATCTTGTTGGAGAAAACAAAAATAATAAAATAAAAAGTAATTTATTGTGATGTGGGGAAATTTTAAGAGAATGTGATGCTCTCCTTTTTTTTTTTTTTTTTGGTGTCGAATATGATGGCCTTTTACAATTGGAGGGAGAGTATATTTCTTTGGTAGAAAAAGAAAATAAGAAGGGAAAGCTTTTCTGGTGTTTGAAAAACGCTTCTGCAATTGACTCTTCTAGCAGACCAAGAAATTGGCTACTCCAGGGGTATTTTTTTCCCATGATAGTTTTATGAAATAGACAACATGTTAATATACAACTTAGCGCTTGAGCCTGCTTTGTATATATAATTTATAAACGAAAAAAGCCTCATAGCAAAAAGAAAGAAAGAAATCATTTGATAAGTTTTAATTATCAAAATGAAAACATTACTCATATCTTTCTTAGAGAACGCAGCAAGCAATGGTTGTGTTAGTGTTGGCTCTTATTTGCCTTTGCTATTGTGGACGCAGAAGAAGAGATATCTTGCCAAAAAAACCATACCAGAATATCCCCCTCACCCAACCGTCTAGGAAAGCAGATCATTTTCATTCTAACAAGATATAATAATCTCTTTTACTTCTCCTTTTTTTTTGTGTTCATTTTCTCCAAGTCTCCAATTCCTAAAACAAGCAAAGGCAAAGCTCCGACAAACCCCGGTTTCCCTCCAAACAAGGCCTCACAGTTCCAATTTACTGAGCATAAGAGCTGAGGGAAACCCCTGATGGTTGATAAGATGGATAATATTACTATCTGTACTGTGAACATTTGAAAGGATCATCATCTATCCAGCGGTCCGATTTCCATCGTTATGATCCAGAGCATTACTTTGATCTCTTGTAAGTCCGGATGGGATTGATCTCCTGCAAGAAACAAATGAACCTTGTCCTTCACTATGATCCAGCTGCAGCCTGGACTCTTCCTTATCCCCTTTGATTTTTTGGTCATCATCACTTGGTTTCCATCCTTCATTTTCCCCAGAGTAGAATATAAGTTGGACAAGACCACATAAGGGGTTGCATCATCAGGATCCAATTGAATTAGGTGCTGAGTTGCAAGCTGGGCAAGATCAAGACATAAATGAGTCCTGCTAGCGCTAAGAAGAGCTCCCCAAACCCCAGCATGGGGATCAAATGGCATTGAATGAATCAAATCGACAGCTTCATCTAGCAAACCAGCCCGACCAAGGAGATCAACCATGCAAGCATAGTGATCAGGTCCTGGTTCTAAATCGTGTAATGATTTCATTGAATTAAAAAACTGCCATCCTTCTTCTACTAGGCCCACATGGACACATGCTGAAAGAACACCTAGAAAGGTGATTTGGTTTGCCTTGCAACCTTCATTCTGCATGCTCCTAAATAAGTTAAGCGCCTCTTCCCCAAACCCATTTTGTGCATACCCAGTAATCATTGAGTTGAATGAAACAGTGTTGGGAGTAGAGATATTTGTAAAGATCCAATAGGCATCAGTAACATTCCCACACTTCGAATACATAGATACCAGAGAATTTTGAACAGATAAATCAAATTCCATATTCATCTTCAATAAAAGAGCATGGATCTGTATCCCCTCATTTAGACTGGCCAAACTGGCTGAAGCACTGAGCACACTGCTTAAAGTTAGAGGATTGATCCTGATTTCCTTTTGAAGCATCTCAATAAACCAATGGAGAGCCTCCTCATAATCCCCATTATTTACAAAACCCGAAATTACAGCAGTCCAAGCAACATCATCCTTCTCAGGCATCATTCTGAACAATTGGACGGCTTTCTCAGTCATCCCTTTGCTAGAGAATCCTGACATCATGGTCGTCCATGAGACTACATCCTTTGCAGGCATAATCTCAAACAGCCTAAAAGCTTTTTCTGTTTCACCACATTGAACATAACCAGCAATTAAGGAATTCCAGGAAACAATGTCTTTCTTGCTTATCATATTAAATATCTTAGAAGCTTCATCTATACATCCATATCTACTATACATAATGATACAAGAATTTCCTAAAAACACATCATAGTAAAATCCCATACAAGAAACTAACCCGTGCATCTGAATCCCTTCTCCATATCTACCGAAACTACCACAAGCTTCCAACAGTACAGCCATGGTAGTGCTATTGACCTCCACTAGCCCTTCCCTTCTCATTTTCAAAAACAATTCAAACCCTGCTTTGAAATTCCCCATCTTCATATACCCATCAATCATTGCCGTCCAAGTAACCACATTCCTCTCCAGCATCCTATCAAACATACATCTAGCATCAACAATCCTTCCCATTTTGCAATACCCATCAACCATACAACTCTGAGAAACCACATTGCTATCGACCATTCCCTCAAAAACTCGAACTGCTTCTTCAAATTTTCCCGCCTTCAAATACCCATTTATCAAAACATTTGAACAAACCGGTTCGCGCCACTTAACTGGCATATCACAGTAAAGCTTCTCAGCCTTGTCAAACATCCCCGCCTTTACAAAACCCGTGATCATGGCACCATAAGACACCTCATTACGCTCGGGCATCCTAGAAAACAACTCAAAACCTTCACCTACCATACACTGGTCCCTAATATAAGCTGTGATCATCGCATTATATGACGCTACGTTTCGTTCGGGAATTTCATCGAACAGTTTACGTGCCTTGGTAGTTTGGCCATTTTCAGCATATGCAGTGAGCATAGCAGTCCAGGAAATAGTATTCTTTTTCGGCATACGATTGAATACTGACTCTGCTTGTTTGATATCACCATTTCTTCCACTTTGAGTGATTTGGGAATTGCAGTAAACAAGAAAGCTGCTGGCTTTTCTGGTTTTGGACACGTTTTGGGGTTTAAAACCTGCTTCAGTAGACAAGTACGAGCAGTGAATCTTATTAGGCAAGCGGTTATAGAAAAGGGTAGTTGGTTTGAGTTTTGTTGGCATGTTTTAGTTTGACATCTCTCAATTAGCAAACTTGTATCAATCAGACGGGCAGAAGTAGAGTTCATACTAATCAAATTGAACTAGACGACTTGCCCAAAATGCCCAACCCCTTTGTTTCCATGGGTCTGCAGCACCCAGGAATTTGAATGGGCTTAAAAATTCTGACCCAATTAATATCAGAGTTTGGGTTAAAACTTAATAAAATAGGTTATTTACTCAAATGATCCTCAAATTTATACCCGAGTTGCATTTTGGTCCCTCAATTAAATTATTCATTCAAATGGTCCACCAACTTTTAATTATTTGATGAATTGGTCCACCGTTACATTTTATGTGAGTTTTAGTCATGTGAACTGCACATGAGGAGAATAGGAAGGATAAATGCGACTTTTTCGTAGTGGAGTTTTCGTTTCCTTTCTTCTTCTTCTTTTTCTCCTTCTTCCCTCCTTGTACAACCAAGTGACAGCGACATCGGAAGACAACTAGTCAGCGTGGGAGAGATGACAACGATGACAACTTCGTTCAAACATGACTTCTCCGACTTCGATGGCCAAGGTGGCGGCACGTGTTAAGCTTCTTGACAGGTTACAATGGTGGAGTTGGCTTTTCTCCATGATGAGAGAAGAGAAGAAGGCAGAGCGACCCCCACCACCAGCCCCAGCCCACACCCACTGCCCACCCTCTCTGCATCCTCCCCTATCTATGTTTTAATTAATTAATTAATGTTTTGGTATAGATTGACGATTTTAACTCTTAAATTAAAGCCAATATTGATGGAGTATAACAGTATGACCAATGCACCGATTAATAAAGAGTTGGTAGATCATTTGAACAAATAATTTAATTGAGGGACCAAAATGGAACTCGAGTATTAATTTAAGGACCATTTGAGTAAATAACTCTAATAAAATAATTAATTTTTCTTTTTGTTGAAAATTTCCAAATGTAAATACATCCCACCAGGCCATCTTCTTTATATATCAACATATTTTTGGACCGCATGCATGCATTGCACAGGATAGAACATGTGCATACATAAGATCTGGTTGCTTATCTAATCAATTAGTGATGTTTTTTAGGTGGGTTAGTCCAATGATTTTAATTACCCCAATGTTTGATTTATTATATTTCTACTACTATCCATTCCTATGTCCTTCGTTGAGTTTGTCAATAAAAGAGTATTAGTCACATCACATGTTGAATAAAACAAATCCGAATGAGCTGCGAAAACGTGTAACTTCAATGGTAGAACACTTTGGTAACATAACGAAGATATGTAAGGTACTCATTATTTGCTTGCTTTAGCATCAAATTTCAATTCTGGCAGACTAAACCCTTCAACCATAAATTAGAACTTTCTTGATTTAGAGGAGTAGGTGGATGGATGGCAAATCAAGATTACGAATAATTGAGCTGCTTAATAATAATATTGGTTAAATTAATCAGAATGATTAGGCTTTATTGGGCTGGTGCCTTGTGTTGGTGTCTTGTCGGGAAGCATATCGCTTTGGGTGGGGATTCATTCACAACCCACTAATGGAGGATGAGGGGATTTGGGGATCTAAATCCCACCTAAAGTGATGTGGTGGCGCCACGTGCACCTTAGCGTATTGGATGGTCAATCATATTTTACTAATCTAGCTAATTGGGATCCTAATCCATGCCTTCTTCAGCATCTTCCTACAACCAAATCTTTGACTAATAGCCCTCGAGTGTGCTTGAGATAATCGTTTCTCTTATCTAAGTGGGATAAATTAAAATAATTAAAATAAACAATAATGAGTTCTAATATATAAATCAAATAGGATAGTTGGGTTGACAAGATAAGTAAAATTTCTCACTCTACGGTATCTTTCTCAAAAAATCATTGAATTTGACCGTGATACCACCACATAAAGTTGTTAGTTCACATGTTATAATATGGGTCAAAGATTAATATCACAAAACAAAACATGAGTTACGATGATATGTGTAAAATGGTAATATCACGTGGCGATGTTACTGTCACACCAAAAGTAACGTTTTTTTGTTTGTTTGTTAAAAACTCATAAAAGAATTTTATTAAAGATGTACGTGTGCTTTTTTAGGTTCCTAGTAAGCGCTTTCCAAAGAATCACTACAAAAGTGTTTCTCTAACCTAATAAACATCACTTATTATATTAAGTCAGCAAAAATACTATAGACAATACTATCTAGAACTTTATTTTATGTTTCAAAGTCCCTCCAACACACCAAGGTTTTAAATTAAAATGAAGGCATATATCTTTTATAAAGAAGATAAGTGATGGTGGGTCTATTTTATGATAAATTGTCTTCCTTGGAATATGCCACATAACACGACTCTTCTACTTATATAAGGCCCCTGACTCGTTTAATTATACCACACCACCACTTGCAAAGCCATTTAGGCGTAATAGCTTCTGAGTCCTACACTTGCAGTTTGCATTTCCTCAGTTCTTTCTTTTCTAATCAATTTGAATATCTCTCTTGTCCAAATGGCTTCTTTGCTAGCTGAAAACTGGTCATGCAGGAACAACAACATGGACATGAATGATCACTTTCCCGGAGCAGCTGGAGCTGGAACCTCATCAAACATGAGCAATGCCCTGCTCATGTCCTTGTTGGAAGAAACACAAGGCGATCAGGATCACGACGAAGAGCGATTGCGCAGCCTAATCCGTGCTCTAGAAGTAGAACTGGACCTACTACTAGTGAAGATCATGAAATTTTCATGGAAAATCCTCATCAATTTGGTGGCATTAGTCAAGAGGATTTTCAGCCATTGGATGTGGGATATGTGAGCGGTGGTGATTTCCCTGGAACAGATGCAGCTGGGTTCGGTTGGATTGATATGGAAATAGGGTCTTCTTCTCAGGAGGGTACTGGTGAATCAGTTGACTGGTACATGGATTCTTGTCTTGATGATGAGATCGATTGCTCGTCTAGTAATTTTGGAGGGTCTACGACCACTCCCTTTGAGGAAAATGGGTTTCAGAATTTGTGGCAGGAAACATATATTAATACAAGGATGAATGTATAGTTGAGGCTTTATATATTAGTTAGCACGTAACATTTTATTTGCAAACTCTACAAAGTTGTTCGTCTCAAAATTAAGCTCTTAATTTTCATTATAAATAAATTTCAAAAAAAAGAAAAAAAGAAGAAGCTCTTAATTACAAGTTGAGATCATCAAGAGATAATTAATCGATCGATATCTTTATTTGAAAGAAAGCACAATTGGCCTTGCCAAATCCCTAACAACTAATATTAAATACGAAAAAGTTTTACTTGTGGATTTACCCAAGAAAACGTAACTTTAATCAAGAATAAGATGCTTTGAGATGACAGAATGCAATCTCAACAATACCTTTAACACAACCCAGTTTGAAATTTAATTTTGTCTAATTCGTTTTTATCCAACTTGCCCTACTTTTTCTTTAATTTTTTGGATACATATGCATCATGTCGTGTGTGTGACCCAAAGGTTAAGCAAATTGCTAGCCAATATCTTTAATCACACTTTAGGAATAGCTGTTGAACAATGTCGTTCATGAGATTTTGAGGGACATGTGGGAAACTTAAACAGGAAAATACTTTTTAAAAAAATTCATAAATTAATATCTTAATTCGTCATAAATTAGCATGTATTGACAATCAGAAATCAGAAATCAAATTCAAAAATAAAATAAAAATGGTTATATATCCCCAAAACGATCGTATATAATAATTATAATGAAACTCGAAGCAAAGCCCTTGTATCTAGTGACATGAGCTAGAAAGCTAGCTCCGCTACAAACGCTTTTCTGTCAATATGTAGCACGCTAGAGTATATATGATTGTTATCATATTAATATTATATAAGACAAAGAAAACAAAACTTCGGAAGCCCTATGCCGTGGCACCACTTGCACCACTCCAGGACTGCCCCTACAATAGAAGGAAGATGGAATATTAGACTAGAAAGCACATCGAAAATGGATCACAGATGATTTGACGCTGGTACTAACAAAGGTCACAATGTTTTCATGGTAAGCAAATTGCAAGCCAATATCTTTAATCACACTTTAGGAATAACTGTTGAACATGGCCGTTTCTGAGATTTTAAGGGACCTATGCGAAACTTAAACAAGAAAATACTTTTTAAAAAAAATCATAACTTAATGTCATAATTCGTCATAAATTAGCATGTATTGACAATCAGAAATCAGAAATTAAATTCAAATTCAAATATTTAAAAAAAAAAAAAGATTGTTATATATCCCCAAAACGATCGTATATAATAATTATAACGAGACTCGAAGGAGTGCCCTTGTATCTAGTGACATGAGCTAGAAAGCTAGCTCCACTACAAACGCTTTTCTATCAATATGTAGCACGCTAGAGTATATATATGATTGTTATCATATTAATATTATATAATACAAAGAAAACAAAATTTCAGGAGCCCTATGCGGTGACACCACTTACCCCACTCCAGGACCTTCCCTACTATAGAAGGAAGTTGGAATATTAGTACTAGAAAGCACATCGAAAATGGATCACAGATGATTTGACGCTGGTACTGACAAAGGTCACAGTGTTTTCATGGTAAAGTCGCCACAAATAAGTATATATCACGTCATTGTGTTCTATTTTTCACACTACAAACATAATATGTGGCCAAAATTAATCGTGCTTGTGTGTGGTTTAAGGAAATTTGGCCGTTTGTGTGAGCAATGACAACAGTAATTGGAAAAGTAGTATTCAGGTAAAAATTATTAAAGAATTCAGGAAAAAAAAATGTAGCTTGAATTATGATTTTTTCTGGCTAAAAAGGGATGTGAACAACTCGCCCTCAATGTATTAAAAAAATATATATTTCTTTTCAAAACTAAGTTGATATGAAAGAGGGAAATCGAAAATATATGACTTCAGATGTATAGATGAATGTTTTTAATCATTTAGTTAGAACTTGAAACCTCGTGTCCTAATAGTTTCTTTTTTTTTATTGTTTAGTTTATACAATGCACGTATAATGGAGGATTACAAGAGATTGCGAGTATTATAATTTTTGAGTGAAACAAGAAAACCTAATTCATTACATTATTGTAGTTTCATGTATTGGCACACTTTGTACTCCTGTCATGAAAGGAAGGCGCATGCGTTGCTTACAATTAATTCCAACTCTTATTCACATACCACAGAAAAGATGAATGGAAATCGATAGGGGATCTCAAAAAAGTTGGTCCATTATAATTTGGTGGACAAAGGACATAACCACATGGTGTGAGGATCATTCACCCACCCTCCATTTTATAATTTACAAGTACTAGTATAAACATTGGGATCTAAATCTCTCTCAACACCACCAAACATGTTGTGGTGGCACCATGTGCTGCAAAGCAAGATTTGTAAGAAAAAAAGCAAAATGGGCATGCATCAACCCCTCATTATTATTTTTGTCGAAGCCACTTGTTCATCACTCATCCAATGTTTGTCAAAAGAAAACCCAACATCAACACGTGATGGAGATGTTAAATGTTCAATATCAAATGTTCGATGCCCCACTACGAAAGATTCTTGATTAAAATTAGTAACATCTATCAATTATGTATAGTTGCTATAGATGAATTATTCAAGTGGAAATTGAAACATCAAGAGTCTCTCAAACCTCACATCACTAAAGCAACGAATCGAAAATAATGTATCCCCTCGTGTAAGCATTTTGGTATGGTGCAAGTCACAGCTCTGACCAACCTTATTGCTTTATTATTGTTCTTTGGTGATCCGTCAGTGAAGATATGTTCTGACGTTCTGTGCCTTGTTTGGGCCATATTCAATGCATGTATTATTATTATTATAGCTATGGATATCGCATTTTTGTGGTTGCTTTGAAAGCTGGAAAGGGCTAAGACTCGACAATGGGACATTTTTTAGTGGTACAAATTTGGAAGTGGTCCACTCTATATTATGCATCTTACGTTATATTATATTGTCAGATTGTTAATATATTTTAACGAAAAATCATATAATGCTAATATATCAATGGTTTAGATTGATAGTTTGATCACATAACGTGCTAATTTTAATCTATACATAACATGTTATATTATTAAACTGTCAATTCGAATCACAACTTCAAGTATTATAATCTGCATAATTAAATTAAACAATTATAATAACATGTTAAGAGTCTGGCAAATATTAACATGAAAATGCTTTGGTAAGAAAACAATTATTATTTATTTGCTCATATGCACATGATTGGCTGGTCCACAATGGAAGGTCATCCTAGTGGTGAGATGCCTATATTTAAAGGCCTAGTTCTCTTCGAGAGAGTCATATAGCAATATACAATCTTTAAGGAGTACTTTCACTTCTTCAGCAACTGGCTTTTTCCTTCAAGCCTTTCTTTGCTTCAATTGTTTCCTCTCTACAAAGACAACAAAGACTTGTTTTGTGAAAATGGGTTCTAGCACCGCACTGATCAGAAACTATGCAAGCATGAACGACCATGATCATGATGATGATTTGGGAGTTGATGAACTCATGGGATACAACGGTGCCATTCTCATGTCCTTATTGGAAGAACTTCAAGAGGAAGATCGAGATGAGGAGAGGTTGAATATTGTGATTCAATCTCTGGAGGCAGAATTAGTCAACATTCCAAGCACAATGGACTCCAAAGTCGACAGTCCAAGATGTGGAAGATGGTAACTTGTGGAACGTTGTAGGAGGCTTGGACGGTCAGGATTGCTCAGTGTCATCATCAGTTGATTTTGATCGGGTGGGATGGTTTGATGTGGATCAGGTGGCTTGCTCACCAAGCGATGACATGAATTGGTATATGGATTCTTGTTGTTGTGAGTATGAGAGGGATTGTCCAGCTGCTGATTCTGAATGGATTGATGACTATTATTGTCATGTTAGTTATGGAGTTGGGTTAGAGGAGCTTGCGTACAGCTCTTTATGGCAGGAAAATGCATATGATTCAATCATGTATGACTGAGCAAAGGACAACGTTAGCCCCAAGAAAAGAAAATTTCTCAAGGCATTGTTGTTTTTTAAGTGCAAGAAGGTCAAAGCATTTTAGCCCATCTGTACATTTGAATTCGAAAGCATTACAAATTTTCCATTATTCTATATTTTTTTTGTTGCCAACTAATGTGGTTTTCTTATTTGTAACTCTTTATAAATAAATAAAAAATAGTGGTCCAAATTTTTTTTGGGTCACCCTAATCACTAAGTAGTAATATTCTATTTTGAAAAATAATGTTTCTATGAGAGAGTGGGTTACCCATCATATAAAAAAGGATCAAAGGAATTTTATTTTCATTTTCTTAAAAACGGTAAAATTTTAGGCATGCCAAAAATATCAGAAGTGCACTCCCTCTCATCTAGTGTATGCCAAAAATAACTTGCATAATAGCAGCGTTGCTGGACAAAGCACCTAATTTGGAAGATCTTTACTTATTGGAAGATGTAAGTAAGATGTGTACACACTTGAGCTAAGTTAATTATACCAACAAGACATTCTCATAATTTCATTAAATCTTTTATTGTCAGGGAATCTTTCAATTGAATGAAGAAGATGAAGAGCTTCAATGGGATCCACCAAAAGCTGTGCCAAATTATTTGTCGGCATAAGTGAAAAAAGTAGAATATTCATCCCCAAATTAATTGACAATGAGTTGAGAGGCCCCATAACATAATAATGCGAAAACGAAGAAAGGAATAATTCCAGGGAATTGAGACTTGGAAAACACCCTGAAGCAGGAGGAGCATTTTTTTATATATGTACAACTTGAACCACCCAGTTTCAAAACCTTGAGTGTTTTGCAGCTAAAAACGCTATTCTAGGCAATGAAAAAGTGCGTCAACTGTTAATAGTTCATACTATCACTGTAAGCTGAGCCCCTTGGAAGACACCTCTTATATACCGAGCTGATCATGTATGACACCATCTACGACAAACAAGGAACTCAGGAAGAATGTGACAGATTGGAGTGAGATAGGAAAGGAAAGGTCGGTTCGTGCGCATCCCATCACTGCAACACCATGCCTTAGCTAGAGATGCATTAAATGAAAACAGCCTGGCAGACAGGAAAGGTCGGTTCGTGCGCATCCCATCCTAAAACAGGTGTCGCTTTACCCTTCAATCTATGAGAAAACAAGTTGGTGATGGAAAGGGAACATTTAATACACCTCTCATCCTTGTTCACATGTCACTTCGCCACCTGACCTCTGTCATTAAGTAAGGTGATTAGAAATAGAGCATTAAATGTGATTCAACCTTAGGGGGATAAAGAAAAGATCTCTCACATAAAAATATCTGGATCCCTCCTTCTTCCCCCTTATAAAACCTCACATATCTCTGGACAAATGTAATAAATATTCTCACTGTGGAACCCCTACATCCTTCTTTCTCTAGCTAAAATTAGTTTCTGACTTAACCATCCGAGGGGGCTTAGCTGGGATCAACCTCAGTCCGCCCTTATTCTGATATTGTTCCAAGTGTGCAGATCTTCCCTTAGAGATTATTCTTCAGCGTGGTTAAGTACGAGCTCAGGCCCCTACATAGGGCCCCGGTTATCTATACAAGAAGGATACGTGGTTCACAACATCCTTTATCACTGATAGCATTATAAATGGTTAGATCAAGTTCAACTACATTACGCCTAATGGCACTGCAAATACAATCCTCAATGCGAGCAAAGTCACTATTAAAACCATAAGCACTGAGACAAAAAAAATTTATGCCTGATGCGTCACCAGAGTGAAGTACACGCTCGATACGCATCTCAAAATGACTACGGCGGAGACAACAAAAATCTTCGGCGGCGAAGTCTAGATTGGAAACACAAGTCCATACATTGTTCAACCTTGTAGACAAAATGGTGGTCCTCACAGCCCACATTGTTGGAAGGAAGGAAAGAATGCGGCAAAGAAGAGCATCCGGCAATTCACTGATCCAATCTTGATCTCCCACCTGACTCTTTGACAGCCCACATGGAGGCTTGATCGGTTTCTGGGGAAAGCTTATCTGTTAATCAGGGTTTAGGGTGGAGGCTTTGCAGAGTTTTCCTTTGTTCTTAGTTTATATTGGCTAGGCCTGATATAGAGTTTTCTTTTGTTTCTTCGTAGTTTGTTGGCTAGTTGGGCTACAATTTTGGGCCTGATTATGGATGGGCTTAGCGTATGGTGCTGGTTTACAGCCTAGTTATATAATTGGTTCACATGTTACAATATGGTGGACAATAATATTGATATTTTCCACTTCTAGAATATATTGTCACACTTCAGTGGTACATTATAATTACTCGTACAGGGAGAACTATAGATTATCAAAATAGACAAAAAAGAGATTTACTAATTAGAATTCTAAAACAAGACAAATAATTACTAAGAAATAAAACAATTCAATGATTATCTTTGGAATTAAAAACTTTAAAATTAAAATGGAAGAACCTAACCCACACATTGATTTATTTTTCTTCGAATTTTTTAATTACAAACAGTAATCCTCCCAGTTCTACAATCAGGTGGCTTGGGGAGTAAGCGATGGCATGAAACTGCATATGATTCAATCATGTATGACTGAGCAAAGGACAATGCTAGCCCCGTTGAAAAGAAATTTCTAAAGGCATTGTTTGCCCATCTTGTACATTTTAATTGGAAAGCCTTACAAATTTTCCATTAATCTATATTATATTTACCAACTACATTAACGGAACGTGATTTTCTTATTTGTAAGTTTTATTTATTTTTATTTTTATTTTTTGTAATAGTGGTCCAAACAAAATTTACAAATTTATAAATAAACCCAATATTAGACATGTATTTATAAAAAAACCCAAGCACTATTTAAACATAGAAACACATCCAAAATCAACCCCAAAGTCAACTTTTTGGGTGTGTTTATAAATGGGTTTTGAGTGTGTAATGATGGGTTTTGGGTGTGTTTATATGTTTAAATAGTGCTTGGGTTTTTTTATAATTTCAACCCCCATTTTGGGTGTTTTAGTGAAACTCCCAACAAAATTTGGGTCACCCCAATTACCAAATAGATTTGGCCAAAAAAAGATATTTATAACAAACCCTATTTGTAGCATTAATTTTATATAAAAACACTACAACCTACAAATTAAAGAAAAAAACCAACTGCCCTATTTTTTAATTTAATGAGGTGTGAAATACCATTACTATCCTTGCAATATAGTTTTTAGATACACAAACTTCGGTGACAGTGTTATATTTTTTAGACTCTTTATGGCTTGTATGGTATATTTGATCTCATTGAAAAGTCAATTGAATTTTCCCCTAAAATTTAAGTATTATATGTGAAACTCTCAACAAAAAGAAAACATCAAATGCAAAGGACCCATTAATATAGTGGTTTGAGCAATTGCTCCCTTCCAGGAAAGGTCCTGGGTTCGAGTCCTGACATCTATTTAGTGTGTGTGAATTTAGTATACTATTGCCCCTCTCAATAAGAAAGGTCTTCACTAAAAAAAAAAAAAAAAAAAAAAACCTCCAAATAGTAATTTTGTTTTAAAAAATGTTTTTATGAAAAACAAATAAATTATATTTTATTCTTAAATACAAGAAGTAAAGGTAAAATTTTAGGTAGAAAAACAAAAGCAATATGAACTGGTAAAAAATAACTTCTTAAAACTTAGTTAGGCTTTATTACTTACGTGTTCACCATTAAGTAAGACTGAGTAACTGAAGGTTTGATGAAGAAGGTGATGAGGTTTATAGTTTGGTTTTTCTAACAATTTTTTTTTTTTTGTCATAGGTTTTTTTTTTAATACTTGGGTTCAATGGATTAAGAATTGTGTTACTACAATTTGTCATTCCATTTCATTAGAGAAACCAAACTTTTGTAAGCATAAAAACATATACTTTGAAAAATTAAAAAAAAATTGTAATCCTAGTCCAAGCATACACCAAACACAATATAAGTGTTATCGAACATAGGCCTGACTAAGCCAAGCCAAGTCAATAACTAAGCATAGTCTACACCAAGACAGTCTTGTGTAACAAACGAGGCCTAATAAGCTTTTTCCATATCTAATTTAATAGCCAGCCAGATTTTTAAAGTTCTTTTGGGGCAGAGTGGATAAGATTTCATTCGCTAAGAATGTTATCCAAAATTGACATTTGAGGAACCAAAGCAGCCTGATTTTGGATTGAGAAAAACAAGGTTGAGAATGGAAAATGATGGGACTGTGGTCAGAATTACAAATAGGTTAAATTTCCTCTATCCAATTTTGCCCATATTCTAGAATTTTCATTTTGATTATTATGCCAAGTGAAGAAAGCTCCTTTAGTTGGAATCTCTCCAAGACCATTACTGCACCAGCAGTATCAAGATTTGACATAGGTGAATGAACAAAAATATCATAAAAAGAGCACTCAAGTCGTGTTCAACAGTGATAGGAAAGAACTTCGCAGCAAACGACGCGGATATTCTAACTTGTAGGGAGACACAGATATAATGTTTGACCCTATGTAGATTAGAAAGATACAAGAAAAACAAAATAGTTCTATGCCTAACAGAGAAAGTGTGAAAATAAAAGCAGGATATAAATGCTATTACCCTTCTGCCTTATAATTCCTCATATCTACTTGTGTTCAACTTGACAAGTCATTGAAGCCCTTTGAAACACCTTTAGTTCCCTGTACAACCCCTCAAAATCTTCTGTACGCAAATTACCTGCATAAATTAGTGTCATCTTATCCAGAAGATGACCATACTTTAACAAATACTTAACCACTTCCATCTCAACCTTCCGTGCCCCAAATCTCAATATGGAAAATAGTCTTGAGGTGCGATGACAAACAATAAGGCACAACTTTTGGTGGATCCCATTGAAGCTCTGAATCTTTTCGATTGCATTTAGGGGTTCCCTGACAGTTAAAGATTTAATGAAATGAGAATGTCTTGTTGGTATAATTAACTTAACTCAAGTGTGTACAGATTTACTTACATAACCTGACAAGAAAATCACTTCCAAATTAGGTGATTTGTCCAGCAATACTCCTATTAAATCCCAATGATCGCGATGTCGAATAACCACCTCCAATCGGTTCAAATTAGGAAAAAAGGGGAGATACCCAGCCTTCATGAAGGACACAAGTATTCATCATTCAAAAATGCAAGCACAAAGTGCCAAAGGATGAAAAGACTAAAAAAAAATCAGAATATCCAACCCAAAACTAATCGGCAAGAGTTGAGAGGCACATAGCATAGTATTGTGAAAACAAAGAAAGCATAAACAAGAACAATAAACCTTCCTTAAGAAGAGGCAGGGGATCTCTCTTTCCCTTATATAATTGGAATACAAAGAAAGCATATGGGGAACAAAAGCCTTCCTTATTTACTTTTTTCCATTCATTCAATTTTTCTGACTTTTAAAGAGATTGAAACATTTCCTGCTCGAATAATTTCTTTCAATATTCTACATTAATTTTTTGTCTACAGTAAAATACAGTTTACTGTGTAAAGAAACAAGAGGGAGTATTTACTTAATTACCTCTAAATGAGAAGCTGAGAGTGACAGATTTTTAACATTGGAAATTTCTGCCAAAAGCGCAGTTGCATGTTTGGCAAAGGAAGCTCGGTTTACTTGAAAACGATTGTCCCGTAAATGAATATTGGCACTGATCAGGGATCTTGCATCCAAGGAAAAATTCAAGAGAGCACCTGTCTCCACATCAAGGCTTTCAAGTTTTGGAGCATCAATACAAACACTGTTCATAAAATACTGTTCATGCAAACTTATTCTCAACGTCTTCAGTTGAGGCGCAGAGCAGAGACCTGGATTTTATAAGCTACATCGTCTGCAAGAACCGCCTTAATAATCAAATGTTCAAGTACAGGACAGTTTGTAAAAAGCTTTTGCATTAAGCCCTTATCTGGATAAGGAACTCGAAGAACCTCCAGGGATTTGAGACTTGGGAAACACCCTGAAGCAGGAGGAGGAGCATAAGTTATTTAACTACAAAATGACCCACACAGTTTCAAAACCTGAAGGTTTTGCAGCTAAAAACGCTTATAGGCAACACAAAAGTGTGTTCTTTTTCATTGCCAGCATAAAGTTCAAGATCAAGTTCAACTACATTACGCCTAACGGCAGTGCAAATCCAACCCTCAAGGCGAGCAAAGTCTCTGACATAAGTCTTGAGACTAACCTCTTTGATGTCTGATGGATCAGTTAAGGAAAGTACACGCTCAACAAACATCTCAAAACGATAATAATCACAGCCATGGTTACACCAAAAATCTCTTTCGTCTTTAAAATCTAGATTGGTAACACAAGTCCATACGTTGTTCCACCTTCTAGACAAAACGGTGGTCCTCACGGCGCATGTCCTTGGAAGGAAAGAAAGTAAGTGGCAAACAAGTGCATCCGGTAATTCACTGATCCTATCTTTATCTCCCTCCAGACACTTTGACATCTGAACTTGAAGGCAGTCTTTGTATGGAGCCTTGATCGGTTTTTAGGGGAAACTTCTCTGCTAATTAGGGTTTTAGGGGTGGAGGCTTGGTAGAGGTTTCCCTTGTTTCTCAGTAGTTAATGTGCGCTACAGAGAAATAGTATAGCCGCCTGGCTATACCCTATGCGTATATCCGCACGGCTATACACCGGCTTTTTATTCGGCTATACAGTTTTGGACACGTGGGCGCTAGCGCTAGGCGGGCTCTCTGTTTTATTTTTATGTTAATAGTATAGCCGCGCGGCCATACCCCATTTGAATATAATATACCTATAGAGTATAGCCGCGCGTACTACGGGTTTTTATTATTTAAAAATAGTATAGCCGCGTGGCTATACTGTTTTAAAACTCAACCACTCAGTAATTATATCATTAGTCATTGATAAAACGACAACAGTTTACAACCAACAAGAAATATAATTCCTCGTATCTTGATCAATTGAACTTGACCAGTCATTGAAGCCAACCAACAAGAAAATCTTTAGTTCCCTGTATAACACCTCAGCTTCTTCTCTAGGAAAATAACCTGCATACATTATTATCATCTTATCGAGAAGTTGACCATTCTCCAACAAATACTTAACCACTTCCATCTGAACCTTCAAGTTCAGATGTCAAATAGTCTTGAGGTGCGACGACAAACAAGTAGGCACAAGTTTTGGTGGATCCCATACTGCAGCTCTGAATCTATTCGATTCCATTGAGATTGAGGGCTGCCCTGCCCCTGAGAATAAAAGATTTAATGAAATGAGAATGTCTTGTTGGTATAATTAACTTAGCTCAAGTGTGCAAGTATTCATCATTCAAAAACTCAAGCACAAATTAAGAATTTCCTTATGCATAATATATTATTTCATCAAATCATGAAGCGCCAAAGGATGAAAAGAAAACTAAGTATAAAGGAATTACAGTATCCAGCCCAAAACTAATTTGTAATGAGTTAAACCAAGGCTTAGCATTTTTGACGTGGGAAACTCATCTCGACAATAAACCAAAAAATAATAATAATAAACCTCTCGAACACACACTACGCATATTGATAGATTTTTTTTTTCCTTTATCATAGACACACCAAAAAAAATAAAAGATTCCCTTACCTATAATTTTGTTTTTTGGTTGTTCGGCAAATCAGAGTAGAGAATTTGCAATGAACAATAAAGTCCTTCAATACATAGATATCTAACCGATGAAAATCCACTTTTTCAACCAACAAAAAACATAAAGAATGAAAATAAACTTAATCATACCATGGAGGAACCAACTGGAAACCCCAAATAGATAGAAGGAACCGAGGAAATGAAGGGAAAATGTTATATACTGCAGTTTAGAGCGCTAAAATGTTATAATTTTGTAAACCTGAAGGACCATATTTGTGATTAAAATCCTTAATCTTTTTAATGTCAAAAACATAAAATATATCAAATTTCAAAACCTGAGTACAATCTTTTTATTTAATTTCATCCTTACTTTAAAGGGAAATATACAAATTTAATGGTAATCCTTCGTCAAGGCCAAATTGTTGTCCTATCCCATTTTGGTCCAACTCTTTAACGTATTTGATAAAATAAAATATAAAATTAAATTAAAAACTCTTTAACGTATGCAAAAGCGCGTTTGTTTTACTTTAGATTGCATGAATCCCTATAGCCATTACGCTGCATCTGCAACAAATTTTCCATTATTTATTTCTTCTTCTTTTTTTTTTCTTTTTTTTAGAATTCCAATGACATCTCCTTATATTTTTAGTATTTACATTTTTTCAAAATTTCTTAAGAATTTTTTCAGAATTTCTTTTTTCCAAAAATATCGTTTCCTCTCTTGCTATGCATGCCTCTCACTCTACAACAATTTCTTTAACTCAATAATTCGAGACAACGTTTGTCTGGGGACATCAAGGTTTTCAAGCTTCAATTCAGGCTAACAGACCTTGATCATATAAGCAACATCCTTTAGAAGAACAATAATCCCATCAATAGTCAAATGTTATTGGAAGGAAGGAAAGTATGCGGCAAAGAAATGCATCCGGTATTTACTGATCATATATATTATCTCCCACTTCACACTTTGACAGCAAAACCATTTGAACCCTGACTTGAACTGGAAGGCAACTTCGCATATGGAGGCTTGATCGGTTTTTGGGGAAACTTCTCTGCTAATTAGGCTTTTATTGTGGAGGCTTTGTAGAGTTTTACTTCTCTTGTTTTTTAGAAGTGTGTGTTTTTTAGGTCAAGTTTGTTTCTTCCTAGTTTATGTTATTATTTTGGGCCTGATTATGGATGGGGGGGTTGGTATTGAAACCACCTTCTCTTCAGTTTCTGCTTGTGTTGAAGAAAAGAAACAACAATTTGTGTTGAAGAGCCGTGCCACGTTATGTTATACAAATGTGAATGGGCAGGATTTGCACTTTCAGGGGTATGGAATAAATAATTATACATGTCGTGAGATGGGAAATCAAGCTATCAGTAATATATGTATGTAATGGAAAACTATCATTATTCTTAATAAAACCACAGAACTTTACAACTAACAAGAAACATAAAGAATAAATATGCTTAATCATACTATGCTTAATCATACTAAGTTATAGCTCTAAGATCCCATGATCATGTATGAATTTGCAGCTGCTAGCTGCTTCTAATTTCATTTGATAAGTCATGCGGTTGGATAAAAAGCTCCCATAGCAATGCCACAGAGTCCTTCCCTGGCATCAATGTCTCTTTGAATCCTCATGTATCCATTTTCCCCCCATTCTTCTCCCCAAGAATTTTTGACCAGCCAATACTTAGTCCCATCATCCTCAGTGGTATCATATCCAACTATAGTAACAGCATGGGTCAAGGTTGTACCACATGGTCCAGTATACACACCACCCGAATAATGTTTGAACTCTTCTGCTTCTGCATCAATATAAACGGAAACTGGTTGGTTGGCAACAGCGTGCAACAAAGCACTTTCGTTGTTTTGAGGCACTTGCTCGTACCCGGTTATAGTTATGGAACCGGAGGGGGCGTTATAGAAGTCAGCCAAGCAAACGGGTTCATCTATGGCCAGGTAAGGGTAGTCATCTTCAGTTACCAGGCTCTTGTTGCGTGGGATCATGTATTCGAAGGCTTTCTCCACAAAACCACCATGGCAGCCATCTTCGTCTAAACTAGTTGAACAATCGATAACCTCTTGTTCTGATAGCGAAATTAAGTTTCCTGTTATAATAGAGTTAAGCCCTTCTACGACTGCCACTGTTGCGAACGCCCAACAACTCCCTATAACATCATGATAAATAAGTACAATTGCTTAAATGTGTGATTCAACATAATAGTTTAATGACATAATGAACTTATAGATTAAAATTAAACATGCATGCTTACCACAATCATATCCTTGGTCCTTAACCGGGGTTACAGCACTTGTAGTCCAATCACAGGAAGGTGGCACCTCGGTTACATTTTCATATTTGAAAAAAGTGTTTCGAGTTCCTTTCATGGAGTTGGACGCTTTTTTGGAGAGATGTTGCCTCACATTGTATCCATTACGCATTGATCGAAGTTCCTCATTCTTGCGATCCGCAAACTTATTGATGCTTAGTGTGTACTTCCTTTGGTCCTTGTTCTCGTTAAAAGCCTCTATAAATTCCACATTGGACTTGAAAATGTCGTAGCGCAGCTCCTTCTCCTGTGCATCCTTATACACTCGTCCATGTTTAGCCATCCACTCCTCAAACCTCTGGAGCATGATTTTGTCTTCACCATAAAGTTGGCGACTACAAGATGCTTGAGAGGAGCAGAAGGCCAAAATGAGCACAAGAAAAAAGGCCAAGCAGATGGATTGGCCTTGGTTTGTGATGAGCAGAGCCATGATTAAGTGGTAAACACCTACTTAGAGTCGAGAGGTATCTTAGTGTGTGTACTAACAGAATAGAATATGATTATGATTGGCATAAAACATGCAAAATGGTCATGGGATTTTATACACAAAGACTTGTACGCGTGTAATAACTCCCATGGCCAGAATAAATCTTTTTAATGTCAACAAATGTCTGGTTACAATCTTTTTTATTTAATTTCAAATCCTTTTAAGGATATAAACAAATTAAATGGTAATCCTTCATCATGCCCCAAAACTAGTCTTTCCGATTTACGCGTGTAAATTTCATTGGGCTTAATTATACAAAAAACGCGTGTTCTTACTTCAAAGAAATGTTGGCTCGTTTTTCACCTCATCATACGTGTGGTTTGTCTCTATTCTCTTGATTAGAATGCCTGAATGCTAATGGCCATTGGATTGAATCTATACCCATTGGATCGCCACTCTAATCAACTACAATTTGTATCCTAGGGTAGTTTTTTTACCTTTTCTTTTTCTTTTTTGCCAAACCAAAAAAAAAAAAAATTATTTACAAACTAAAAGAAGAAGAAATATTTAGATCGGGAGCAAGAACTTGTACCCAAGTTCGAGTCCCCTCATCCGTATATTAGATTAATTAATAGTAGTTTAGGTCATCACTTGTATCAAGAGAAAGATTATATATACTTATGGTTTTTCAAGTTCATTTCAAATTGAAAAGATTAAACATTTTTCTCTTGGATTAGGTTGGATTTGTTCCATCGTGCATCTATATATCTATACGATATCCTTATGGCTAAATTAATTTTCAAATAATTTAAAATTGTATCTTTAATTATCTATGGAAAAAATTTCAAAACACAACTAATTCGTATTAAATATATAAATATAAAAAATAATAGTCCACAAAATTGCAAATAAGAATAAAAACAAAAAGAAAGTAAGAGTTCATGTTCACCAAAAATTCTCTATGGATAAGGATAAAATAAAAGTTTCGGAACAAAAAGCCCTTGTTTTCGTTCCTTATTTCAAGTAGCAAAGCAACAAAAACAAAATCAAAAAATTATAATTTGTCCAATGATAAACAACACAAAAGGGTAATTAAGACCATAATTTTGTAGTTCTTTATTATCAAGGATTTAGGTTATTCTCCTTGGCATAATTATCTGCAACAAAATACACCCCGGTATATATGCTCATTTATCTCAATCCACCTTACATGTCAAGCCCTGATTAGTCCATAAAATAATTACCCAAATAATTCGGAACCTGAACTTGGGTTACAAGAAATTCAACCACTATAAATACACCCCAAATAATTAGTTGCTCCATCACTTGCAGCAGTTGGTTCTTCTCTTACTGCGCATCATTAATTAGAAACCCTAGTTAAGAAATAAGTATGGGTGGCTATCAAGTTCCAGTTGGGTACAGGTTCACGCCTTCAGAAGAAGAACTACTTCTTCACTACCTTCTCCCCAGAGTGAATGGAAACGACTATCCTAAAGGTGTTGTTCCTGACTGCGATCTCTACGGTACAAAGGAACCGTGGGAGATATGGAGAGATTTCCACCACTCATCACCAGATGATCAAGAAGACATCTACGTCTTCACCACACTCAAGAAGAAGACTCCAAATGGCTCGCGGTTTTGCAGAACAGTTGGCGCCGCCGGTACCGGTGTTTGGAAAGGAGAAGACTCCGGCAAGAAAATACGTGCTTGTGGGAATGATATTGGCATCAGAAAACGATTTCGGTATATGAACCCTGGCTCGCCCCATGATGACCGTTGGATCATGCTTGAGTTTCAGCTTGATGAATCTCTCGTGCGGGTGCGAAACAAAGAGACAATTGTTCTTTGTCTTGTTAGAAAGAAAGAAACATCGGGCAAAAGCAAATTAGAAGAACGACAAACTCATGAGGTAGACATGCCTTCCCGTGGAGAAATCCAAGCCCAGCATGTGCATGATGATCAGCAGCAGCATATTGATGCAAGTACTTATGATCAACTTAGGGTTCTCGAGGATTTCCATATGAACGATGTCGAGGGTGAGCAGGACACCATGGTTAATCCAACTTTGCTTGCACAGTACGGTCAACAGGACATGATTGGCACAAGTACTGAAGATCAACTTAGGGTTGTCGAGGATTTCCTTATGAACGATGTCGAGGGTGAAGAGGATATCGTGGTTAATCCAGCTTTGCTTGCACAGTACGGTCAGCAGGGCACAAGTATTGAAGATCAACTTAAGTTTCTCGAGGATTACCTGATGAGCGATATTGAGGGTTAATCCAACTTTGCTTGCACAGTAGGAGCAAAATTAATTCCTCTTTTTGTAATTTCTCTGTTCTTAATACGACACTATAAGTATATACATGTAGCTTGCTTAGTAAAAAAGGTTCCAAATTTAATACACAAAAGGATTTATTGGAGTACTTATATGGCGAAGAATTTCATAAGTCGTATATACGAACAAAATAATAAAACATATATTCAATATAATACTGCTTTATTTAAGACAAAGTTGTGCAAGGAAGTGAAAATATTGTGAAGTTATTATTATTGTTTGTAGGAGAAAACCACAAACAACAGTTAACTAGCGTTGTCAGGTTTTTTCAATTTCAACCCTGTGAAGTATAAGATTGGAGCTATCAAAATAAAGTGCAACGTAACCTAGGGTTTGATAAAAACTAAGTACAACAAACAAGGTGCACAACATCTCATGATCATGATTAGCACTTTACAATCAACAAGAAACAAATTAAAAGAAAAATAATAAACTTAATCATACTAAGCTATTGCTCCAAGCATCTCATGATCATGAATTAGCAGCTGCTTTGAAATCTCATGCGGTTGGATAATAAGCTCCCATTGCAATGCCACATAGTCCTTCTTGAGCATCAATGTCCCTTTGAATCCTCATGTATCCATTCTCCCCCCATTGGTCTCCCCAAGAATTTTTGTCTAGCCAATACTTAGTCCCATCATCCCGAGTAGTATTATATCCGACTATAGTAAGAGCATGAGTTAAGTTTGTACCACATGGTCCAGTGTACAAACCGCCAGAATAATATTTGAATTCTTCTGCTTCTGCATCAATATAAACTGAAACTGGCTGGTTCGCAACAGCCTTCAATAGAGCACTTTCGTTGTTTTGAGGCACTTGCTCGTATCCAGTTACAATTATAACACCGGTAGAAGCATTCAAGTCAGCCATGCAAATTCCATTATCTACGGCCTTGTAAGGGTAGCCATCTTCAGTTGCTAGGGTCCTATTGTGTTGGATCATGTATTCAAGGGCTTTGTCCACATAACCACCACGACAGCCATTAACTTCAGTACTAGTTCCACAATCGATAAGCTCTTGTTCTGATAGCGAAATTAAGTTTCCTGTTTTAAGATAGTTAAGGCCTTCTACTGTTGCCACTGTTGCGAACGCCCAACAACTCGCTATATATAATTAATATCATGATATTGAGTCAACATCATCATTGGATAGAGAAAAGTAGTGTATGCACACACACACAAAAAAAAAAATTACACTGTATAGATTAAAATTAAAAATGCATGCTTACCACAATAATATCCTTGGTTCTTGATCGGGGTTACAGCAGTTGTAGTCCAATCACAGGAAGGTGGCACCTCGGTTACATTTTCATATCTGAAAAAAGTATTTGGACTTATTTTCTTGGAGTTGGAGGTGATCGCTTCTTTGGAGAGATGTTGCCTCACATTGTAGCCATTACGCATTGCTTGAAGTTCCTCATTGGTGCGATCCGCAAGCTTATTGATGCTTAGGGTGTACTTTCTTTGGTCCTTGTTCTTGTTAAAAGCGTCAATGAATTCCACATTGGACTTGAATATTTTGTAGCGCAACTCCTTCTCTTGTGCATCCTCATAAACTCGTCCGTTTTGAGCCCTCCACTCCTCAAATCTCTAGAGCATGATTTTGTCTTCACCATAAAGTTGGCGACTACAAGATGCTTGAGAGGAGCAGAAGGCTAAACTGAACACAAGAAAAAAGGCCAAGCAGATGGATTGGCCTTGGTTTGCGATGAGCATAGCCATGAGCAATTGGCTTTAGTGTCTGTGTAGTAATGAAAATAGAAATCTGATTGGCACAAGGCATGCAAAATGGGATCGGATTTTATACACAAAGACTTGTCTTCCCTTCTACGCGTGTAATAACTCCCCAAATTAATCATTTTAATGTAAAAAACACGGTCAAAATAAAAGATAAAATTTCAAAACCTGGTATTACAATCCTTTTATACAAATTTATAAATAAACCAAATCCTAGACATGTATTTATAAAAAAAACTTAAACACTATTTAAACATAGAAACACACCCAAAATCAACCCCAAAATCAACAATTGTATATTTTTTGGGTGTGTTTATAAATGAGTTTTGAGTGTGTGTAATGATGGGTTTTGGGTGTGTTTATAAAGTGTTTTGGGTGTTGGGTTTTTTTATAATTTCAGCCCCCATTTTTGGTGTTTTAGTGAAACTCCCATCTTTTTATTTAAATTCAGATCCTTCCTTTCAAGGAAATAAATAAATAAAATAGCCATCCATGTTTGGTATTTCCGATTTTGTTCCAAATCTTTGACCCAAATTGAAATGATCAATGGACTTAATTATAAAAAACGCGACTTTACAAAAGATATTTCCTTCCTTCTTTGTTGGACTCGTTTTTCACTTGATCATGGAATATTTGGTTGTGTCTATACACACCTTAATAGCCATTAGATGGAATCTGTAATGTTTTGGATTGCCACTCTGATCACTTATCCCACATTGAAAAACTCCACTTATCCCATATGCACATTGAAAAACTAGTAAACTTGTTTGTCTTTTTTGTTTTCCTTTCAGAAATTCTAGAATTGCATTTATAATTCAATTAAAAAAGCTATTACTAGCCACAAAATGCCATTATAATATAACAGAGCGATCTAATTAACATCAAAACTTGTCAGCAACAGTGTTAGGGCCAGTCCTAAGTTTTCTAAAGCCTAGGAGTTTCCTAAAGCCCATTGCGAGGAGAAAGACTTCTATGAAAATGAGATAGCATTTTGCTATCCCATCTAATAACGGTATGACACACGTGATAACATTTACACTTTCACGTGTCATGCATAAACATTATTATTGTATGAGAATAGTGTGCTATATCCCGTTGCAACTAAGTTTTCTCCACAAAATGGGGCTAAATTGTACCCCTTTCTAAACGCTTTAACCACCATTCCCTCACAAATGTATATGCAACTTCTTTCTTTCCTTACATATAACTAGATACTCAACATATATATATGTTGGTTTTTCCCACCAACTAATATCTTTCGATATCTATATGGTTGTAATTCCTCTCAAGTTGAAAAGATTAAAATAAATTTGGATAAAGTTCTCGGTAAAATTAAAGAAAATTTGAACAACTCCGCAAAAATAGACAAAAAAATTTCTCATTTTTGTGCACATGATCATTTCAGCCATCAAAAGCTGAACAACTCATGAAAAATGTAGGCAATAGATAATATATTATTTTATGTTTTATTAATTTAGAGTAAAAACACACCAAAAAATGAAATATCTTTTTCCATTAAAAACATTACAAAGTAGGAATCTTTGTTCCTGCTTGATTTTGATAACAATTCCCAATTGAATTAGGATTCTAGTTTGACTTGGTTCGTCGTTATGGCTGAATTTTTGAACAATCTAAAATTTTATCTTCATCTAACCAAAATTTTATCTTTATCTAAGACATTAAAATGCAAATAATTATTAAAAAAACAAAAAAATTATTTTCTATGGATAAAGATAAAATAAAAGTTCTAACAAAGAAGCCCTTGTTTTCCTTCCATAAATAAAAGTTCTGCAACTCTCAACTGTGAGTTCTAAATATTTATCAAAATTCCAACAACAACAACAAAATATTTACCAAAATTAAAACCATGCATATACATAATTGGTGAAAAATGGAAACTTATATTTTATTTTTGGTGGAAATAGTTTCCATATTTCAAGGAAAATATATAATATGGCGGTAGCTATTTATTCTCGCTGGGCTTAATTATCTGCAACAAAAGGCATCTGCGCTTAATTATCTCAATCCATGTTACATGTCAAGCCATGATTGGTTCATAAAATCATTACCCAAATAATTCGGGTACTGATGAGCTTGGATTGCAAGAAATTCAACCCTAATGACCACTATAAATACACCCCAACACTTGATCACCATATTCACAATCATTACTTTCTCTATCATCACTCTACAACAAGTATGGGCGGCTATTATCAAGTTCCAGTGGGCTACAAGTTCAGGCCTTCAGAAGAAGAACTATTTCTTCACTACCTTCTCCCCAGACTCAACGGAGAGGACTATCCCAAAGGTGTTGTTCCTGACTGCGATCTCTACGGTACAAAAGAACCATGGGAGATATGGAGAGATTTCCACCACTCATCACCAGATGATCAAGAAGACATCTACGTCTTCACCACACTCAAGAAGAAGACTCCAAATGGCTCGCGGTTTTGCAGAACAGTTGGCGCCGCCGGTACCGGAGTTTGGAAAGGAGAAGACTCCGGCAAGAAAATACGTGCCTGTGGGAGTAATATTGGCATCAGAAAACGATTTCGGTACATGAACCCTGGCTCGCCCCATGATGACCGTTGGATCATGCATGAGTTCCAGCTTGATGAATCTCTACTACGAGTGCGAAACAAAGAGACAATTGTTCTTTGTCTTGTTAGAAAGAAAGAAACACCAGGCAAAAGAAAGTTTGAAGAACTACAAAATCATGAAGACGTGCCTCCCGTGGAGAAATCCAAGCCCAACATGTTCATGATGATCAGCAGCACCATATTGGCCCAAGTACTTATGATGAACTTAGGGTTTTGGACCTTATGAACTATGTGGAGGGTGAAGACAACATGGTTAATCCTACTTTGCTTGCACAGTACGATCAGCAGGAGCATCTTGGCACAAGTACTGATGATCAACTTATTAGGTTTTTAGAGGATTACCTTGTGGATGTCGAGCAAAATTAATTCCTTTTTTGTAATTCCTCCTTATTTGGAATGTTTGTGCAAATTGTTGACAATTTTTTTTGTTAGAAAAGTTTATAGTTGAACGTGCATACATGTCCATAAATAATTAATATTATTTAGAGGATTTTATGCAATTTATTTTTCTTACTTTCCAAGTACTATATTCACCTGAGCGTGCGTATTGGTTCTTTTAATTAATGTCTTTTTATATAGTAGTTAGGTTAAGCAATTCTCTCTCTCTCTCTCTCTCTCTCTCTCTCTCTCTCTCTCTCTCTCTCTCTATATATATATATATATATATATATATATATAATTGATTGGGAACAATGATACAAGTTTGCATGAATACCACGTAACTAGGCAGCCTGATGCAATATGGGTTGGAATATAATATTTCTTAACGAAAACAAAATGAATGATGGACCAAATTATTAGAAAGAAGATTATGAAGAGAACGCAGCTGACATTAATGGTACAACTTACTTGTCATGTTTGGTAGTGCAAAAGTGGCTGGAAATTGTCCTATTGAGATTGTATGATTGAGCTTGAAGCATCCTTAGGAAGTATAGTATAAGGTTTGGTATAGATGGATAGGCCATTGGTTTTTGAGATCTTGGAAAAACCAGCCACTAGTTGTTTTTATAGGAATATGCGGTGCAATTTGGTTCTACATACAGAAGAAAAACATTGGGTATTCACATGTGGGCTTGAGTTATGAAACTGCCATTGCAGGGCACCACTGGATGGAGGATTATAACTTCAGCTTTTTCTAATATATGCATTCTTCATCTCGTTTTCAATATGAGTGCACTTTGGAGTCCTGGGGTAGTAGAAAAGTTGGGGCCTATAGGTCTCGGGGTGGAATATTATTTGCAGTACACACTTGTCTTGGTTGTACTATTCGGAGTGCTAGTTAAAACGATGTGATCCTTTCAAATCTTATAAATCCTATGATATGAATCCCTTAAAATTCATAGTAAAAAATCTTGATTATAAAAATTTCTTAAATAAAAATCTTGATCTTATATAGATTATTCGGATAGATCGATAAATAATTTGTTACACTTGAATTATTAAGAGTTCATTTGATAATCATTTTGTTTTCATTTTACAATTTATATGTGTGTGCGCTTTTTACAAAAATTCTGAATTTTTCTTCTTTGCTGATGCCAAACCACTGATCCAGCAACATGTGATTTTGGGTCTATTTCCTTCTCTCTGTGCCACCCATCAGTTTCCTCGGCCAACTATCTTTTCCTACTGATCTCATCTAAGATCTAGATAATATAGATACACATATGGTGCACCATATATGCAATGGACACCAAAATTGGGAGGTCTTATATATATATATATATATATATATCGATTATATTGCTTCCTAACATCACTTACTGCAATGCTTTACATTACAGTTCAAGAGATTTTAACATTCTTTTTTTTTTTTTCTAATAAAAAATATTTAAACATTCACCATACACAAATTATGCATCGGCTTAATTCATCTCAATAGCACAAGATATGTTAAGTTAAATCGAAGACGAATGATTTCATTATTTCTCTCCTTTTCCCATAAGTCATGAAATCTTTCTAAAGCTTGAAGTTATCTAATATAAATAATAAAAAATGAAATGATTTCCATTTCTAAGTCCCCTTTCCGCGAATCAACCAAAAGCCTCATTTTCAATCCCGCATATCTAAAAGATCGTATTGTTTTGTATATAAATACAGTATCAAGATGGAAAATATAACTAAAGAATGGATCATAAGTTGCCAAAGTTGGAAGTACATATCATATGGTGTCCAATCAAGGGTAGAATAACAATGCCTACCAACCGCGAACATGGCCATATAGGCCATCCAATGACAAAGTGATTGTAGAAGCTTTGCTCTCTTTAAAGGTTTTGCCTTTTGACCATCAAATTATAGCCACTGTTTTCATAACATTACTTCATGCCTTTGCCTTCCACATTAGCACTAGAGCTTTATTTAGGGAGCTTTATGGGAATAGGTTGTCTCTTTGTCTTGTTTTGGGTTTGCTTAGCCTTCTCGTCGGCCGTGTTGGAAGACAACTAATAATACTAGAGATAAAAACAATGTTATGTGAACTGATGACTTCCAGCAATTATTTGGGACGTAAAGCAAAGTTGCAGCACTCACAATTATGCATCAAGCTCAACTGCTTTTTAGTTTTAAAATAAAATATATGTACTGCTTTTGAAGGATGCTTTAAAGTGAACAGAGTAATTATTTGCAACTTGATTTTGATTGGGATGGAATCTACCCGTAAATACGATTTTTATATTACCTTATGTTAAGATTTTAGAGAGACGAATCTTTGACCCACTACTAGCAATATTGATATTGTCTCCAACTTAACTACATGTTTAGCAGGTGTGAGATTTTATCCAAAATGCATCGGTATTATTAGGAGAATGAAACCATTTATCATATGAGACTTTTTAATTATTTAAGTTTATGACGTGGAACTCTATGTATTCTTTAACACCTTCTACTAGAGGACTTGAGGTGCGATTGCTTATTGAGTAACGCTAGAAAACCAACGTTGAGACAATAATAATATAGCTCACCTTAATGTAATGTCGCAGTTGTTATGTTTGATTAAACTATAATAATTGATGTAAAAATTAATAATAATCACACGTTCACCATCATACAATGGGATAAGGAAACGGAAATGTGTCTTCTTTTTTCAGTGGGTGGTTCTAGTGTCGGACAGTGATTTGTGTGCGAGAAAAAATAAGTCACTACGTATAAGATTATTCATGTCAAGTGAAAATGTAGAGTACTAATGAGGTATTGGTGGTTGGATTGGCCTAAGTCTTTGGTGTGTCCAAGTAGTCTTGAGTTCAAGTTTCTATCGTATTCTGTGTGTGTGAGTTTTCCTCCTTCCTTTTCTAACTTTGGCAACAACAAAAAAAGGCAATATAAAATGGTAAAGCAGTATAATTAAAAGATAACATGTTTTTTAGATATAAAAACTAATTATCAAATTTAAACAAATGTAATCTTTTAATCGGATTGTTCTACAACATGTGTAGCAAAATCAGTCCCGCACAATTTTTTTCATTACTCATTCGTTAATAAGAATATTCATTTGCAATAGTATTAAGAATATTCATTTGAAGAATAATTAATAATAAAAACGTTTGGATTCATTTACTCGCGCGAAATAAGAAAACACGTGTAATCAAGAGTTTCGCGAACATTTTAACAAAAGAAAAGAAAAAGAACATAGTTTCAAACGAAATTCATAGAACTCCCTCCCTGCCTTCTCACTTGGGTCACTTTCTACTCTCTCAGAACAGAGGGAAAGCAAAACACAGCTTCAAAAGCAAAAGCAAAAAGATCACAAATCCTCTTTGCAAACGACACTTTAGAAAGCAAAAAAGCATACCCATAACCAAAGCTGACCACATTAAGCAACTCATGGCGAAGATCCCACATATATACTCTGAACCCATGTCATATTCTCCCTTGTTCACAATCCCATCATTCCTTTTGAGCTCAGAACAATGTCTGAGATTGTGGTTGCAGAGCCTATCTATGAAGATGACCCACCAGAGCCGGAAAGACCCATTACAAGGTCCATTACCATGGGCACTGGAAGTGAACACAATCATGTTCCTGAGCCATTTGAGAGCGAAAGATTGCCTGCCTCTTTGGCTTCTGAAATCCAGAGGTTTCTTCGTGTTGCAAATTTGATCGAAAGCGACGAGCCTCGTATTGCTTACCTGTGTAAGTTGTTAAAGTTGAGTTTTTGTTGAATTGGGTTTGTTTTACAAGGTGTGAATTTTAAAGGGGTGAGCTTGTTTCTGATAAAGTTGGAGGTTTCTAGTCTTAACTAGCTAGTCAGTCAAATGGCTTTAATTGTGAACTATAGGATGAAGGTTTCATGTTAGATAAGTCCATTGAGTGCTCATATTTTGGCTGATATGCACAATGGAGATGTTGATTGCAATTTTCCAGCACCATGTCCAGAGATGAAAGTTTTCTTTGAACTAATCTTCTGTTTTGCCACTTAGAGAACTGATACAAATTAAACTTTTGATTCTTTTGTTTTCCAAAAGGGAAATTTTGATTCTAACAACCAAAATGTGAAGCTGGGCCAAAATTTTTTGTAACAGAACGTTGAGTAGTACTTCTGTTCTTTTGGGTGTTAAAAGATTTATACTTTGGTTGCAGAAATTCAGTTTATTTAATTACCTTACCATCCTGAACAGTTAAAGAAGGTATAGCCATTCATCTCAATTTACAGGGTTAAATCAACAGTTTCTTAGGAAGTTGGAATTTCCAGAGATGATAGGAAAAATGGTTGAAGGAAATGATCTTGTTGGTTTAAATTTCGAGTAGTAATAAAGGTTTGCACTCATTTTGAAATGAAACTTCTTTCCCTTTTCTTTTCCTTTAATTTCCAATTCAAACACATCTTTTCTCAAAGATTGCAGAACCCAATGCTGTACAAATGTGATTCATTGTGAGTTCAAATGAATGCATGAGCCATTAACATTGTCTAAGTGAATCTTATTGAGCAGGCCGCTTTCATGCCTTTGAAATAGCACATAATATGGACCGCAATTCGAGTGGCCGGGGTGTTCGACAATTCAAAACTTCTCTTCTCCAGCGACTTGAACAGGTGGTTTCACACGTTGTAGTATACTACACAAAAATATGCAGTTGCTAACAGGGTAATTGCATAACTTGCATGTATGTAGTAGGATTAAGTTAAAGACTCAAATTAGCAGTCAGAGCCTTAGGCTAGACAACGTTAAACAGATACGGTGCACATGTCTATTAAGTGATTGTCTGAAAAGTTGATTGGAACTTGTTTCAACAATATATAAAATTTAACATACAATAACGTTGTTCGTGTGCTACAATAGGTGATATGAAGTTTTTATTCCTGGCTCAAAACCTGTGATTACCAGCTGATTTGAAATCACTATGATGTGCAATGTATTTAGAAACCTATTTAAATAAATTTTTTCTTCGTTAAATATTCTATCTTTTTTTGTATGTTTCCATGGATTCTATGATTAAGTTCTCTCTCAATATCATCATTACCTGTAGTTTATGTTTTCCAATTTTGATAATTCCTTTCTCTCATATATCTGTGTTAATCTGATGTGTACCTTATTTTTCCCATGTCTGTTAACTGTTTTTTTTATCCTAGCAGTATTTGTGGAAGCAAAAAGTTGATTTCTTAAGGTGTGGAATAATGATTTCTTACCATTCTTGAAATGTTCTCTCTTTTTCAATGGGTTATAGGATGAAGAAACTACAATAACGAAACGAAAGGAAATGAGTGATATACGTGAACTGAGGCGTGTTTATCATGCTTACAAAGAGTACATCATTAAACATGATGGAGCATTTCATTTAGAAAATAGGTAAATACATCCATATGTACACACACACACACACACACACACACATATATATCGGGATATGCATTTGGTTTCTAATGCATTAAAGTGTTTAATAGATTTGTCTGCTAAGCACAACTAATTTGAGGCAATTGATCTGAATAGTCACAGGGAGAAGTTGATAGACGCACGTAGAATTGGTTCTGTGTTGTTTGAAGTTCTAAAGACAGTTTCAAATACAACCGGTCCTCAGGTATTTTCTCATTTCTGTTTAAAATTTTAAGCATTCTTAATTTTCCCACATCTTTTATGATGATAAAATCAGTGCTTTTGTCTCTTTTTTTTTTTAATATCCCAAAATGCTTTTTTTTTCTTATTTATCATATTTATTGGTTATGTGTCCCACAGGCGCTTGCTAATAGAGGTGGCGTCCAGACAAAATCTAATGATCTCTTTGTGCCATATAATATTCTACCACTTGGCCCTGGAGATAGTCGGCAAGCAATCATGCAACTACCTGAGGTCTGTGCTGTTAAAGTGTTCTTGTTTCTTTGTAATTTATACTTATATGTGATGATCCAAGTGGTCATATCAGTACATGATAGTGCAGAAAGCCTGCGGAATTGTAAAATATGGATGAGAATGCTAATAATCTAATGAAATGATACAGATTAAAGCTGCAGTAGCAGCTATTCGCAATATTCGTGGTATACCTTCGGCCAATGATTTTCAAAAACATGGGGACTTTATTGATTTGTTTGATTTTCTTCAGTACTGCTTTGGATTTCAGGTAATCTATTCCAAAATTTTACTTTAATTTACTTCCCCTCCTACAATAAGTTGTATGGTGTGACATAACATCTGTACTAGCAGTTGGCCAATTAGACATGTACTGCTGCGATCTGTGTTTCTTACTTTCAGAATTTGATTCATATGATGTCTTATGTCAGGAGGGAAATGTAGCCAATCAGAGGGAACATCTACTTCTACTCCTTGCTAACATTCACATAAGGAAAACCCATAAGCAGACATCAGTCTTAAAGGTTTTTATGTTGCTGGAGTTTATACGTTTTGGTTTTATACTATATTCTTTTTCACTTTTGTACTAATATTTCTTATTCTTATGATGCCAGTTAGGAGATGGTTCAGTGGATGAGTTATTACGGAAATTTTTTAAAAATTATACAAACTGGTGCAAATTTTTGGGTAGGAAAAGCAACATCTGGTAAGATTAAATGATCTGGTTTCCACTTATCATCAACAAACCGATGAAATATTCTTTCTTTTTTTTCTCTTTCTACTGATGATTACTATTCTGACCCAATGTCTGCTATCTGATTCATTTCTAACTTAAATCTTCTGCTTTTACTCTTCCATTCTTCGTCTGATTGTATGTTACTATAATTGCATTTTTGTCTGTTTTTCATTTGTGACAGCTTCTATTTCACCAATTCTAGTTACCTAAACTATGTTGATTAACCCCTTACTATAATTCCATTATTTACATTTGCAGGTTGCCTTATGTGAAACAAGAAGCCCAACAGTATAAACTTTTGTATCTAGGGCTTTACCTTCTTATATGGGGGGAGGCTGCAAATTTGCGATTCATGCCTGAGTGTCTGTGTTATATATTTCACCATGTAAGTTTACAGTCTCTTGCTATTATTTAGTAGCTCCATAAGACTGATTTAGGCTTCATGTTCATATAGCCCATTCAAAAACATCTTAACATATATTTCACATTATGAGTTATTTTCTGTAATATATGCATGATCTTTTTTTTTATTAATATTACTAATTTTATTGTTTTCTTGAAGATGGCATATGAATTACATGGTATGCTAACTGGCGCTGTTAGCTTGACAACATGGGAGAAAGTCATGCCAGCATATGGAGGCCAGTCTGAGTCTTTCCTTAACAATGTGGTTACCCCTATATACACGGTTATAAAAGAGGTACTGTGTGAATGCACCCTATGGTTTCAGTTGAGCCAGTTTTGTAGCTAATCTGTTACTTATTAATGAAATTGAAGGAAGCCAAGAAAAGCAAAAGTGGGACAGCTGACCATTCCACATGGAGAAACTATGATGATCTGAATGAGTATTTTTGGTCAGAATTCAACTTGGTCTATCTATCTGTCTATCTCTGTGTGTGCGTGTGTGTGTGTGTGTGTGTGTGTATACATTGCTGCATGTGATCTAAGTTTGGCTTCCAATGAGTTAGGATCATGAGGCTGTAAATCAACTATCTTTTGCAGGTCTCCTGATTGTTTCCAAATAGGTTGGCCCATGCGTCTAGACCATGATTTTTTCTACATACCATCTTCAAAGAAACCTTCAAAGAAACCCAAGGCTAAGAAGGCTTCAGCATCCACTGGTTCTGTAGAAGAAAGAAGGAAGGAAGATGGGGAGGAAGATGAAGTAGGGGTATATATCATATTGCAATCATATTACTGAAATAGCACTTTTGTTCCACGATTGCATTTAATGAATAATGAATTTCATGGACATCAAATGAATTTGCTAAGAAGTATTCATGTGTATAGCTATCCAATGTTTCTTTCTAGTTGAAGAAACTATGGACCATGTTTTCCTCTAAGAGGTCTTGCACAGGTATCTATAAACCTGGTCTTTTTCTTTTTGTATACAAATTCAAAATCTACTTTAGAGTGCTTTGTTATTTCATAGTAAGATCCAATCAGACACAAGTGGCTTTTAGGTAACACTTGTTAGCCTGATTTACATTGTTTGCTCACTCTAATAGCTTAAGTTTATGGGTCCAGCGGTTGTTTAGTATAGATCAAGCTCTAGTCCTAGGAGGAGGTCCTATGTTTAACCGTTCATTCCCATTCCCCACTTATTTGTTAATTTGCAAGGTCAAGATGAGGCTGCCTATATGTGTCTCTGCCTGCCTTTCCGTGTGCAGGATGGGGCTGCATGTGATGGGAGATATTAACGTTTTAGCTTGATGTGCATTGTTGGTCCATTCCCTAACGGTTTCAAACCGAATTTCGAAGTCTAGTGTTTCTAGTTGTTGAAGAGAATGGATATTACATAAACAGATTATCTCTCTCATACGATGCGCTAATTTGACTTAGAATATTGTCTGATATAATTACTATAACTTTAGTATGACAACAGAGGCTATTTGTTTTGTACTGAATTTCATCAAATTTTCTGCTCATATTTGTAAATGGACCATTCACACATGGGAGTTAACATTAATGTTGCTTCTTGGACTTTATATGCTACTCTGACTACTTTGAAATTGTTGTTCTTTGGTGGATACAATTTAATGGAATGTTGGTGCATGGAAAAATAAGGGCTAACAATCTATTTTTGCACTTGGCTTGTGTACTATTGAGTGCCAGAAATGGACAAGCAATTAGGCAATTTTCTTGGGTTCTGTCTTCACTTTTCTGTTTTCCTAGCATTGCGAAATTGTAAACTGATTTTTAAAGTTTACAATCCTGTGAGTTAACAAATCCATATTTTGATTCTTTTTCATGTTTCTCTCATGTTTTTCTTTTATACCAGGCAACTAAAGAAGAAGATCGTGAACCAAAATGGTTAGGGAAAACAAATTTTGTAGAAGTCCGTTCGTTTTGGCAAATTTTCAGAAGCTTTGACAGAATGTGGAGCTTTTTTATTCTTTCACTTCAGGTGCACTTAAAATCTAGAATGAATTCTTTACCAACTGCTTCCTTCTTACGATGATTTCTTGTGTTGCTTATTATTTTCTTTTGCTTTGTAGGCATTGATCATTATGGCATGCCATGAATTGGAATCTCCACTTCAACTGTTTGACAAGGTTATATTTGAGGACGTCATGAGTGTATTCATTACATCTGCATTTCTTAAACTCATACGAGGTATGATTTTATCTTGTTACTGTTACAGCATTGAAAAAATATCTTAAAGTAGAATCACTAGAGCCATATCATGTTTTCAACATAGTCTTGTTATGATTTGTTAGGTTTTTGGTCAGAATAAAGCTTTAGTTTGTGTTACCTTGTTTATCAGTCCTTTGGTTTTAGTCTCGTTAGAAGTTTTAATGGAGATATCTATGTTGTCGATGTCTTTTATGTACTTGTTATTTTCCCTTTCGTTTTCGGGTATTTATTAACTGAATATTATTGTTTTTAAGTTCTTTTATAAATGCATAATGGAAACCTAATAGAGGGTTGGGATTGCAGCAATACTCGACATTGGCTTTACATGGAAAGCCAGACAAACGATGGAGTTCTCTGAAAAATTAAAACATGTTATGAAGCTGGTTGTTGCAGTAATATGGACTATAATTCTTCCTGTATACTATGCTAATTCTAGAAGAAAATATACCTGTTATCCCACACGATATGAAAGCTGGCTTCAAGAGTGGTGTTTCTCTTCCTATATGGTTGCAGTTGCAATTTATTTGACGACTAATGCAGTTGAGATGGTGTTATTTTTGGTTCCTTCTATTCGCAAATACATCGAGATCTCAAATCACCGGATATGCACCATTTTGTCTTGGTGGACACAGGTAGGTTTATCATGTAGTTTTCCACTTGATTTTACTTCTGGATCAGTCTTTGAAGAAAGTTTTGATGATTTTGAATCTGATCTTGCAATGAATACTTCTAACGTAGAATCTTTATCAGTCATACTGTTTTTTTTTTCTTCAGTTCTCTGTAATAAGTTAATAACACTACTGGTTATGAACTGATGACATTAAAGACAACAATCCGAGTTGACTTATTTTCTTCTTGAACATATGAAAGTTACAAGCTTCAAAGAGGGGCATAGTCAAAATTATATGCCATAAATGTATTCTAAAAGATTTGTTTTGGGGGTAAATACCGTGCTCATGATCAACGAAGAACTGTTGCTATATATGCCTAAGTTTGGGTTGACTAGATATGGTTTATCTTATGTATCTGCAAATTCACTTTTGGTTTTGGACATTGTGGATATATTGATTTTTTTTTTTCCTGATCACATAGCCTGGATTATATATTGGGCGTGGGATGCAAGAAAGCCAACTTTCAGTGTTGAAGTATGTATACCAAACCCTATTATAAATTCTTATCAGGTACCTTGTTCCTTTATTTATTGTGCCCTAATGTAATTTCTTTCTTACTACATAGGTATACATTGTTTTGGGTACTTGTACTACTGAGCAAATTTTCTTTCAGCTACTACTTTGAGGTGGGTACTAACTCCACTGGATTCTAGAGTTTGCTTGATGATGAAAATAGAAGGGTTGTAGAAGAAATAATGTTCACACAACTTTGAATGTGAAATATGTTTTAAAATAATTTTCTTAATGTTTATTGTTTACCATGGCCTATGGAAAATTGCAGATAAAACCACTCATAGAACCAACAAAACAGATCATGAAAATTGGTGTGAAAAAATATGAGTGGCATGAGGTTTTTCCAAAAGGTATTTACCATCTTTTTGTACATCATCAATACAGGGAGTTGAAAATTTTCCATTATATTTATGTAAAAAAATTGTTCTCTTGCAGTTCAGAGTAATGCTGGTGCAATTGTTGCTGTGTGGGCTCCAATAATAGTTGTAAGTTTTCTGTAAAGTATTTAAAGTAGTTCTTTTTGATGTTCAACATTCTGTTTTTTCAGATGGATAGAAGTAAATTTTAATAGGTTGGTCACTAACATCATAAATCCATGCTTAGAAATGAAATCAAGCTGAGATTAAAAATATCGTTCAATAAGAAAGTAAAGATGAACATAATGGAATTTTAATTTTTATTGTAACATAACTGTAGGAGAAGTTTTACTTTCATTTGTATACTTGTTGAACTTGATACCATACACTCACGTGCAATTTTTCTTTTTTTTCTATCATTTAGGTGTATTTTATGGACACTCAGATATGGTATTCTGTTTTCTGCACAATCTTTGGTGGAGTCTATGGCATATTGCATCACCTTGGTGAGGTAAGTTGTGCTTCTTTTTTTCCCTGAAAGGCATTTTGGTACCTGTCTTACTCCTCTTCTGTACTTTAGATTCGGACTTTGGGAATGTTGAGAAGTCGGTTTCACAGTTTGCCTTCTGCATTCAATATTTCTCTTATCCCACCCTCATCAAGAAATGATCAAAAGAGAAAAACAGGCTTCTTTCACAGTAAATTCATAAAGGTATGAGGCTTTATTTTTTTCATTAAATCGAATTCCATGAAGAATCTCTTGCTAAATCTCATATTTTCTCAGGTGTCAAAGACTGAAAAAAATGGTGTTGCCAAGTTTGTATTAGTGTGGAACCAAATTATCAATAATTTCCGAATGGAGGACTTGATAAACAACAGGTGATCTAAATTGGTACTGATGTGTTTTTCAGCAAAGCTTTAAGAAATACCTTACAGGATTATTTTCTTAAATAGGGAGTTGGATTTGATGACAATGCCTATGTCATCAGAATTATTTTCTGGCATAGTCCGTTGGCCTGTTTTCCTTCTTGCGAATAAGGTATCTTCTATATTCAAAATCTTTCATATTTTCAGTTTGTTTTCTTTTTGGTTCATGTCTAAACATGTCTCCTCTGCATACTAGTTTTCAACAGCATTGAGTATTGCAAAGGATTTCGTGGGGAAGGATGAGATTCTTGTCAGAAAAATTAAAAAAGATGAGTACATGTACTGTGCTGTGAAGGAGTGCTACGAATCATTGAAGTACATCCTTGAAATCCTCGTTGTTGGTGATCTTGAAAAAAGGTAGGGACATATCACAAATATATGTATGTGTGTGTGCTTGGGTGTGCCTGTATGCAGTGTGTGTTTTGTCTTTTTAACTGCCGGTAGGAAATTGTAATGGAGGGTCATAAGCATTCTGATCCCACTTCTAATGTATATCATTGTCGTAAATTGAATATTTTCTTTTTCTTTTTCTTTTTCTGGAATCAGGATTGTATCTGCCATGTTTACTGAAATTGAAGAAAGCATCGCAAGATCAACTCTTCTTCAGGATTTTAGGATGATTGAACTTCCACTTCTTCTAGCCAAATGTATTGAGTTAATTGAACTTCTGGTGACTATTCCACTTCCTGCAAAGTCATTGTGTTATTGTTGATCACATACTTTATAAAAATCAGTACTTTAAGCCATCCTGATCTTTTGTATGAAATGTTGTAAGGTTGAGGGAAATGAAGACCATCATGGTAAAGTTGTCAAAATTCTCCAAGATATATTTGAGCTTGTAACCAATGATATGATGGCTAGTGGCTTCAGGTTCGGTGTATTCAAACTTTATTCCTGGAATAGATAAATTCATTTGGTGCACATCACAACTATTCATGTATTCAAGCAGGATATTGGAGTTGCTATACTCATTTCAACAGATCGACATGGACTTTGTTGATTTTAATAGAAGCATTGAACCAGAACTATTTGGGTCTGCTGATAGCAAGAGTTCCATCCATTTCCCTTTGCCAGACAGTGCTGCTTTGAATGAGCAGGTGATATTCATTACCCTCTTTTCACTTTTATTGATGTTTTCCTACCATTCTCTCTGTTAAGTTTCGTTAGTTTACCATGGTCCACAAAAGTTTTAGCTATTAGAATGTGAACGATTTATTTATTTCAACACTCCATCAGTTTTAAGGTTCAATAATCAACATGATTCCCATATTTAACTTGCAAACATGTCTGAGCTTAATATTTCTACACAGAAGCAACTGGGTAAGTATATATAAACAATATGAAACACACACCTGGATTTGCATGTAAGCACTGGACCTATAATAACTAAACTGTTTCAATTGCAGATCAAGCGTTTTCATCTATTGCTTACTGTCAAAGATACAGCAATGGACATTCCAACGAACTTAGAGGCTCGGAGACGCATATCATTTTTCGCCACTTCTCTCTTTATGAATATGCCCAGTGCACCCAAAGTGTGCAATATGCTGCCATTCTGGTCTTGCTTCTTCTCTCGATGGAATTTCTATTCATTTTTGCTTCTGTTCAGCCATATGTTTAGTTCATCTGTTAAATTTTTTGGTCATTGAAGTCAATAGACAGTTTCCAAATTGCCTTAGAAGTTCATAGATTTAAAGGGATTAAATGAGTGAGTCTTTGATTGATAGGGGTGGCTTCTCCTCTTTACATACCTTTACTTCAAGCTATATAACTTGTTTTGTCCTTCTCGTTTGTTTTAGTTGAATGAATCTATTATGATATTATTCATCAGGAGAAAAATAAATATTATGTTTTATATGATAAAATTTAAATAACTCTATCATCATATTATATTCCTCATTAGTTTATGAAATTATGATAGCCACTGATCATAGGAACATCGTGATGGTGACAATAACATTAACAAACAATTGGAGGTGAATGGAAATCATACAAACTTTAGAATCTTCTAAACAATCCCATCATTTGTATCTGATTAACTTTTTGTTGATATAGTGTTATGACACCACACTACATGGAGGATATTAATTTTTCAATGAAGGAGCTTCATTCAAGCCAACGAGAGGTCTCCATCATCTTTTACATGCAGAAAATATTTCCAGGTTACTACTTTAGTGAATGTTTTAGTTACATTGTGGTCTATCTGTTTGGTTTATCTTATAGCAGTTGACCCTCATATTTCTTAGATGAGTGGAAAAACTTTTTGGAGCGCATGGGTTGTGAAAACTTGGATGGATTGAAAGATAAAGGCAAGGAGGAAGATCTTAGAAATTGGGCTTCTTACCGGGGCCAAACGCTAAGCAGAACAGGTGCTTCATAAGATTTGTGATTAATCTAAACCCAGTAGATCAGTTGGTCATTTTAATAACCTCCAGTTTTCGTGTATATGGTTGTAACAGTTAGAGGAATGATGTACTATAGAGAAGCCTTAAAATTACAAGCATTCCTTGATGTGGCTGAAGATGAAGGTTTGTATTCTTGAATCTGGAAAATGGGTATTCTCATTTGATGTTTACTATACCACTTCGAAATTCTATGCCATATATTTTCTTTAATTATTGTCCATTCTGATGCCAAATGACATTGATGAAGTTTTTAGTCAGAAGTTTTGAGTAGCATTTATATGCCATGTGGCTTATTCTGTTGATCCAGATATTCTTGAAGGTTATGATGCTGTTGAAAGTAGAAATCGTGTGTTATCTGCTCAGCTAGATGCAATAGCAGACATGAAATTTACATATGTACTTTCTTGTCAATTGTTTGGATCACAAAAAGCTTCTGGAGATCCACATGCACAAGACATTATTGACTTGATGATAAGGTATTCTTCTACCAGGAAAGAAAAGAATTATTGCAGAAATACATAACTTTTAAAATATAATTTAGAAGTCCTATGACTCTAGAATTTATTGCTTGAAGATACCCATCTCTGCGTGTTGCTTACGTTGAGGAGAAAGAAGAGATGGTGGAAAACAAGCCTCGCAAAGTTTACTCTTCTGTATTGGTTAAAGCTGTCAATGGTTTTGATCAGGTAAGGACTAACTTATGATATGTAATTGGAAAGTGTTAGAAATGTGGTACTATTAATTTATGTAGCTAGCTTGCGTATCTATTTTTCATAGAGCAATGTGTAGTACTGTTCTATAATGTCTATTAATATAACTTCCTTTGACAAACTAACAAAGTGATTGAATGAGTTTAATGTGCCAGTGAATAGAAATTATTGAACACTTGGGACTGGATAGTCCATTTTTTGGGCTAGGAAGGAGTTAGCATTCAAAAATACAGAAGTTACTATACAAACCTGCTTTGCCAAAACAGGAAATTTCTATGTTGTTTATAATCGTTTCCAATTGCTTTTTTTCAACATATGTATCAAGGAAATTCATTACAATATCCTATCAAAAGAAGAGTAGTTTGGAACCTCTTTGCCTAAACACACAAGTTTATATTGTTTATAATTGGATTTGCATTTCTATTAATGGAAATGTGTTTATTATATCAAATACTCAATGCAGCCGCCATCATTTCTTATAATTTTTTATTCAACTAATAAAGTACATCATCTGCTTTGCTGTTATTCATAGGAAATATATCGCATAAAGCTTCCTGGTCCACCAACTATTGGAGAAGGGAAGCCTGAAAACCAGAATCATGGAATAATCTTCACTCGTGGTGAAGCTCTCCAAACCATTGATATGAATCAAGTAGGCTACTTGTCCAGTATCTAAAGATTAGTCACTTTCATATTTGTTTCTCTTACAGTATCTGGATTTATAGGATAGTTATTTGGAAGAAGCACTCAAAATGAGAAATCTTCTGCAAGAATTTCTTCAGAACCAAGGACGGAGACCTCCTGCACTACTTGGTTTGAGGGAACACGTATTTACAGGAAGGTTAGGTCCTCTAATCCTATAAACTCTGATTAGCACATTATGTCAGATGTGACTCAATGAGTGCATGCCTTATGATAGGAAATCTGATTTGGCATTTGTTCAGTTACATAAGCTACACTGGGAAGTATTATGCTTTGAAAAAGATTAAAAGATAGGTATTATGCTTCGAGATGTACTCCCTGCAGATGTTTTACTACAATAAATAAATAAACACATAAGTCCGTTCTTCTACTTCTTTTATTGTTTCTTCCATACATGAGCAATCTTGGCTTCAAAGTAACGATCCATAGACTAGGAAAACTTTATTTCTGATGTCATATGACACCGCAGTCGATGCTATTGGTGAAGAACGAAATGTTTGAAACTACTAAAGTATCACTAGCTCATTTATTTCACTTGAGTGTCCATATACTAGCAAGTTATTCTAGCATTCACCTATGAGAAGTCAAATCAGTGATTTTTTAACTTTTAAGCTGATTCTTCTATTTTCCCGCACATTGCAGTGTTTCTTCTCTTGCATGGTTCATGTCTTATCAAGAGACCAGCTTCGTCACCATTGGTCAAAGGCTTCTTGCTAATCCACTCAGGTAATAATACCTTGTTTCCAGAGCTCATTTTTCAATCACATTGAGGGCATCCTGTATGTATGAACACATGTGCACTTGCTTATCTATCTGTTGTGTGAAATTTAGTTTGTTTTGCGTAACTTTTCCCAGTTTAACCAATGTAGGGCCCACAAAAAATTTCGCTTGGTAACTCATGCTAGTTGTACTTGTATGCAGTCAGTTAGTTGTGTGTTTACAAACCACCAGAGTGCTATTTTAGAGTATTTTGTTGTATCTGGTCCTTTGACAACATTTTGTTGTCCAACAGATCTTAGTGCTCATAATTATACATTCTCATTCGTATTATTTATTCTTAATAAATAGGGTACGGTTCCATTATGGACATCCGGATGTATTTGACAGGCTATTTCACATCACAAGAGGTGGCATAAGCAAAGCATCAAAAACAATTAACCTGAGCGAGGATGTTTTTGCTGGTAAGATTTGTTTATGTTAGAAATCATATTCCTATATTTTCAATATTTATTCAAACTGCTTACATCAGATATGATGTAGGATTTAACTGTACCTTACGACGGGGATGTATAACTTATCATGAGTACATGCAAGTTGGCAAGGGGCGTGACGTAAGTCTAAACCAGATATCAAAGTTTGAAGCTAAAGTTGCTAATGGAAACAGTGAACAAACTCTAAGCCGTGATATATACCACCTTGGACGTCAGTTTGACTTCTTCCGGATGCTATCTTGTTATTTCACAACCATTGGGTTTTACTTTAGTAGCCTGGTAATTTGTTTGAACCCTAAACAAATTTATGTTGCTATTAGGATAAATTTCTCTGGTTTTAGGCATAGTGTCATATCAGTTACTGACAATGATCATTTGAAAATTGCAAGATGAAAATTCTTTTGTTTATCTTATAAAATTTTTGGGTCAACAACTACAAATTCTATGGAGTAAATTAATAAAACATATTCTTTCATGTACAATGTCAATCTGTATTTCTGGAGTCATACATATATGGTAGATATTCTTTGTAGTCTTATTATCACATATGTCTTGTTACATCTATTTATTGCTGTTTCCTCTATTCTGAATGCTCTATTTTGAAGTTCTTGCTACTCAACTAACATGGGGTGTGATTGATCTGAAATTCTGCCATCAGATGTCAATTATTGGAATCTACGTGTTCCTCTACGGACAGTTATACCTTGTCCTTAGTGGCTTGGAAAAAGCGCTTATAATTGAAGCTAGACTGCAGAACATACAACCCTTGGAAACAGCTCTTGCCTCACAGTCATTTATACAGCTTGGACTACTAACAGGATTACCAATGGTGATGGAAATTGGACTTGAGAAGGGGTTCCTTAATGCACTTAAAGATTTTGTCCTGATGCAATTGCAGCTGGCTTCTGTTTTCTTCACTTTCTCCTTTGGCACAAAAATTCATTATTATGGCCGAACAATTCTGCATGGGGGTGCTAAATACAGACCCACTGGGCGTAAGGTCGTTGTGTTTCATGCTAGCTTCACTGAGAACTACAGGTTATATTCAAGAAGCCACTTTGTGAAAGGATTCGAATTATTGCTCCTGTTGACTGTTTATCACTTGTTTAGGCGGTCCTATCAGAGCAACATGGCATATGTATTGATCACTTATTCAATTTGGTTCATGTCAATCACTTGGTTGTTCGCTCCATTTCTTTTTAATCCCTCTGGATTCAGTTGGGAGAAGATAGTAGATGACTGGAAAGATTGGAACAAGTGGATCAGACAACAGGGTGGCATTGGAGTTCAACAAGATAAAAGTTGGCAGTCTTGGTGGATAGATGAGCAAGCCCATCTTCGTCGTTCAGGGATGACTTCTAGGGTGTTTGAAATTCTCCTTTCCGTTCGATTTTTCCTATATCAGTATGGTCTGGTCTACCACCTTGACATCTCCCAAAACAGCAGGAATTTTCTGGTTTATTTGCTTTCATGGATAGTGATCCTCGCAGTTTTCCTTATAGTAAAGGTAAACCTCACAATTGGCTTCTATTAGAAATTATGTCCATATTTAAGATGCCTTTAGGGAGAACATATCTGCCTTTTCTTTCCTCTTCGTTTTTGCTTTTAAAAATCTGGTTTGTTGTTAGGGAGCTGATTTTCCCACTCCTCTTTTGTCCACTTACACTCCCTTTGCTAGAAATTGTGTGCTCCCACTCGTTTTTTGTCCATGTACACTCTTTTTTTTTTTTTTGGGTTATAGTAAAAACTATTAAAAAAACAAAAGGGAGTGTAAGTGGACAAAAAGGGAGTGGGAAAATCATCACCCTATTGTTAATATGGTCTGGATTTTGGAAGGTATTTTCCTTTGAGATTACTCAACTTATCTACTTGGCTTCACTCACATGAACTCGCCATCCTTTGCAGGCAGTGAACCTTGGAAGGCAACAGTTCAGTGCTAGATATCACCTAGTGTTTAGGCTATTTAAAGCCTTCCTCTTCTTGGGTGTTCTTTCTGTCATACTTGCTCTCTATTTCGTATGTAAACTATCCTGGAAGGACATACTTGTCTGCTCTCTAGCATTTTTCCCAACAGGGTGGGGTTTGATATTGGTAAGTTTATGACAACAGAGATCTTTTTTCTTTCAGGCTGCATTTTTTTCCTGCTTATTCTTTCACTGATAACTTTGTTGGTTCAGTTTGCACAAGCTGTGAGGCCCCTGATAGAGAGTACTGGATTGTGGGAATTCACCAGAGTACTTGCTAAAACATACGATTACGGAATGGGAGTTGCTCTCTTTGCACCTATTGCTGTCTTTTCCTGGCTTCCGATTTTATCAGCATTCCAGACTCGTTTCCTGTTCAATGAGGCCTTCAATAGGCACTTACAAATCCAACCAATTCTTGCAGGGAAGAAGAAGAAGAACAGATGATTTTATTGGCCCTGAATGATTCTTAGTATATATTCTGTACAGTCAAATTATATTGACAAATCTTTATAGGTTTTGGAATTGTTATACATATGCAGCAGATATCAGTAGATCATGCAATCACCGGCATAAAAGATATAGTTTCATTTGTTAAGAAAAGAAAGATAATAGGGTCCATTGAGACAATGTTGTATATCTAATATTGAAATCAATAAAATTATTGGTGACAGATTCAGAAGAGTTCGGAGTCTTTTTCTAGTTTTACAGCAAACTTGTTTATCAATATTAATACCAATATATATGGCACATGACAACCTAGGTGGATCGATTCCTTTGACCTATCCTAATCTAACCCATTTCCCCAACTTCCCTCACCACGTGAGCTAACCCGCATGAAGCTTTCTTGAATGCAACACGTTTTTAATTCCTTCATTCTCCATCACCATAACCTCAGACAACCGAAAACCCCAACCGACACAACAGCACGACTCTCTCCAACAAGCCCCATGAGTATTTTACCCACCTGAACAGTCATGCCCTCCAATAAAACTTTTAGACCTAGGCCAAAGAAGTTGGAAGATTTCACACTGTAATTAGTCTTAACATTTTAGAAAGAACATGATTTCACGATCTACAAAAACACTTAAAAATCCAATCTTTTTTCGCTTAACTCATTCCACCACCATCAAAAACCCATCTTTCTCCACACTCCCATCATCTTCCTCATCTGATATCCCAAAAAGGCTGCACCACAAAGACTGGTTAGCCCCAAATGAAGTCTTGGAAGTCTTCACATCCCTCAGAGACCCCAACTCTGTCCGCACAGCCTTGGACCACTACTCCAAGCGCAAAGACTACAAACCCAATGAAGCTCTTTACACTTTGGTCGTCAACAAGCTTGCCCAAGCCCGCCTCTTCGACGCCATTGACAATGTCATGGCCAGGATCAAATCCGAAAGCAAATGCCGTTTGTCTGACAACTTCTTTCGCACTGTTATTAAGGCTTATGGCAATGTGGGTGGTCTTATAAGCAAGGCCATCGAGACCCTTTATGATATGCCCAACTATGGTTGCTGGCCTTCTGTGAAAACATTCAACTTTGTGCTGCATTTGCTCGTTTCGACCAAGATGTTTGATGTTGTTCATGAGGTGTACTTGGAGGCTCCCAAGCTGGGTATTGAGATTGATGCTTGTTGCCTTAATATACTCATCAAGGGACTATGCGAATATGGGAAATTGGATGCTGCACTTAAGGTGCTCGATGAATTTCCTAAGCAAAGATGTATGCCAAATGCGCTAACTTTTTCAACACTTATGCATGGTTTGTGTGTCAATGGGAAGGTGGATGAAGCTTTTGGGATGTTAAAGAGGATGGAAAATGAGGGGATCGATCCGGATGCCATCACGTTTAATATATTGATAGCGGGGCTCAGGAAACAGGGGAGATCTGAAGAGGGGATTAAGCTTTTGGAGGAAATGAGGGGCAAGGGGTGTGATCCAAATGCAGGGTCTTATCAGGAGGTTTTGTATTGTTTTCTTGATGCACAGAGGTTTGTTGAGGCCAAAGAGTTTATGAGTTGGATGATCTCTAAGGGCATTGGCCCGAGTTTTGTATCGTACAAGGCGTTGATTCATGGACTGTGCAAAGAAAATCTGGTGCAGGATGTGGATTGGGTTTTAAAGCAGATGATAAGACAAGGCTTTCTTCCGAAGATGGGGATGTGGAGGCAGATCCTCAAAAGCATGTTTTCAGAGAAGAGCAGCCATTGTTGTATTTCCTATGAAGAAATTGTAGATAATTAAATCACATAAAGTGGATGACTGTGTGGTGACGTTGCTTATGGGTTCTTCAAACGATTTTGAAGTCATGTAAATTGAAAATCACTTTGCTATCAGTCCTGCTTGAGAGTCAAAATTACGGTATGGAAAAGGCTGAAGAGTGTTTCATCTCATAACATATTGAAATTAAAGGAAATAGGTTCAGAATTATTGTCCTTTAATGTCACAGAAATGAATTATGAATGTTAATACTTTCTGGGAAATGAGTTGGAACTACAGATTTCCTTGCTTCCAGTAGCAAAGACATGGTTGCAAGGTTGCTTCATTATCGCTTCAGCTGATGGGGATCAACTTGAGGATATCCTTTGGCTTGATGAGAGCATGTAAATTAGACTTGTTAATGGCTTCTTTTCTAATGTTAATAGATTGCTTAAACCCTATTTTAGGTGTCCGTTTTCTCTCTTCCACTCTGAGCTGCTTCTTTTGCAGCAGTGCTATATTGTTCGGAGATGTGTTTGCTGTCCTGTTTTGTGGTATGCTTTGTTTTATTTTGTCTAATCCTACCGGCAACTACAAAAAGATCATCATTGTTCTTGGTTCATCACCATCTCAAAAATGAAACTATATACTTTTGCATGTTCAATAATGAAGAATTTTCCATACAAGATTTTCCTTCTTTACAGAAAAAACAAAACAAACCAATGTTGCGAATAATTTCATAGCATTTCCAAATCAACATAACAAAACTAGGAATGCTAAAAGATTGACAGGACAAGCATATGAAGGTCTAGGTCTGTAGAGTGTCAAAAAGCCAAATCCCCTCTACCCAAAAAGAATTTTGATAAAAACAGTCCTCCAATATGACCCTGATCCGGTATCTTGAAATTTTTCCACAGTTTCACCTTCACGGTTTTTCTTTCTTGGGTATAGAGGCATCACTCCATGCTGCTGTTTTTCTTCATCGGATATGATAGAATGTACACCAAAAGAAGCATTGGTGAAATAGAACAGAATCAACCTCACAAAAGGCAAGGGAAGGCTACCTATGAAAACAAATGGGAATCTCTTACAGCTTGCAACAGTACCTTGTCAACTGCACAATTAGCAAGTCCGAAATTACAGAGCTAAGAAAGGACGAGAATGCGACAAGCAACAGTGCTACAACAGTGCTTAAGAACCAGAGGTGACGCATGCTCCTTTGAGTTAAATTAATCATTGCTTGAGCCACAATGTATTTCCAATCAGAAAGATTTCAATACAACCTTCTTCTTTTGGCCTTCAGCATCTACTGCAGTTTCTCTTAGAACAATTTGTTTGGGAAGAGGATCATCATCAGAGGAGTTAAAATCTTCTAAAAATTTTCCTTCCTTGACTGCAGAAGAACCAGTTTGAGACTTTCCAGAATCTTTCCCTGTAGAATGCTTTATGTTCCGAGTAGATTTTTCACCATGCTTACTAGAAAGAGGTCCAGAAAGGTCGTCTTCCACAATAAATTTTACCCCAATCTCCTTCTCATGAACTGCCCTAAGATTAATATGTGCAGAACGAACAGACTCTTTAAAGCTATCTGAACTTAAGTCCTTTTTGGAACTCCTGTGGAACACTGAACAGATCCTATTTAGACCCTTGCAAACTGATTTCATTCGCCGTTTCTCCCCAGGATTTCTATCTGTGCCACTGTCATCATTATTTTGGGTTGCAGATATGACTGAATTATAGCTGCCGGCATTATTTTGAATCTCGTTACCAAGGAGTCGGCTCTTTCCTTTTCTACTCTCCCAAGTTTGTGAAACTTCACTTCCTGGGTGATGGACCCATATACCAGTCTCTTTTTGGCCTTCAACATCAATTGGCTCAAAATTGTCTGCCACCCTATGGGACTTCTCTGATGATGCAGATGAGAAGCTACTCTTATTAGCATCACTGGCAAAGGAATTTCTTTTATCTTCCACATCTACCTTTTCCTGGACAACTGGATGATCATCCCCCTAAATATGTAAGTGGCTCAAGTCAACTCTTGAATGCACACTTGAGCATCTGTGGAAAGCATTGCCTATACCGCAACTAGAACTACGAATCTATTTGCTTTCATTTCGTAATGAGTAAACCACAGTTGAGAGAGAGTAAAAAGGTACCTTCACATTGTCTTCAATAACAGTTACTGCAAGATGTAGCCTCCCTGTTTTAATGTTCTCAAGAGGCAACCACATGTCATGTCTCTGGCCATCCCTAAGATCAGCAATGTTAATGAAGCATTCACTGGATATAGAATAAGAGGTAAGTTAGTCCTGCAATTAAAACAGCACTTACAGAACAGTTCAATAGGATATTAAGGGCCAAAAAGCTAATAAACAAAACTCAAAGTAAGCAGACACCAGAAACAAAAATACTAACATTGGTTGACAAGATAATCAGAGATTCAAAAAAAAAAAAAAAAAAGTGACATGGAAAATTTTGTAGTAGCAGCAAGGTCAGCAACTAAAATTACAAAGTCATTCATTTCGTGTTGTGTGACAATTTATCAATTAATAAATATAACAGTACTTTGTCCAAGGATTAAAATCAACCTAGCACACAAAAAAGCATAATACATTCAAAAGTTCAGAAACAAACCCAAGGGCATCATCAACAAATCGGTCCTTGTCACGAACTTCAATAGCCAGTATATTAGGTGACTCCCATGTAATAATGGGGATCTTAAATTCCTCGCGCCATTTTGGAGCCAGCGTTTTCTTTTGTATCTTAGTCCTGAACCGATAAAGGCCTAATTGACCCTTCACATATGGGTCAGAGAATCCTGACAGAATAGGTCTATTCATTAAATATAAAATTTTAAACAGACTATGATGTGAGTACCAGCAAACAAAGAAAAGAACAAACCATTTAGATCAGAAGCTTTCATATCAGATGCTTCAATAACCTCTACTTTGGCGTGAGCAAGAGGCTCCTTCTCATTCACAGAGAACCAACTTTCTGTCAATCAAATGAACACTATTATTAATTCAAACATTTGGGAAACACATTTTCTGTGAGAGACAGACAGAGTATGATGATTACAGAAGTTAAAATGAACAACTGTAGTAAGGAATTAGAGGAGCTTTTATCAAGAGACTAGATGAAAGGGAAGTAGAAGGTAACAATAATCTCCTTACATCACATGACATTTGTCATTCCAAAAGGAAGATATTCTGCATACAATTCGAAGTTTTAAAAACCAATTATTACTGCTGTGGTATTTAAGCTGCTCAAAGGGAAAAAGGGAAAAAGAACCTTAGTTCTTAAAATGCAAAACTAACTACTTTAGAGTGACAAAGCTACTACGCCAAAATAATAAACTTCCCCAGCGATGGTTGAGGTGTTGAAACTTGAAAGCACTACAATTTAGGCCCAACAGGTTAAAGTTTGTTCTTCATGAAAAACTAATGTGAGGAAAGATTTATACAAGGTTCTAATCAAAATACATAAATACATGCATGTTTCCATATGTATAATATATCCATAATTACCTGACTTCGGTGAAACGAATTTCTCCATGTCAACAACCAGCATATTAGGCTGCAAAGATAATGAAAAATTAGATTTACAATACTCTAACAAAAGTGTTGCCAACATATGAAAGACTGTTTACAGCATAGCCCATTGGATATCAGAGAATTACATAAAGGAGGGTCAAAGTCCAACATCCATACCTCAACAAGTGTCTGCTCAAAGGCAATGGAAAGAAGCTTCTCCTGGGAAATAGAATAAAGAAAAGAGCAAATCAGAGAGACACACAGAATCAGAGAGGGAGAAATCAAGGGAGTTCAAATTTATCAGTGTCAATAAAAGATACCAGCCATCCAGCAATCCCTGGGAGTACTGTAACATCAAGGCCATGAGTAAAAATAGGCTTCACAGTCATTTGAAAATATGGAGGCTCAACAAAGCATAACCGCACACGGCCAAGGAAAGGCCACCCGCGAAGAAACTTCACTCCAATCAAGACCTACAAAAGAAAAAGAAAAACACAGCTTGTTCAGAACATACAAGTCATTTTTGCAAGCCATTCCAGACATTCTATTTTCCATAAAATGTTTTCACTATTGTTTAAACACTCGGACATCTTCTAACATATATATCTTACATATTTCCAGATTACAGGTAGTTACACTACCTAATCAGAACTCAGGGGTTGCAACGATCAATCAAAAATTTAGTTTATATGGAGGCACCGTATAAAGAACATTATGCATATCTTCAATCTATATTTCATGCTTAGCAAAAGATTACTTGCATGAGATATTGCCTGGCCCAACTCACTCAAATTTCAAATGACTTGAGATCACATCTTAACCTACATTTAGTCAAAGTCCATACCTTCCCTTCAATATGCATGCCTGTAATATGCAACTTTGCCCACATCCCAAAACCCAGTCTTTTCCTCAACTTCACGGCAAGTATTGCAATCATATCATCAGCTGTCAGAAAATTCAATCCCAACTCCAGAACCTGCATTTATTTACAATGTAGTACTTTCGTTTATCTGATTCTAGAAATGCAGCTGAGAAGAGCACATAAAAATGATTGATCCAAAATTTCCCGAGAAAGTAAAGAATACCAGGTGGTCATCATCAGTAGACTGGCGAACCACTCTCATGTCTGTGAGCATTGGTGCATTTCTTCCCAAGTAAAGGTGCTGAACTACTGCTTGCTTCTGCAAACATATATTCACCATTAATAACTCAAAATGTGTATCAAAATATAACCACCAGATATCAAGTATAAGTAGTTTCCCACACATACATGCAGCTGAAATGAACCATCTACTCGGGAGAATGATCAAAATGACACTACGGTATACACACAAAAAAGAAAAACCTCTAGTCTACAATCCAAACCTAGTCATACTTATATCAAAAATTTTGAATGCTCATATGAGATGCGGATGCAACATAAACAGTTTTTGCCACTTACATAGTAATTGAAATACAAAAATATAAAGATCACTCAACTAAGAGCTAACAAAGCATTACATTCATTGATGGTTCAAGATCACTCAACAATCTCGTTCAATCACGATACATATAAGCTAATAAGGTAACCACCATACCAGAAAATACAACAATGCAAACATAAAAAACGAAAGGTGGTTCCCACTTCAATAACAATCAAAATTAAAGATGATTAGCTCTGGATGTTCACATGCCAAAAGTTAAGAAGTAAAGCTTTAAAGATCATTCAGCTAAAATTTGCACCAAAAGAGTACATCAATTTGAAATAAATACACAATATAAAAAAAAATCCAAGAGTCTTCAGAATAGAGCACTTTGCACCAAGTCATTATCCAAATGAACAGAACGATCAAAACCATTGTATTGGATTTAAATAAGTTAGAAGTTAAAGTCATACGGCAGTCCATGGTTTGTACTTCTCCAAAAACCAAGGTATGATGGGGAGAAGAATCTTCTGTGAAGCAATCTGTTCCATACATATAGGCCATATCTTTTCAATTGCGTGGTTCAACCACCGCAGTGTTTCAGAATCAGAAAGTACCTAAAGTATTGGAAAAAGAAATTCAAGTTAAATAGAGTATTGTAGTGCCATGCAAATTCACTAATAAATTCTAAAAACCCTCGCCTTATTTTCACATAAGTAACAATGAATACTAACCAACAAAAAGTCACAAATATAGATGCTCAAATTAAGGCTTCAATTTCAGTCATATCCAAGAACATTTCTGGGAATGGCTATAAAGATTCAACATAGACTCTTTTACTCGAAGTTCCCTCCCACCTGGAGGACTAATAAATGAAAAATATTAACGACAACCAGACACACAATAGAAAAAGTGAAGATTACCCGTTTCTGATTAGCCTGTTTCCGTTCCTCAAATTGTAGTTTCTTCCGCAATCTCATAACATACTCGTCGTGAACCTTTCAAAAGTAGAGAAAAGTTCATATTAAGGACTGTAATTGCACATCCCTTTCAGCAACTTACCAAATTAAATTACATATCGTAAATGATCACATCCCTTAATTAGCAACTTACCAAATTAAATCAACAAGCAAAATCCCATACTCTCTAAGCAGACAAATCTAGCAAACTATAATGTACATGATTCTAATTCCCTACCTAAAGAAAAAGGCTTAATTACTTTCAAGATGTAGTCTTCAAGAGCAAATTTTGATGAAAACAAAAATGTAAGAGAAGTGATCCTTACCAGGTAGAGATAAATCAGAGAGGCAAAGTAGGCAACTGGGTGGCAGCAATTGAAGTGAGAAAGCAACCAAAGCACAGATAACACAATCCCCACATGGTGTATTATTGAAACCTCTGTTATGTCCATATCTTCTTCTTCAATCCAAAAGGCACCACTTTGCAGTTTATCTTTTCTGCTGGGTTCTCTAATTTACACTTCACAATAACACCTAACCCCCCTCATCCCCCCACAGAAACATAAAGAACCAAACTTTCTTCCAATGGCTTAAGAAAAAAGTCACAGATTAAGAGAATTTAGAAAAAGGAAAATCCCAATATTGAAACTTGAACTGAAGAAATCATCAAACGCCATAAATGAACCAAACCCGGAAAAGGAAAATCAACAATGAGACATTCACACCCTTCAAATATTTAACAAGAAAACAGAGAAGGTTAACCAAATCAAAGAAAACCCAGAAAGACAAAATCGGGAAAGCAAAAAAAGAGAGAGATAGAAACCAATGTGCAAAAAGGGAAGCAACCCTTTCAGACTGTGATTACTTTTCCTTCCAACCCCTGAAACGGTGTCGTAGGGGTGACCGTTAAAGTAACCGGAGGGAAGTAACGCAAAAGAGAAGTGAGAGAGAATCACAGAAAGGTGATGGGACAACACGAAGCCCAGATGATATGAACGAACATGAAACGTTGGGACATGCCATGAAGAGCGTTTGCGTTTTTTAAGCAGTTGGCACTTTTAAACTCATTTTTAGGCGCCACGTGTAGAAGACCCGCCAAGTACGCGTGTAAATAATAAAAAGAGAGAAAAAACAAAGTTTACGAGGTAATTTCTCTATGTTTGTCTTTCTATTTTTGTATACAAATTGGCATGCCATGAGGATTTTCTAATATGATATCCCGTGAATTTTTGTGGGTTTGTTTTTTTATTCCATCGAGTTCAAGCCAACATTTGTCCATTACATGGATTTGGATTGTTGGAATATAATTTTTGGAGAAAGCCTAGATGCTCTACCTTGGCCGGATTGAAGAAGCTATTGGTCACCTCCATTAAGCCTAAATTACCTCCATCAACATCCATCAAGCCATGACTTTTTCCATTGATTAGAAATTTGCATAAATACCATGTGAACTTTTAGGTATGTGTGTCATTACTACCTGAATTTTGTAAAGTGTTGCAATTCACCACCTATGTTTAACTTCGTTAAAATTTTTATTTAGTTTATGCACATTTTCGTCAAGAGTAATGCTATTTGGACACACAAGATTGACCATATTAGCTGACCACCTTATATAGCAGTTGATGTATATATGCCACGTCACTTAAATGTGGCCAACTGTGTTTTTATTTTTTCCTTTTTAAATTGCGTAATTTATATTTTTCAACTTTTCTTCTTCTTCGTTGTATCCCTTTGGCTGCCTTCTCCTTCCCCTTTGGCCTTTGCTCATCCTCCTGCAATCTCTCTCCAAAAAGAAAACCAATTCTTTGATTCAACAAACTCAACTCTGCAAATCAACTAATCTAGAAAATCCAACTCAAAAATCTTAATGCCTATTTCACTAGCTATCTAGAAAATCCGAATTGATTTTGAGATCTCATATTCTCTGGTCATGTATATAAGAATTAAAAAGAATTTTAAAGCTTTAGTATGTTGTTAGGAATGGAGTATTAGCTTTCCAATCAAATGGGCGGTCTTGTGAACAATCGAAGTCGAACAATTCCCAAAATATGAACTATTTTTATTTTAAATATGAATGTTCTTCCAAGATGGATTGATGTGATATGTCAGGTTTCTCGCGCGGCTTGGCGATGTTACTGGGTAAGGGTAGATTTGATGGAGGAAGGGAGTGTTGAGTAGAGAACGAAGCTGCAGCCTGCTACAGCATACAGATGCTAGGGTTAATTAATAATTAATTATAATTTTGTTGTTTTTAAGGATTATTAAAAAAAAAGTAAATAAAAATAAAATGTACATGGCAGTATTCATTAATTGACATGGCATGACCACATCAGCTGCCACATAAGGTGGTCAGCTAATGTGGTCAATTTTGTGTGTCCAAATAGCATTACTCTTTCGTCAATTAACTGCTATAACTAAGAATAATGATTTTTTTTTAAACATAATTTAAATATATAAATAAACCTAATTACAACGCCTTCCCCCTACCACTACTACTTTTCCAACCCTACTCTATATTCATCTTTCTCCCTTGGAATCTCTTGTGTGGGTTGTTGAAATTGAATAGCAAATTGAAGACTGAAGTGAGTGATATGGACAATAACTTCATATACGCTGGGGACCCAATTAGGTTACTACATAATATGTTTTGTTTAAATTTCTTACTTTTAAGTACAAGTGATGGTCTAAACTAGAAGTTGAGGGTTTAAATTTGTTCATTAATGAATGAATATTGAAATTATCATTTTCTTCCAATTATCTTTCTAGCACGTGGTGCTTTGATTCTTAATTTAGTTTGAGTTGTGCCTTTGTTTCTCATTAACAATTTTTACTTCGGTTAATTATGCTAATTTCACAATTTAGGTCACTGCCGACTTGGGACTCTGCCATTTCTGTCCATGTATACTCTTTACCTTGTTTTTTCTACTATTTAGGTTGAAAAATAATAAGGGGCATCAAAAGCTCCTCTCCCTATGGTGGTTGGAGAAATTCATGTGCAGCTATGCCTAAGCACTGCTGGTTCCTCTTGCCATTGAGAGTTTTTTCCAGTGATTCGCCTGAAGAGCTCGTTGAGAGGAGTTTAGCCGTGCGGCTATACTCTACAAATAGAATATTTCAATAGTATCGCCGAGCGGCTATACTCTATAAATAGAAAATTTCAACAGTCTAGCCGCGCGGCTAAACACTATAAATAGAAAATTTCAATAGTATAGCCGCGCGGCTAGACACCCCATTTCAACTGTATAGCCGCACGGCTATACTGTGTAAATTGAATATTTCAACAGTACATCCGCCCGGCTATACACTATAAATATCATAATTTGGTTTTCTCTTTTTAATTGCTTTAATTAGTAGTTATGTTTTAATTATTATTTACCTAGTAGTTAAATATTTTATTAAAGAAAAAATTAAAAAAAATTAAATACTATTTATTAAGTAATATAATTTGCGAAGTTAATTAAAATATTGAATCCTAATTATTCACTAAAAAAATATTAATTAAAACATAATAACTAATGAAAGTAATTAAAAAGAGAATAGAATATTTCAAACATATAGCCGCCCGGCTATATCCTACAAATAGAATATTTCAACAGTATAGCCGACCGGCCATACTCTATAAATAGAAAAATTCCGAAAGGCTATACTGCGTGAACAGAAATTTCAACTGTATAGCCGGCTATACTCTGTAAATTGAATATTTCAAAAGTATAGCCGCACGGATATACATCTTGCTACCACGCGACATTCATATACAGGGCTCGTGCAGATGAGTTTAATACAATTGAAGGAGTCTTCTCCTTTTCAAAAAAGCTTATGATGGCTTGTGACTCCTTCAGCCCATTATTAAATTTGGAATTTAATAACAAAACAATTCCTTCGTGTGTATAAAACAACATTTTCAACTCAAAACTTTACATATTTCCCAACATAATTACAAATAATACAGCCTAATAAATGAAACAAATAATACAGCCTAATAATAGCTGCACCACATTTCGCCCCAACTGGGTAGAGAAGTTTCTTTTCAGGGTGGAAAAGAGGTAGAAATATAATGTTGCATGATTCACCAAACCCTAAAACCAAAGTATCTGTTTGGGGTGAGTGTTTCATTCAAGAACTGTACAACATCATCAACATGTGACTTGGACATGCAAGCCATACTCTCAAACTTCAAATACTTCATGCTAATTCAGCCACAAGTGGAATAGTATGAGCTCTCTTTCATAACAGTCTGCGATAGTTTTGCATGCCTTTCTCTTCAGATATGCATCAGCTAGCTTCAACTTTTAACGGCTCATGCAATCCTTCGCCATTTCTTCCAGGGCTGTCCACCTCCTCATGCACCTTTTCGACTTCTTCAACCTTCTCCTTTGGGCGTTCGAGTTCTTCAAGTTCAACCTTCTCTGTTGGGTGCACGAGTTCTTCATGTTCAACCTTCTCTGTTGGGCCTTCAGCGTCCACTGCCGTGACAATTACCGGCTGAACCACATCCTCCTCTGGTTTACTTGAATCATTGACGGAGCCACAAGGTATATCCCTGGAGGGGACAGGTATCATTTCAACAAATGGGGGGGAAGGAAGAGATTCGTCATCAGAAGAGTTGGAACCTGCTAAAATTTCTCTTTCACTCACTGCACATGAATCAGCTTGAGACTTTCTAGAACTTTTCTTTGAAAGTGCACGCTTTACGGATTTTTCGGCATTTCTAAAGAAACTCTTCACCTTACCCTTTCCTGGGCTATCTGAACCACTCTCTCCAGAACTTAAAGCCCTTCTTTTGAAACCTTACCAGAAGGAGGGACCGATACGTTGTCTTCCACAACAAACTTTACACCAGCCTCCTTTTCATTAATTGCCCTTAGATTAACACGAGGGGTTTGAACAGCCTCTGTAAAGCTGCTTGAATTATCCTCCTTGGAATGCCTATGGAATATCTTATGCAGACCCCGGCGAAATGATGCCATTGGATGTCTATCCTCAGGATTCTCATCAGTATTTCTGCCATCATTTACTTGGGTTCCAGATGTCACTGAACTACGACCGTCAGTACCATTAGCCTCCCCTTGAATCCGGGTATTAAGTCTTCGACTCTTTCCTTTTCTAGTCTCCCAAGTTTGTGAAACTTCACTTCCTGGATGATGGACCCATATACCTGTTTCCTTTTGCCCTTCTATATCAATAGGCTCAAAATGATCTGCCACTCTAGGAGATTTCTCCGATGATACAGATGAGAAGGAACTTTTATGAGCAGTCTCATTGGCAAAGGAATTTCTTTTATCTTCCACATCTAGCATTTCCTGAACATCTGGACAATCATCCCCCTGTGTATGAAAGAAGCTCAAGTCAAACTCTCGAGTGCACACTTGAGCATCCTGTGGAAGCACTGCATTCTAATTTATGAAGCAACTAGAACTATCGATCTCTTCGCTTTCATTTCCTAATGGGCCTAATCAGTAGAACTAGTCGATAAGAAGTGAAAAGGTACCTTCCCATTATCTTCTACTACAGTTACTGCAATATGCAGCCTCCCTGCTGTTTTAATGTTTTGAAGAGGCAACCACATGTCATGCCTCCCGCCATCTCTAAGATCACTGATTTTAATGGAACAGTCTCTGGATACAGAAGAAGAGTCTGTTAATCGTATAAATTAAACAGCACTTACAGAATAATTGAATAGAAAAACTGAAGCACAACAAGGTGAAAAGCTTCCAAAGTCCTTTAATTCGTGCTTTTGTGATCAACTAATCTCTTAGTCGGTATTCCTTTAATAGATTCTACAGCGATTTTATTTGCAAAGGCTTTGCAGAGACCTGGGCACACTACAAAACATAATACATTAAACAAGTTCAGAAACAAACCCAAGGGTGTCATCAACAAATATGTCCTTGTCATGAACTTCAATAGCTAGCACATTAGGTGAATCCCATGTAATAATGGGGATCTTAAATTCCTCGTGCCATTTTGGAGTCAGCGTTTTCTTTTGTATCTTCGTTTTGAATTGGTAAACGCCCATTTGACCCTTCACATAAGGGTCAGCGAATCCTGAAAATACCGAATTATCCGTTAAAGATCTTCATTTAACGCCTATGTGTTGGTAAAACAACCTTGCTGTACTAGAAAACCAAGAACAAACCATTTAGATCGGAGGGTTTCATGTCTGATGCTTCGATGACTTCTATTCTGACATGAGCAACAGGCTCCTTCTCATCCACAGAGAACCAATTTTCTGTCACATGAGCACGTATTTTTAATTGAAATACACAGAGAGAGAGAGAGAGAGAGTGTGTGTGTGTGTGTGTAATTTTCCCCTCCACACCACATGAAATTTGATTAACATAAGTTTTGTGAAATATTGAAAATTATTTCTGTGGTCCTTGCCTGGCTCTGGTGAAGTAAATTTCTCCATGTCAACAACCAGCATATTAGGCTGCAGAGATATATAAATAATTAGATTTGCACCATTTTCAGAATCATCTTGCTCACATATGAAGCTTTGAAAGCCAAAAAAGTCCCATTATTTGCTCATTCTTCATCAAACCATATGAACAAGCTTATATTTTGTTTACTAGATCACATGGAACTTTCCTCTTGGAAGGTATGAAACACCAACGGAAGGAGAAATAACTGAAATATTTTTATCAAAGTTGAAAATTGCAACAGATGCAAATGGAAATCTTAGGCCAGTAGCCCTTTGGCCTAACGACAAAGGTCCAAAGTCTTGCTTTCAATGCCAGGTAATATGTAAGGCTGTGTAACGCAAAGCCATTAGATGGCAATGAATCGTACATGTGGAGTGTCAAAAATTCAAATAATACCTGAACAAGTGTCTGCTCAAAGGCAATGGCGAGAAGCTTATCCTGGGAGACAGAATAAACAAATAAGGAAGTCAGGGATAAATAGACACACAGAGAGTGACATATGAAACTGGAGAGTTAAGAATTTATCTGCAAGATATATGATAAAATTTACCAGCCATCCGTCAATCCCAGGAACTTCTGTAACATCAAGCCCTCGAGTAAAAATAGGCTTGACAGTCATTTGAAAATATGGAGGCTCCACAAAGCATAATCGCACACGGCCAAGGAAAGGCCACTTGCGAAGGAACTTCACCCCAATCAGGACCTACAAAAGAATAAGAAAATCACAGCTTTATCAGAAAATCACATGTGTTGTGCATGCATTATCAACATTTATTTCCAAAAGGTTGTTCATTATGCCACCAATGGGCATAGACCAATCCTTTTAAGCACTCTTAGTTCACACTAACTGAACCAACTCGACAAGACAACATGAAACATGTAATATAAGTTTTTAGCTTTTTTCGCCTGAGATGATACTTCAGATTTAATATCTCACATGCTATTTCAGAAAAGCAAAACAGATTAGGCAAAACCAACAAGACATACATGTCAGAGTTCTAACAAGAATGTAAAAAGGAAAAGTTTTCACCAATGTTTAACGTTCAAAGTTCTACTAACATATATTATACATAGAGCAGTGTTTATAAGTAGTTCTGCTAAATAATCAGAACTCAGGAGTTGCAATGATCAATCAAATTGATTCTCATGGCGGCACCACATAAAAGTATACTGCATATGCTTCTATGCCTGTCATGTATAGCTAACATGAGCTTTTCCTGGACAAAACTTGCTCAATTTTAAAAGGACTTAATATCACATCTTGAATTACAAGTTAGACAAATTCATACCTTTCCTTCAACATGCATGCCTGTAATATGCAACTTTGTCCAGATTCCAAAACCTAGTCTTTTCCTCAGCTTCACAGCCAGAATTCCAAGCATATCATCAGCTGTCAGAAAATTCATTCCCAACTCCAGAACCTGAATTTATTACAAGTGTATTTACTTCATCTTGGCTGAATTCTAAAACCTCAGACAGAAAGAGCAGACAAAAACTATTGGTTCAACATGCAGGAGAAAGTAACTCATACCAAGTGGTCATCATCAGTAGATTCGCGAAGAACTCTCATCTCTGTGAACATAGGTGGGTTTCTTCCTAAGTAGAGATGTTGAACTACAGCCTTGCCCTGTAATAAATCATCATCAATAAGTCAAAATTTTATTAAAACAAAACTACCAAAAAAATAGTTATAAGTAGTTTCCCACACATACAAAGCAGCTGAAGCCATCAAAACACACTATTGTACTCACAAACAATCTCTATTCTGTGTCACTAAGATTTTACAACCAAAAGATAGTGACATGTATGACATTGAATATATCTCGCCTATTCAATCAATACTGTATATATAATCCAAACCTAATCAGAATTCTATCCAAATAATTCAAAGCTCTTATGCAATGAGGATGTAACATTGAACAAAGTTATTGCCACTTGGATATCAGTAAAATTAATGATGAGTTGCTCTAGCTGTTCACATGTCACAAATTTAAATAAAAAAACTCTAAAGATCACTCAACAAAATATGATGAATAACAATCAAAATTAAAATGAGAAGCTCTAGTTATTTACATGCCAAATTAAGAAGTAAAGCATTGTAAAGATCACTCTGCTAATAGTTGCACCCCAGGAGTAAAGTACATCAATATATGACCAAAATACTATGAAAAACCCACGTCTTCAAAAATGAGAGCATTTTGGACTAAATGACCAACCCAAATCAACTGGAGCAATCAATATATGAATAAATCAGAAGGTAAAGTCATACAACAGTCCACGGTTTGTACTTCTCCAAAAACCAAGGTATGATAGGTAGGAGAATTTTCTGTGAAGCAATCTGTTCCATACATATAGGCCATATCTTTTCAACTGCATGGTTCAACCACCGCACGGTCTCGGAATCAGAAAGCACCTGAAATATTGGACCAGACAATAAAAAAATGAAATGAGATATTTCACAACCATACTAATTCAATACTACATTCAAGAACCCGAATTCAATTTTCAAATAAGTAACAATGAAAATTTACCAACAAAAGTGCAAAGCATAGATGCTCAATCAAAAGAATTTAATTTGACTTTATATACAAGATCCTTTCTTAGGGTGGGCCGTCTTTCTTCCTATCACTTTTTATTTCGAACAATTAGTAAAGGCAATACAGATCAACAAAGACTCTTATCCTCAAATAGGTACTTTGACCTGACAGCTTTATCGTTCTTAGCTTCTGATGGGATTTCAATGTACTAGATGACAATAAACAAAAAAATACTGATAAAGCAATCAATCACAAATGGAAAAAATTACCCTTCTCTGATTAGCCTGCTTTCTTTCATCAAATTGTAATTTCCTCCGCAATCTCATAACATACCGCTCATGAACCTGTCAAAAGTACAAGCAAAAGTGAATATTAAGTACTGCAATTGCACATCCAGATTAGGACATACCAATTTATCAAATTACATTACACATCATTAACACAAATAACGGATGATAAACAAGAAACTTTATAGAAGGTGCCACAAAAGAAAATTCCGTACTTACTAATTACCAAATCTAGCAAACTACACCGAATTTGATTCTAATTCTTTGCATAAAGAAAAAAAAATTCCTTATTTACTTTTCTTGCTTTAATCTTTTAGAAAATTCAATAAAAAATATGAATGAAGAAAAAAGCTAAAACATGACTAAGGAAGAGCAGTGATCCATACCAGGTAGAGATAAATCAGAGAGAAAAAGTAGGCAAAGGGGTGGCAGCAATTGAAGTGAGAAAGAAACCAAAGCATCATTAACACAATGCCCACATGGTGTATCACTGTAACCTCTGTTACATCCATATCTTCTTCTTCTTCTTCTTCTTCTTCTTCTTCTTCTTCTTTATAGTTTACACACACAACCAACTTGTCTCTCTTGCTTTTGTTTCAATTTTCTAACTTTACTCTCACCCACTAAACCCCTCTCTCCCAATCCAACAAAATCACAAATTCAAAGTCAAACCCAAAGGATTTAGAAAAAGGAAAATCCCAACATCAAAACTTAAAAATGAAGAATTCAAGAGAAGCCATAAAAAAAATAACCAAAACCCAGAAGAGCAAAATCAGCAGTATATACAGTAAGTCATTGAAGATTTATAGTTACACACAATAACATGAACAACCATAGATTATCTCGGAAGAAAAAATACAGATACAATGAAAACCAGAAGCTTCACAGAAAATACCCAATGAAACAAAAAGAGATGAAAGAACCAAAGTAGAATAGGGAAGCAAAGAGGAATGTTTTGGAGGCTTTTGACTTTTGAGGGTGTAAATTAGTTTGGAGCAGTTGAAAAGGGAACCGTAGAGTGGAAGTAACCGGCGGGAGGGAAGGTAGACACAGAGAGAGAGAGAGAGAGAGAGAACCAATACGAATTACGAAGAAGGAAGCAGAGGATTTATTTAGGCGTTTAGCAGGAAGGCGCATGTGGAGCTTTTGACTGGCTGTTGGGGGCCACGTCTCAAAACCACGTCAACTACGTGTGTCGGTAATTGGATAGACCACCATATCTCTACAGTTGCCTTATTTGGACAAAGGGAGATCGCATCACTTGCCTCGCTCCCGTTGTAATTTTTCTTCAACGCCGGTTCTCAGTCGTCGGATATCTAACATCACCAATCCTGTGGGTATGATTATGATCGAAATTGTTTTAATAACAAGTGATTCAAATTCAGATACTTAAGGCGGACACACTATCTTGATTAATTAATATTTTTTAATATATAACGATTAATTATTAAACTAAATCCTATTAACGATTAACTAACTTAATTCACGTCTATAAATACACCTATGTTTTTAAGTCTTTTGATGACCCGGACCTCGTGCTTGGGGTATCATATGATATACTCACATGGCACTGCTTTCGCATGATTTCCAGGAGCTTTTCCTCATGTGCATGTAGACAAGTTTAGCTGTTGGTTTAATTAGCAATACTTTTATTTGCTTTTTCAATTCATTTTTCACCAATGGAAGTAAGATCAATGCTTACTGCGGGGGATACATTATTAGTTGTTGGGGTGGTCCCGAGGTTTAGATGTCTTCAACCACCTTCACCAATGGAAGTAAGGCGTCCGGTCTTCATTCGATAGGTTTGTTTTGTTCAAGTCCAACAGTTGTCGGCAGATGGAAAATATTGAATTGAATACTGCTTCCCTCTTTCACTAGACTGAGATATTATTATTTTCTGCAAATTACAATTTGATATATATAAGAGCAATCATAATGGGCTCCCTAAATCACATTTTAAGACAAATTTTAGGGAGGAATGGTAAAAATGCAACTCCAACAACGCTCCTTATCCACCTCCTAAAATATGGAGTTTTCTAGAGCTCTAAATCTGAGGAGAGAGAAAGGACTCCTAGTGGCTCCCTATAATTTAATGTTGCTTTATTTAATGAGTATTTCAAACCTTTATTTAATGCTAACTATTTTTATTTTATTTTTTAATAGAGATGGGCCAATTAAAAAAGAGTTATAGCATTTATGACCCTCTAAATTATGGAATATGGTTGAAGTTAAAATTTTTTAGAAAGCTCCTAAAATAGCTTTCTTATATTCTTAGCCAAATTTTAGCTAAGAAATAGAGAGCATCATTGTGGATGCTCTAATTGACAGAAAAATACAAGTTTCTACTTCCAAAAAAAAATAGGCAAATATTTTCCTATTGGATTTGGTGTCCATTGTAAAAAAGTCTGTCACTTTCCACGACATTTTGAAAAAATCTAGCCCGCAGACAATCATCTCATATTCTAACACGTGGCGCATAAATGGAGCGTCTACGCGGTTTTTCTTTTCTTTATGCAAATTCAACCCAAATAATTCTTTCTAATATATTAATGTGAAGTTTTTGTCATAGTCATTGAATGAATGTGATATGATGTTGCTTTCTCCCCACAGCTAGGAAGGAGGGGAGAGGAATAATCTCACACACACGTTGTTCTATGGAGGATTGAACCGCAAACTACTAACCGACATGCTAATAATTCTACCACTAATTAAGACTCCATTAGCGAATGAATGTGATGTTCGCACACGTATTATGATATTTTAATTTTTTGTTATAGGTTTTTTTTAAAAGGAAAAAGACCTCCATTTGTTAGCGGTTGAATGCAATTTGTTTGTTTTCGAAGATCTGATGGGACCCAATTGGAGAAGATAAACTTACCGGTGGATGAATTGGCTAGCTTTTTTTATGAAAGACTTGGCTAGCCATATTCAAAGGAATTAAAACGAAAGTACATTCATACCCAATAGTGGTTAGTAGAACGGTCAAAACTGATGCAATCTCCAAATTCATATCTATATATCCATTTGGTGGGATTGGACCCTGGTCATATCACCTGGAGTCGGAATACGGAAGGGCGGAGCCAGGATTTTATTGGAGGGATGGGCTATCATTGGCATTAAAAAATATATATACTAATACAACATGCAACTAAGTTTTTGGTCTTAATTAACAAATAAAATAAGTTTATGGTTTTAAGTAACCGAGAAAATAAGTTTGCATTTTTGGACTTTTTTCGCTTATTAACGGGTGAACTGTGTTTTACATGGGCTGAACTAGAGTAGGCTATATGTGAAAAAATATAAATTTATTAAGGACAAATTGCTTTGCACCAAACTTTGCAGAGCCCACACGTGGTTACGCGCTTCAATGAAGAATACTTATCATTTTCAATTTAATTTTAGTCACCAAACATGAGTACTTGAATAATGTTAAGTGCTCATTTGGTATTGCTTAGTTGGAAGTGATTTTTAATAAAATTTAAGAAGCACAACCCGTTTCATAAATTATGAGAAAATCATTTATTGTTAAAAATTGATGTGAGAGAAAGTTATAAGAGAAAACAGTTAATAAAGTACCTTCATTTTCGATTATGCAGAATCGTTTCAAAGAGGCGCTGGATTTAATGATTATGTGGCAATTATTTTCTAATTATGCGGGAATTAGTACCAACAACACTTTTAACAAAAAGTTTACCAAACGCCGAACTGCTTTCTCTCACAGAAATCGATAACGATTATTTTCATAAACAATGTCAAACTGACCCTAAATCTTAGTCTTTACATTTTGTGCTTTTGCTATATTCTATGCTTCAGCTTTTTTTTTAGCACAACATGTTGATTCAATGCCCTCATGATTCTCTTCTCCTCCCTTTCAAGCTAGCTGCATTTTCATTATTGTCTCAGCCCTCTTTGTCAATAGCCTTTAAGTATTCTTCAATGGCACTGTGACAACATGAGTTAACTCAGACCAATTAATTCAGTATTTTACATCACAAGGATCAGTGTCTTTGTAAAATTACATCACAATGAAGCCTCCACAACTAGGGTTATTTTGGTTTTTTTTTTAATTTTTTTAATTTTTAAATAACCAGGTTCACTAATTGTTTTGGCCTGGTTATCTATTCACTAAGGTGATTTGTGCATTTTCCATCAAAATTAAAATATTTTAAAATTAATTATTCAAGCTTATAATTATTTAGCCTTTTTCCGAACTCTAGCCCCTCCTCCCCCTCTTATCTTCTCGTCTTTTCCTTTTAGGTTAGTGAATAAGTCTATTATGGTGGTTTGAATAAAAAGCCTCTTGTGGTAGTTTCTTCTGGAAATGCTATAATGAGGGCTTAAAATGATGAGGTTATTTGAGGAGGTCAAATCTCACCATCAACAAATGTAAAGAAATCATGAGACTTAAATATTTTAAATGTTTTGATGGTCGGATCGGTCTCCTCAAATAACCTCCTCACTTTAACTCCTCATTGTAGAAGCTCCCTAGTTTCTTCTAAGCCATGGTTAGATTGAAGTTCCTCATCACTCCTTTTAGTCTATGTTCTCAATCAAATCCTACTCTCTAATGCCGTTTATGTTCTTTAAATTTGATTTTACATCATCTTTGACGGAGGTTTTTGCAAATTACTCAATTATTTTTCGGCAAGGTTATTGTTTTCGTTTATTTGTTCGCTCTTATGCGCAAGTAGATCATTGGAAATCATATTTTTCCCAGATTTGTTACAGATGCGGTGGTAAGTGTGGTTGTGATGACGTTTCTTTAGGTGGTGGTGGTAGGGTTTGTTTAGACTCATGGGTTGATTTAGGGTTTTGGTTATGTTGGGTTTCTGGGCTTTATTTGGGTTTATGGCTAATTATGGTAATGTAGACTAGTAGTTTTTGTGCGGCTTTTGTCCGGGTTAGTTTTGCTTTTAACAAGTTAGTTTGTTGCTCTCTTGAGATTGATATTTTAGATGTCTTGTTAATGTATTTGATTGTACCATTAAAGTTTATCTAATAAAGTTTCTATTTGATTAAAAAAAAAACTTATAATTATTTGTATTACCAAAAAAAACTTTTAATTATTTAATTATATGATATTTTCCTCAAATTTTCATTAGATATGAGCACGTGACTTGCATGAAAGGATCTACAAAAGGGCGAGTAAAGGAACTTGCCTTCTGGTTCAACCAAAAAAAAAAAAAAATGGAACTTGCCTCCACTCATCTAATTTCTTGTCTACTTCCTAACCTAACAATAATGTGAGTAAATGAAAACTAGGCAGTCACATTCTAAATAAATAAATAAATAAATTTTTTTATTAAGGTCACATTCTAAATATTAATTTCCCCAATAAACTCAAGTTCTTAACTTTTTTGGTTAATGAATTTAAAATCTTTTTCTATTTTTGGTGAAAAGCTTTTTTGAGTACAAACGATAGTTTAACCTATAAGGAGAGAGAATTTTTCACACATACTACTAATGTGCCATGCGATTCGAACCTAAATCACTGATCTGTAAAAGTCATTTTCTACTAGTTAGACCTTGTTGGTATTTATGGTGGGAAACTTAATCTACTAATTTGAACTATAGTGACAAGCAACCAACAAATTTATCAGGTTGTTGGTGACTTGGCAAGACATAAGTGGATAATCTATATCATCTTTAGAGCAAGTGGGACCTAATTAAAATGACACCTCAAAAAAGGAAAAATAAAACAAATAATGCAGTGAATCTGAATAACATGCCCAAATTGCACTTGCCCTCTCTTCTTACCATACGCAGAAAAAACGCAACAAAACAAAATAAATTAAATCTGTTGACTTATTGACTTTTTCAGACAGCTCCCAACTTCCCCATCGTGCAATTTCTCCCAGTCTTAACTCCTAAGAAACGTTTCTCAAACTCCCCAAATCACAACACAAACAAAATATCTCAAAAAAAAAGAAGGAAAAGAAAGAACAGTTAGAAGTAAAAACGATGGGCGTAGATGAAAAGAAGAAAGGAGCAGCAAGTGATCATCAGCAGTATCCGCATCCACCTGAGTATGGAACGTTCCAAGGCGTAGCCAACTATCCGCCGCCGCCGCCGCCTCATCAGCCACCGCCACCGCCACCGCCGACCGGATTCCCTCAGCCGGTTCCGCCGCCTGGAGCCGCCGACCCTCCTGCTCCTCATCCTCAGTACTACACTCAGGGATATCAAACTGTTCAAGGTATGGCATCACTTTGTTTTGTTTAGCACAAAGGACTTAGTTTGTTGATATTTTTGGGTTTCTTTTTCTTGTTTAGTGGAGCAAGTGCATAGTGTGAATGAGATTAAAAATGGGTTTTTTGTGTATGTTGTGATGGGATTGGATGATGCAAGAATGGATCAAATTCTAATTTGTCTTTCTGGGTTGGAATTGGTTTGACTTATTTAATCATTTGTATGGATAGAAATAAAGACCATACTTTTGAGCTTCAACCAACCTCAATTTTTGGCTATGGCAAGTATCCCCTTTTCATTTGCAGAGCTTGTCACTGTTTGATTTGCTGCTAGTGACTAGATCAGCTCTATGGTGGTTGTAAAGGGTTCTTTTTTTTTTTTTTTTTGTGTTTGGAATTTTGTGATTTTTTTGTGTTTGGAATTTTGTGAGTGAATGACTTGGGTATGTGTGTTTGATGCTTGCATTCCACTTTGTGTTTTGGGGATTAACTGGATCTTCATTCTTTACCACTCTTCTTGATGAATGATAAATAGTTGTTGTCATAGATGCTTTATTCTATATGATAAAATGGCTTTGCTGTTGTTGTTGTTGTAGGCTATGCAGTTGCTGAAGGAAGACCAGTAAGAGAGCGCCGCCTTCCTTGCTGTGGTATTGGCTGTGGCTGGTTCCTGTAAGTTATACTGTTTTGTATTTGAAATAGCTTTCCATAAGATATGAGTCATATGACATTGTTCTGTAGTTATTTCCAGTGTGTTTGGTTCTTATGTCCTTCAATATGAAATTTCTGAATAGAATGTAAAAAACAGAAAAAAGGAAGGTTCCAAACTAACTTCCAATCTCGATTTATTGGTTAAGGATTTAAATGGCACTGAGCTGATATTTTCAACTAGCATGGTTAGGATGATCTTTAAGTACTGGAAACCTTTAATCAATACATGGCAAGCAAAGTTTGATCAAGGCTTCTTAATGTTCTTAGTTTTATTGAGCAAAATGGTTTTCTATTGTGGAAATGGTCAAAATAGCATAGCTTGAACTTTCTCTTGTCCACGTACTGGCGGGCCGTGGACACAATTGTAGTACAAAAGTTAACCTTTCTTATGTTCAAAGGTGTGAAGGAATTGAGACGTGCAGAAATCCAATAAGCCGGAGAGATTGTTTGGGGCTTGAATCAAAACATAGTGTTTTCATTAGGACTCTTCTCTCATCATACCGACTATGCTTTCTTTTATTTTCCATAGAAGAATAATAGGATCTGTCTTCCATGCTTTGTGCTCTTCTATCTCTCTGTTATCTTAACTTCAATATAAATGTGTTAAGTTTCTAATTATAAAGGATCTATGCTCTTTATTTTGAAGGTTTATTATTGGTTTCGTCCTTGCTACCATCCCCTGGTATATTGGTGCATTGATCATGCTATGTGCCAGGATAGACCACCGAGAGAAACCAGGATATATCGCTTGTGTAGTTGGTGTGAGTAACGATTATTTCCTTTCATTTAGATTTTTGGAAGGATCTGTTTACACGTTATGTACCTCCAAGTTTTTTATATTAGTCAAGAACTTACCTCATGTCCATTCTAAAGTTTTGCCTCTCTGATACTTTATTTAATACCGCTCTATGTGCAGGCTGTTCTTGCTACAATTGCTATCATCCTCGGTGCAACAAAGGGAGGTAATGCCTGGTAATCTCAGAGGGAGGAATTGTATAGCTTGCAAGATTGATAAATACACGAGTCCAGATTCTTGAAAGGCTATATGTGGATGTCAATCTGCTTATGAGTTATATTATACTGTTTGAACTTGTGAAAGTCAGTATGATATCTTTGATGGTTTATATTTGATGATGCTATCTATTTGTCAGTGATCCAAAGCTCCAAGTGTGAACAATAATAATCGAAATTTGTTTGGTTTAAAATTCGGAGGCCAGAGATGTTACCTCATTAAGTTTCCCTCCGATCCTAATCAAGAGGCCTTTCTTTTGAGTCAACGGGGAGGGAGATTTGAACTTGAGACGTCTTTCTGTATTGGGGAAAGAAATATCACAATATCAGCAGTTTGTTGATGAGAGACTCGTATCAAAAAATATAAAGAAACCATAGAGCCTACTGATAAGCAGTGGTCGGTGTTTGGGCTTATGTGTACTAACAATCTCGTCAACCGATGTACCAATGTGTAGGATTTGTAGGAGAGTTGTGTGCCAGTTTATAAAAACTTTTGAAGATCATGTATGAACTTGGAAAATGATCAAAAGTTTGGGGACATGAGCTGTATGTAGTTGACTCGACCTTAATCTTAATCTATGATGTTTCCTTCCCAACAGGAATTAACATTGCAAATTGCGAAACCTAAAGGCGGGTGGCATGTTGATTTGATTGCTATAACTAACTTGGACTCGAGTACCTTTGAAAGCATTGTTTTTTTAGTTGAGTGATATGACTAAAATCTTAAGTTTGTACAACGAATGACAAATGATCTTCTCATGTATGCACGCATTTGGCTCCAATTGTATCATAAAAACAATGCAAATCCTCCAGCTCTGCCTGGTTGTTTCATGTCTATTTATAATTCCAAAGCTGTATCTATCCATCCACGGACTTATATTCTAAGCCAGTGGAAACTAGTGATCTCAAGGTCGAACCCAATAATACCTTAGTAGTATGTGTGAGAAACCCCATCCCCTCTCCTTTATGGACTTGCGTTTCCAATCTAGACTTTGACTGCGGAGATTTTGATTCTTGCCATGGCTATGATTTTGATCGTTTTCACATGTTTGTTGAGCGTGTACTTTCCTTGACTGATTCATCAGACCTAAAAAAGGTTAGTCTCAAAACTGAGGTTACGGACTTTGCTCGCGTTGAGGGTTTGGATTTGCACTGTAGTTAGGCGTAATGTGGTTGAACTTGATCTTTTCCTTTAGGCTGACAATGAAAAAGAATACACTTTTGTGTTGCTTAGAAGCGTTTTTAGCTGCAAAACCCTCAAGGGTCGCTTTGTATTTCTGTTCCTTATGCTCCTACTGCTTCACAGTGTTTTCCAAGTCTCAAGTCCCTCCATGTTTCAGATGCTTTTCCTTGTTTATCTAATCTCCAAATTCATTAACGTTTTATTTTAACTGAAATATTTGATCCACATTCATCAGATTCTTATCTAGTTTGTTGGATTTATGAGTTCCCTCAACGTCGTATTCAAAATACTTCGGACTTTGTTTTTCTCAATCCAAAGTCAGGCCGCTTTGGTTGCTGATTGGTTAATTTTCCAAAGTCAGCGCTGCTTTGGTTCCTCATAGGTTAATTATGGATAACATTTCTATTTGGGCATGCAATCTTATCCACTCTGCCCCAAAAGAACTTTAAAAATCTCGCCTGGCTATTAAATTAGATATGAAAAAAGCTTATTATAGAATTAGAAGTCCTGATCTCTTGGACCATAGGGGATCAAGAGATTGTGGTCACACATTGTTGGATTAATACCAAAATTTCATCCAAATCGGATTGTACAAAATTAGTTGGGATTATTTATTTTTGTGCACACAAAAGTTTAGTTTCTCTGAAGAAATGGAATAGTCACGATTTCTGTCAAGAGATTTCATCTAAGAAATTATAGTAACACAATTCTTAATCCATTGAACCCAAGTATTAAAAAAACCTATCACAAAAATAAAATCAAATATATATTAGAAAAACCGAACTATAAACCTCATCACCTTCTTCATCAAATCTTCAATTACTCACTCTTACTTGACAATGGGGAACACTTAAAAGTAATAAAACCTAAGTTTAAGAAGTTATTTTGACTAATGGGTTAAATCGTGGTTTGGAAGCCTCTAAATAAGGTATCAATTGACATTATTTCAATTTATTTTTGAAGTTTTACGAATTTCGCGAATTAGTGGTGTGGTTTTATTCCCTAAGCTAGTATCGAATAGATATAAATCTTTCAATGGTCACCAAAACTATCATCAAAGGTTTGGTGGCTTCCCATCAAACGAATTTTGACTCCAAAATGAAAATGAAATCTTCAATGGGTGGGAGGTATCAGAACATTCATTTCGTTTTTTCATAAACTAGATCGGAACAAAAACCTGAAAATTCCGCCATATTAAAAAAAAAAACTCACAACTTCATCAGAAAAGCAAATCCTAAAGCCTTACAAACATACGCTAAAGAAACACAAAATTGAAAAATAAAAATAAAAATCATCAATCTAAAGCAAGTCATTCGCAATACAAAATATGAATTAGGTTCGGTGTGTGTAGTGGAAATTTCCCAATTATCTCTTTTGGCAGTTTCTTTGTTACCTTAGATTTCTCTTCTGCTTGCTTTGTTCACTCTTCGAAAAGACGAAATAACACACCCAGGCTTAAGCTGCCAAGGAAAGCAAAGAAGAAAAAACCAGCTAAGAATGATGTCAGCGTAACGCCACAAGCAGTGAGACTCTGAGGGAGTCTGAGAGAAGCGGAGGCATCGTGATTTTCGATGAAGAATAAAGCACAGAAAACCCAAAGGGCAGAAGCGAAAACCCCAAACCACTCAATCTCTTCATCTTCAGCTTCAATTCAACCACCTGGCTCCGTATGTTCTCTTCACTCGTATCTTTTTCTTATTTTCTCATCTGGGTTTCTCTCGCTTCTCACCAACCACTCTTTAGCTGCGGCTGTTCTTCTAGCGCGGCTAAAACAATTGAAAAAAATCGAATCTTTGTTGCAGGTACGCGAGAAGCAGCGGTGATATGTGCCGACAAGACTCGCGTGTGCGAATGTCGGCGGAGGAAGAAATGGCTGCGGAGGAGAGCCTCTCTATCTATTGCAAGCCTGTTGAATTTTACAACATTCTTCAACGCCGCGCTATAAGAAATGTAGTACCTTTAAAAAAAAAAAATTCCTTTCTCTATATATATATATATATATATATATATATATCAGAAGAAAATCAAAATGTTTTCTTTGTTTCTGAATCTTTGGTTGCCAATTTGTAATGGGTTGTGTGCATTTTTGGTGTGCAGCCTTCTTTTCTCCAAAGATGTTTGAGCTACAAAATAGAGGCCAAGCACAAAAGGAGGTAATGATAACAATAAAAATTTCAACTTCTGTACATGTATAATTCGTATATGCTAGATTTTACTGATTGGGTTGTGTTGGCTGAACTTTAGAATACAAATGACAGTTTCCATTTCGAGGAATGAGAAGGAAGGTGTACAAACCCAGAATCTCTTTCCTTTGTACGTGTTTTTGGCCAGATTAGTTCCTGATGTTGCAGTTCCAGAGGTATTTGTATGCAAATTTTTAAGTTCTTATTTGATGATCCGTGTGTTGCTTAGTGCATCATGTTATGCCTTTGCTAATGACATTTGGCAGCAATTTTTGGCGCTTTAGTTTACGGTTTTATCTACATATATCTGATATGAGTTCTGTCTTTTTGAATGTATAAACAAGTATTCTGCTACATATCGATTCAGTCGAGCTTGCATGTTAAGCAATTCCACTGGGGTTGATGGGAGCAGTCAACTTCAAGCTAATTTTATTCTGCCTGACATTAATAAGCTAGCATTGGAGGCTAAATCTGGCTCACTTGCCATCTTGTTTGTCAGCTTTGGTATGCATTCGTGAAACTTTGATAATATGGAAGCAGATTTTATGTGGATGTCATTGCAATCTTTGGGCTCATATATTATCCTTGCAGTGGGAGCACAGAATCCATTTCGTGGAATCAATTTATCCAAGGGTCCTGTGGATATGGCTTCTTTTCCCTGTAAGTTAAGCCTTACTTGCTAAGCTTTGCCACATATTCGAATTTTGATTTCATTTTGACATGTTGTTTAACAGATTAAACGTTATTGGCTAACTTAAGTTAGGAGTCATAACTCTGACAAGTCTGACATGTTTTGGCAATTTGGATTTATTCACTTAACTACATAACTTTAAGTTCTACATGACATAGGCACGTAGCACTATAGAGACCATATGTTTAACTGTTTGAGCCTTTTAGAACTTTATGGAATTATTGGAGTTAAGCATCTCTGATTTTAAAATTGAACTAGAGATAAACTGGAGATAAAGTTGTTGATACAATTCTGAAATAACTCAGAAATTTTATGCAAGGCGTAAGAAGAAGAAAGACGTCTCTTGTCAAGCTCAAATTTTATAATTTAGAACCATAAAAATAAAATCAGATCACCAATCACCCAGGGGACCAAGTCAAAACTTTAGAGTTTTGACATATTTTACCCAACAATAAAAAAAGATAAGACATGATGAGTAAGTTTCATGCCCTTTTCTAATCTCAAGCGATAATAAATGCTTTTTCACACCACGATATGTGGAGTGAAAGGTGAAGCATTCTTTTTTACTTGTAATATTGAGACTTATTTTCCAAGTTTATTCTTCTTATACTTACGAGATTGATTACGTAAATCAATATCAATTTTACTTGGCAGCAAATGCTGGAGGATATTGTCTGTGGAGCCAGATACCATTGGAATTACTGTATATCTCTTGGGAAAATTCTCCTAATTTTGGTTTAGGACAGAGAGCTGAGATGATCTCAACTATTGACATGCACTCTTGCTTCTTGAAGGTATGGCATCATCAGATGATTCTTGAATAATCATATGTCTTCTTCCTTGACAAAGAGGAACTGGTTAACAGTGCAGCTAAACCGAACTTGTAGTTGTAAAAAAAAATAAAAAAATCATTGTTCTCTATTTGAATCTCTTATTCATGATTGGACCAAAATAATAGGCCTTCTTTCTTCCACTCTCAGTTTGATTTACATGTTCCAATTTCCCTCTTGCAGTTGAGCTGTTTAAATGAGGATAAGTGCCTTATGATTGCAACTCCATATAATCCAGAAACTGTTGTATGTTATCTTCTCAGTGTTTTCTCCTTTAATTCAATAATGTTGATCTCTCTCTCTCTCTCTCTCTCTAGACACACACACACACATATACACACACTATCCAACATTTCTCTTCTAGGCAACTGTTGCTGATGAATATCTGTTACTTTTGGTTGTTTGGGCTTTCAAAGATCCTTTCCCAGCAACTCCAGGTCACCATTTCTGCAGAGGAGTTTGGTGCTAGGGAAAAATCTCTTTATAATACATACACACGTAGTGACATTCCTTCTACATTGTTATCCCATATCATTCGGTAATCATCATCTCTCATAAAGTAATTATATCTGTTCACACCATTCTGTTTATTGATTCTCATTCTCTGCTTCCCTTTAATTATCGTTGTTAGATATTTGTTTGATCATTAACTAAATGCTGTTTCAGCATGGTGGCTCTACAATTGAGTCTTTTGTAGCATAACTATTTGATTTCTTTGCGTCACTCAGAAAGTCAAAAGCATTAATATTCAAGGAAACATGCCAATTATGAGGCCAAATTTTGTGTCCTATTTTTCATTGTTTATTCCACATTAGTTTCTTCCAGATAGTACCCTCACAGTACAACATATTTGTTTGACTAATCTATATGTATTGCCTTTTCAAATATGTAACTTATACTTAGTGTTTGCATCTCAACTCGCATTTTATCAGTTTCCGGTTCAGTTTAAATTGAAGTGGTTAATCAATGGTCTCTTGGTATTTGTCCATAAGAATAGATTCCATGAACATAATTAGGGTATACTTCCAAATAACTTATTATAATTCATTTTCTTATATTCATGGAGAGGACAAAATCTGTGAGATCATAAGCTGATTGTTTATGATGCTTTGACTTTTAAGTCAGGATATAGATTTATTTTGTGTTTCAGCTCTTGACCGTATGCTTAAAAACTGCTTGTTACTTGTCTTGTCCAGGTTAAGGGCAGGAAATGTGATTTTTAATTATAGATACTACAACAATACATTGCAAAGGACAGAAGGTATTAATGATGTTTTATAATTCTTGGCGACTTCTACTTATCGTTTTTTCATTCTGTTACTAGTTTGAGATCTTAAAGTTAAAACATGAAAAATAGTAATGTTATCCCGTACTTCCATATCCTTGCCAATAAATATAGTAATATTTTAAAGTTGGACAGTAATATAGTTTTGTTTTTTCGAAGATTTTTTTTTCTCTTTCCCAAATTCTGTAACTGAGATTTTTTCACTTAAAATATCTTTTGTTCTTTTCACGAAATGCATTCCCTTGCTTGTGAAATAATACTTTGTTCATCTTGCAGTGACTGAAGATTTTTCCTGTCCATTTTGCTTGGTTAGGTGTGCAAGCTTTAAGGTTTGACTTTCTCCCACATTCTGTTCGTTATTGTTTATTATGAGATATTTTTGTTTTAAAGTGAATTAGTTCTTCACATCCAACAGCATAACACATTACCATGGTATCAAGCAAAGTTCCTGTGTTCAATTGTGACTCACTTCCTTCCAAATTTTTAAAAAATCTATGTGCCCACTCATGAGTTTGAAGTCTTGGCCCACAATCGAGGAGTGTTAAAGTGAATTGGATCTTTGAGTCCTAATAGCTTGAGCTTTTAGGATAAGTAGGAATTTAGCATTCTGGAAATGAACCAATAGCTATTGAATTTATGTCTTTTATTTTTAAAAATCAAGAATTTATATCGCTTATTTATATTTGTTCAATCTTTTTTATAGGGTCTGAGACATCATTTGTGCTCATCACATGATCTCTTCAACTTTGAATTTTGGGTTGGTAATCTTTGAGAATCTTAGTGGGAATTATACTCATTTAAATATGTTTCCGCGGCTACTAAACTGATGGGTATTGATAGGTAACTGAAGAGTATCAAGCTGTAAATGTCTCTGTGAAAATTGATAATTGGAGATCTGAGGTATGTATATTTTTATTTTTATTTTACACCTTTTTGCATGATAGAGCGAAAGTAACATGTCTCCATGATCAAGTTCTGCATTAACAACCATATCTCATATCCATTCAATCAGATTTAATGTACATTGCGTATATCAATCACCATCATTACCTGAGGAATTGCACAAATTCCATAAAAGGAAGCTGTCCCACTTGATTAATTTCTCCTAGAACCAGATTTAGGGGAATTCATTATGGTATATTTTTTCTCATTTCTTTAGAATACATGTGGAAATAAATAGTAAGATGATGTTGGCTGCTGAAGATGACAGATGAACCTGCATTCTTTTTTATCATCTTATCAAATGCTGACTGAACAGAAGATCAGTTTTGAGTTAATTTTTACGATATAATTCTCTTCACAAATGGACGTTCAAACAAAATACACAAATATCTTAATTACTAGCTATAGGAATTTAAATCTTTTCTCTTCAGATTGTTGCTGACGGTGTTGATCCTAAGCTACAAGTATTCTTTTCTTGGTAAGTTTTCGCCTATTTATTCGGCTGTAGTTGGGCCCGATAAGTTTCTTTTAAACTTATGTCATTTAGTTGAGATATATGAATGCCTTAAACTGAAACAAGTGCACATACATTGTCCAGTTCAAAGCCACTTAGACGCAGAAGACCCAAGAACCTATATCAAAGTTTAAAGCACGTGCATCCTCATGTCTTACAGTCTGACTTGCCCGCAGGACTCTGTGATCTTTCAGACAAGGCTGATGGTACACGTTCTTTTCTCATGTTCTCATGAACAATCTGAATTCACTCTCGGCTCAATTATTTTGAAAAGTTTGAAGATGATATAACATTTTGTTGTAGCTCTACCTTTTTTTATTTATATGTATTTATATATAAATCATATTTTGGGCGGTAGTGTGTTTGTTTTAAAATCGAAGAGGACTGTAAGACATACAAAAATGATGAAAAATATAGAATAATCAGGCCTTTTGAACTCTGCAATTCAATCTGTCTTTTAGTGAAGAATTATTTTCTCTTGAATTGTATGGAAAAGATATATCTTAGTACTGAACTGGAAATGAATAAGTTACTTGTGTATTAATCCCTTGAAAAATAAGTGCGTGGTGCATCAATTATGGATCAACCAATCCTGTTGCATGTCTTGATCTAGTTGGTTGGATTATTGTTAGGAACTCAAAGTGTTCCTGACATAGTGAATCTGAACATGTCCTGCAACATGAAATTTTCAGCTCCAGACTGCAGATGAGATATCATTGATATCCTGGAGCCTCCTGGAGACCTATGTAGTAACCTCCTTCAGGTGCCTACAAAGCATCCCTCAAGTACTATTTCTTTTACGAAAAATTCACTTAAAATTGGGCCTCGGTAGTTGAGGAATGTTTCTGTTAGATTTTCTTGGGAGTGAAAAGATAAATATTTATTATTTTTTCCATGATTTTGGATGTAGATGGAAAAGGTAGGACCAACCTTCATTCTTTCTAGGAATCCAATTAGAAATGACCCTAACAGATGTATTTAACACGTTTGATTAACATTTTATATTATTATATTTTGAGAACACATTGGATTCTAATTTTTTATTTATCCTGATCTTGAAAAGAAGTTTGGGGTATAGTATTCTTCTAAGCAGACTGAACTAATATCTCCTAATGTGCTCCTTTTCCGGATATTGTTGCCAAACACTCAACTTCTTTGCTCAGATGCTCATTCTAGTAAAGGTGATAAGGCTAGAATAACAGGTAGGAATGGTGTGCAGAATGATATGGTTGGTGCTGTGTCTGCAATTTGTTTCATCCAGCTTTAATGTTGCAGGGGTGTCAAGTTCCATACCACAATCATGTGCTGATCCTGGTTGTGTTCAATCAATATCTGGAAACAATTTTGCACCTCCTGCAATGCTGCTGTTCGCAAAGACAAGAAAGTTATCTGTTGAGCGTTCTGACCCTAGAAAGTATGTCTATCTCTCTCTCCTATATTCATGAAAAAAGCTAAATAGTTACTTATGTGGAGCTATCTCTTCCAAGTAAAATGTTTTGCCTATTTCATCAAAGTCAAATTTATTGCCTAGTTGAACTGTCTAAAGCTGCATGAAGTTTTACCTGGCCATGAGCTACCAGTCTAAGGCTGTGTGTGTTAAGATCCATCATCTGTTGCTTAGACACATGGCTACTTGTTCTTAATCTATCATGTGAACTTAGTTAACAACAATTCAGGTAGGGCTGTCCACCCTCCTGAAACCTAAACCAGCTGAAGCAACTGAGTTGAATGGACCTGGAATTGGCATTTTCAACTGGTTTTGCTTTGGTTCGGTTCCTAATTTTCTGAAACCAAGAGGCTCGGTTCAGGCATCAGGTTATGTAGTCTAAAACTCGATAGAACCAACTTGAACGGATGTGTATACATCTGTTTATGTTATGTGAAATATAGAAGGTTGTGCTGCTTTTGCATGCATGGGGCCTTAGTTGATGGATGTTAACTGTTGCTCCCAAGCTGCTCTAATGTTAACTTGTCAAATCTACACACATACGCACACAAATGAAACCATTCATGTGTTGACATGCTGTGTTTTGCCCTGCCAATCGATCAGCACTATTCATACTTTTACGTTAAATATGTTCACTGTGTTCTTTAAGCAAGTACTATGATATTTTTCATATATCCTTTTGTATGTGGATTATAATTCTTGCATGTTGCCCACATATGAATATTTTACATTTTCAGCTGTGCACTCCTTCGGAAGCGACAGTTCTTTCACTCACATAGAGCCCAGGTGACAATTACTTATGTTATGAATGATTTTGTGTTATCACCGAACACCAATTATGTTTTTTTTTGTTTTGTTTTTTTTTTTTGGAGTGAACTTTCAATATCATTTATAGTGCAGTTTCCATTTTTGGAAGCTTTTGTTGAGACTACTATGGTGTGACCAGCCATAAAATTATTTGTTTCCTTAGCACTTGAACTTGTATATCATTGTAATCAGATATCTGTAACTGTAATGGCATGACCATATACTTTTTGTAAATAGATCACGTATAACTCATAAAAGATACAGACCTCCAGGTCATGCTTTTTTTTAGGAGGAAAAAATGCTTAGTATAATGTCGCGTAAGTATAAAGCCGTAACGTTTTGTGGAAGAGAAAATGGAACAGCTGTTCAGATGGTTACATCTTGTAGTTCGATTTTCCACGTTTGGTATATACCAAACATTAGACTACGTTTTACAATCCTTGAAGTCAAGCACATTGACTAATCTCTTGCTTGAATAATTAGCAAACCTTCTTGTGAAACTCTAGTCTTAATGGTTATGAGAAATAGTGGTTGGTGGATTGACTATGCTAGCTACAGCTCTTCAGCTGCCCCAAAGGAATCTCTCTTTAAAATTTTTAAAAAATTAACAGTTGATTCTTTTTGGCCCATATTTTTAAATGACAATATTTTCTTAGAATATATGCAGCACTGTATTTTAATTTTTTTTTATTTTGTTATGCTTGAAGCCAATGACATTGGAACAAGTTTTGTCAGATCAGGATAGTGAGGATGAGGTTGATGATGATGTTGCTGATTTTGAGGATCGAAGGGTATAATAACCAAACCTCTCTCTCTCTCTCTCTCTCTCTCTCTCTCGTGCAATAGCATATTTTGCAATATGTTAGCAGTACAATACATTGACTTGGCACCTTGGTTTTGTGGGATTTTATATTGAAAGCATATGAATAAGTAATATTTTACTCTCTATTGTAGATGCTTGATGATTTCGTTGATGTGACTAAAGATGAGAAGCAAATGATGCATATGTGGAACTCCTTTGTGAGGAAGCAACAGTAATTTTCTCTCTTCATTTTGCTCATTTTTTTTATTTTTCCTTCTTTTGCTTTATAAGGTTCTTTATTTTTTTTTGTTTAGCACCTTGTATACCATCATATTTGATAACATTGCAAGTTAGATCAAGAAATAAGATACATTCATACTAAGTCCATAGGATGAGATCCTAGAGTATTTACCTCTGAAATTATGGTATAATCATATGCCTTAAAGAACAGTCTCCTATGGTTTGAGGCATTCCCATTAAGTGCGTATAGAGCATCCATCATGAGCCAAGTCTATAAGAACACTGTATTTCGAGGAGTATGGTTGTGGCGCTTGTAGGGATGCTGCCCCACTGTATGCTAATTGGCTCAATGCAAGAAAGCGTTGATGCTAATTATGGTCAGGGAAGCTACATGAATCTTTTAAAATTCTCTCCATCTGGAGCCATAAAATTGGCTATCATATTGTATGTCACTAACTTGACTGATGTAATACTAAGTTGAAACCTAGTTTGGAATTGGATTAAAACGTTCATGTGTCTAGTGCATAATTACTAATTAGAATCTAATGCGTTTTAGAGGCTACATTTTAAAACTCAACATATAGTAGACAAGGATGTTGTTGGATATCATTGCACTTTTGGCAGGTTTCTTCTTTTGCAATAAATATTTCTCAATGATGAGCAAGCTCCAGATACAAAAAATAGGGGACAAGTTCATCTTCTTGTGTGTGGAACTACATTAGTTCTCTCTCGATTTTTTTTCTGAAATATTTTGTTTTAATGATGGCAGGGTGCTGGCCGATGGTCATATTCCTTGGTCGTGCGAGGCATTTTCGAGATTGCACGGACATGACCTTGTCAGAGCTCCGGCCCTGATATGGTAATGGTTGTGCTCATTTGATTGTCAGTTGTGGTCATGCATATCACTCGTGGTGAAGTCTGCCTTGATAATCTGGTAGTTAAATGTCATAAAGTGATGACCTAAATAAAGCCCCACTCATGGACTAAAAAAGTTAAAATTAAAAATTAAAAAGCCCCATGCCTGATTTGGTGACTATCGAACATAGAAACTCCATTTTTTGTTGGTTATTCTTATTTGTTGCCGTTTGTAAAGTCTGGCATTTTGCATATTGATATTAGACCTTATCATGGCCCGGCCATGACTATATAATATGATGGTGGCTGTATATTTTCCGGTAACAAGATCATGACACTTTGGCACAATTCTTTGGACCTAGTTTAAGTATTTAATTACTTTTCTTTCTTTGGCTTGAAGTTTAAGGACTTGACTTTCAAATATGAAAATTTGAAATGCATAATGAGTGAGAGTCAGTGACATCCTTATATCTGGTTTTTTTAATCTATAAATTGAGTTTGCCCTTGCTCCCTCCCTCACCTATTCAAACGTTTAGTAAAAATAATTGGAAAAACACCTAGTATGCATTGGACTGTTGCACATAATCGATGGATGATTGATGCTTTGAGTATGGCTATGATATACAGTTATGTGGCATGACATGCAAGGAAGATACTTTTTCTCAGTAAAAATGAGCTTATATCTATTTCAGTTAAATGGTGCCTGTGTATGCTTGTGTTAGAAGAAAATGTAATATTTATCATGCTTTGCTTTTGATGAGAATGTGTGAATCTCAAATGACAAATCACTTGTCAGGTGTTGGAGATTATTCATGATCAAATTGTGGAATCATGGTCTTCTTGATGCACGCAGCATGAACAACTGTAACATTATTCTTGAACAGTGTCAAGGCCAGGCTTCAGATCCGAAAAGTTAAAAGATTATTTTTTTCATTAGATTCAGGCGCCTTCTTACTAATGTGCTGATCTCAGTGCCTGCATTTTGTATTATGTGCCTATTTTCATGGTTGGGCCGAAAGCTTTTTCCATGCCCGTTGTCCTGCTGTGATGAGCTGTATCCTATTTTTTCCAAACGAATGCAGAACTGTACTATCCGTCTCTCCTAACCTGAGAAATATATGCAAGTAGAATTATGAGCAACAAAATTTCTATATGTTATCTGTGATGTAGTGTTCAGACTACTTTTCCTTCACTTTTGTGTAACTTAATTTGATTATTATTTTAATAAAGCTAACGAAATTGATAATAAGTGAGAATAGTTGTATAATACTATATTCTCTACTGACGTCTGTAATAAAACAAAATTAAGTTACATATGTAGTATTAAGAAAAATGGTCCAATAATGCGCGCCACAATAATGGCAAGGAAAAAAAGGTTATAAAACATGTTTTGATCATGCATTATATTGAATTTAGGTCAAGCCTCTGGCCAGTAGGTATGTCTTTGAAATTGGTCAGTCCATGCCCTAAAAAACTAATGTTTATCCATGTTGAAGATTCGTTTTCACTCCTTTTGGGATTTGTCACTCCAACAAACTCTTAAAGCTTATCTCTCTGGTGCTTCAAATTTCTATAAAAAAGAAGGTAAAAAGACCGTGTGAGGCAGCATGCCGGCCACCTCTCAGACGCAGAGGCGGTGCTGTGATGCCGACGGCTTTTTACTAAACCACGGCTTTCTGAAAATTCACACATCAAATTGATTACTTCACTTCCAAAAATGATGCACCTCTTCCTTCTTCCTTCTATATTAGCTTTTGCTTGCTTTGCATGCCTAAAACTCCGCTCAATAAGATGTCACATTATTTCTTCTTCTAGCTAAGATAAGATGGCCCCGTTGAGTGGAGATTATTAAACCTACCTAGTCCTTTCTGCGCCAACTCTGAAAGCAAATATTTCTGGATTTGTGACAAGCAGTAAAAGGAATCATTCAAGTCTCTATCTCCACATCATCATCTATATATAAATCAATATAAATATGCAACATGCGTCACAGCCCACGCTGAACTCATTCCTCCTCCTTCTGGATAATTAAAAAGTTGCGTCTGTGATATGATTTAGCTCTTGTAATAGCAAGGCGGTGTAGGGTTTTGATGATCTACGAGGACAAAATTGTAATTTAAAGTAGAAAGACCACAGGCTAAAGTTGTGCAATACTTAATAGAATATGTGTATAAATAATGAAGTATACTTGGAAACTTGGACCAGGAGTTCCGCAGTTCAATTTCACAACTTTATTTTCAGTGATTTCTAATTTTTTGTATAAAATCATGTGTGCATCAATTTCCCTCCCTTCAAACTAATTCTTCTATAGAAACCCTTCTCTCTTTTTCTCTTTTTCTCTCAAAAAAATCTCAAGCACAAGTTTTAGCACTGAGGGAAGTATCAATGGCCAGTTGGGTTGCAGTGCTAAGTGTTGTTTGGGTGAGCATGGTAATTGCATGGGCATGGAGGGTGCTGAATTGGGTGTGGTTGAGGCCAAAGAAACTAGAAAGAAGCTTGAGGGAGCAAGGCCTTACAGGCAATTCCTACAAGCTTTTGTTTGGAGACACCAAAGAGAGCTCAATGATGCTGGACCAAGCACAATCCAAACCCATCAAACTCTCCACCTCCCATGATATAGCGCCACGTGTCATGCCATTTGTCCATCAAACTGTGAACACTTACGGTACGGTATGCATGCCAAATACTTGTTTACATTCATTCCTATATCACCTGTCTACCTATCCACGTATGTATCTGTGTAATCTTTATAAGTTTTGACTTGGAAAGTTTTTTTTTCATTTTAAAAACCAAAAAAATGTAGGTAAGAATTCTTTTGTTTGGATGGGTCCCATACCAAAGGTGAACATCATGAACCCTGAAGATTTGAAAGAAATCTTCAACAAAGATCAAAATTTTCGGAGGCCATCAGCAAACCCTATGATTGATTTGCTAGCACAAGGCCTTTTAGCCTTTGAAGATGGAAAATGGGCTAAACACAGAAAGATTATCCATCCAGCATTCCATTTAGAGAAGCTAAAGGTACTCGCCAACATTCATTTGTATTTCTAGAGATTTAATTAGCAATTATGTCCACTATTTATATAGATGTTGATAATTTTTTGTTTTTTTCCCTTGTTTGGTAAAGGGTATGTTACCAACATTTTACCAAAGCTGTAGCGAGATGATTAACGAGTGGGAGAGGTTGGTGTCCAAAGAAGGTTCATGTGAGTTGGATGTGTGGCCTTGTCTTCAAACTTTGTCCGCCGATATGATTTCTCGGGCTGCATTTGGAAGTAGCTATCAAGAGGGAAGGAAAATATTTCAGCTACTGAGAGAGCAAGAAAAATTTTACACAACAGCCATCCAAAGTGTTTACATTCCAGGTTCAAGGTAAAATTAAATAATCTTTCATTTAAATTACTTTGACATTAAAGCACTTGTACATGTCTTCACAAAACCATTGATCTCGTTGTCTCGTACGTACGGCTTTAACTTCGTGCAGGTTTCTACCAACCAAGCAGAACAAGAGGATGAAGAAAATATATGAAGAAATAAGTGTGCTGCTCAAGGGCATTATAAATAAAAGAGAAGAGGCAATGAAGTTGGGTGAAGCCAGTAAACATGACTTATTAGGTATACTTATGGAGTCCAACTTGAAGGAAATTCGAGAACATGGGAACCACAGAAACACTGGAATGAGTCTTGAAGATGTAATTGAGGAGTGTAAGCTGTTTTACTTGGCTGGCCAAGAGACCACTTCTCTGCTGCTTGTTTGGGCAATGGTTTTGCTAAGTCAAAACCAGAATTGGCAAGCTCGTGCAAGAGAAGAGGTCTCGCAAGTCTTTGAAAGCAACCCACCAACCTATGATACCCTAAGCCACCTAAAAGTTGTAAGTATCTTTACTTAAAATTAAAAATTAAAAAATAATTATATTCTCTTGCATAGTTTTAATTAGAAACCTTGACCATATAAAATGTCTCAGGTGACAATGGTTTTACTTGAAGTTCTTCGATTATACCCAGCAGCCGTTGAGCTTCTCCGAACCAGTCGTAAGAAAACACAGCTTGGAAAGTTCTCATTGCCGGCCGGAGTCGAGGTCTCCATACACATAATGCTTGCTCACCATGACAAAGAATTGTGGGGTGAAGATGCAGATGAGTTCAAGCCAGAGAGGTTTTCAGAAGGAGTTGCAAAGGCTACAAAGAACCAATTTGCATACTTCCCTTTTGGAGCAGGTCCACGGATTTGCATTGGACAAAACTTCGCTATGCTGGAAGCAAAATTGGCCTTGTCATTGATTTTGCAACACTTCACCTTTGAGCTTTCTCCATCCTATGCTCATGCTCCTTTGGCATTAATAACCCTTCAACCTCAATATGGTGCTCATATAATTTTAAGTAAACGTTGATTAGTTCTGAATGGTATGTATTAAGGACATCACATGGCTTAGCTAGCCATATTAACATGTATATTTTATAATATACAAATTTATAAATAAACCAAATCCTAGACATGTATTTATAAAAAAACCCAAGCACTATTTAAACATAGAAACACACCCAAAATCAACCCCAAAGTCAACTTTTTGGGTGTGTTTATAAATGTGTGTAATGATGGGTTTTGGGTGTGTTTATAAAGTGTTTTGGGTGTTGGGTTTTTTTATAATTTCAACCTCCATTTTGGGTGTTTTAGTGAAACTCCCTTATAATAATTCTAGTGAATTGTCCAAAATATATCTGCATTTCTGTCTTAAAAAATCACAGGTGATGCGTCAGCGTCTTTAATTTCATGCTCACAACCACTGGCGGATCTAGTAAGGCGCAAGGAGGTGCAGCTGCACCTCCCATTGCCGGAAAAATCATTGTAGGTGCTTCAAATTGCCCCTTTGCTCAAGTGGTGTACAGATTACCTTATTTCCATTTTCAACATTTAAGTAAATGTCTTTGTCCTTTTACTTTTATTTATTTTTATATTACTCCATTTACTTAAGTTTACAATGTAAATAAGGAAGTACCCCCCATTTGGATTCAAATAAAAATACTAGAAAATCAAATTCCCACCAAATCAAAATATGAAAATTAGGTTTTAGTGCAAAATACGATTTAGGCTAAAAATGATGGCTCATTAAGTCGATATATACTTCATACTAAAATCCCATAAAATCAAGTTTTCTTATTTGATGTGTAAGGAATAAAAGCCGCCAAAAATTATCTTGAGAAAATGATTATTCCGAAAAACCATTTTTCATACTTAGTCAATATTGCATCTCCACTAAAAAATTTATAGGTCCGCCAGTGCTCACAACGTCTTTAATTTCATGCTCCTAGTGCTCACAACGTCTTTAATTTCATGCTCCTAGACAGCTGATATGTCAACAACATAATCTTCCATATGCACTTGTCCCATGCAAGCGGGAGCATTTGCTCCCACCACCTTTAAAGGATGACACTTGTAGTTAACTTTTATGTGAGAATAAAATTAAAAATAAAAAAAATAAAAAAGAGCCCACATCTCGTTTCTCTCTTCGTTTATCCTTATCTCCCCTTCCTTTTATTTTATTTCTTTCCTCCTCTGTATCTGAAGCAAAGATGCTAAACCCAGATTCACTGTATCCTCCTGTAAAAAGCTAATAATAATAACATAAAACAATAGCAATATTGCCACACAGAGAGAGAGAGAGAGAGAGAGAGAGAGAGAGGGAGAAGACCAATGAAAAGATGTCATCTTTTTGCCCAAGCTGGTGACTTTAATGGTCCAAACCCAACTCACACACTACAGTCTATATATATATATATATATATATAGATTAGTTGTTGTTGATGGGTTTTGTTGGAAATTGATTGGAATTAGGGTTGGTGGTGGTGATGATCTAGTAGAGAAGTGTGACTGAAAGTTTGGCGCTTTGAGGTTTTTGGGGATTTACTCTTTTTAATTTTGGAGGTAGTTGTTTGGTGGGAAGCCAATGCCATTGAAGAAGGCTCTGTGGTTTGATTTTTCAGGTTCCCAATTCTCAGTAGGAGACAAGTTCCGAATCTGGGTTTAGTATCTTTGAGAGAGAAGGGGCGGGGGAGGAGAAGGAAAGAAAAAAAATAAAAACAAAAAGAAAAGCAAGGGGAAAGGAGGAAAAACGGAGAAAGAAACGAGATGTGCATGTGGGTCCTTTTTAATTTTAATTTTTATTCTCACATTTAAGTTAACTAAGGTAAATCATGTGAGAAGTGTCACCTTTTAAGGGTGATGGTGAGCATACACATTCGATTAATGTGATGAGTAAAAATGCTCCCCATACAAGTGAGAAAGTTTTTACTATGTAGTACTAACTGTGAATTACATGGAAATTTCAATTATACAAGTGTTATAAGTTAGATAAAATCTATAACTCTGTAGTCAATAATATTAAACTGAAAAATAAAAATAAATTTATAATATACTCTTATTATAACACGTAGATTAATAACACTATATGACAATATTCCGATTATACACTCCAATACCCGCTTCCATATTATTTTTTGTATTCGTTTGCGACTGTTTTAACTTTCTAATATTTCAATTTTCTACTAGAAGAAAGAAAAAAAAAACTGTATGCCTTGGTAAGGAGAGATTCTTCGGTGGCCTCAGTTTTGCTAATCCACAGCTTTCTACATCAAACTCGTCACTAGTCTTCCAGAAATGGTCTTATCTTTTCATTATTACTATATTTTGCATAGTTAACTTAAAAACGTCACCAAATACGGCACCTAGTGACTAGCAAGTGGAGATTATCACACGTCTCAACTTCATCCAATGTAAAAGCAAAATATTTGTGGAATATGATGACAGAAATCACTTAACTTCAATAACCATTAGTGTCGGACAATTTCGACATAAACTAGTACATTAAAGTAACAATAAAAAATTACTCACACGCGCGTCAGTAACTCAATTTAATAAAATTTCAATGTAATGTGGCATCATGTAGAACACAACATATAAAGACACATGCATCATGCGTCACAGCCTTGCATAAATTAAAGGATTGCGTCTGGGATATGATTCACCACTTACTATAGCAAGGCGGTGAAGGGTTTTGATTGACATGGACAAAAGTTATGCCATTGTATGAACTTTGGAGAGGAGTTTCATAATTAAATGTAACCCATTATTTATTTAAAGCCTTGCATCAATTCCTCCTTTCAAACAAGTTCTCTTCAGTAGAACCCATCTCTCTCTTTCTCTCACAAATCTCACACACAAATTAAGTATACTGATGGAAGCCTCTAGGCCTAGTTGTGTTGCACTAAGTGTTGTATTGGTTAGCATAGTAATCGCATGGGCATGGAGGGTGCTGAATTGGGTGTGGTTGAGGCCAAATAAATTAGAAAGATGCTTGAGAGAGCAAGGCCTCACAGGCAATTCTTACAGGCTTTTGTTCGGAGACACCAAGGAGATCTCAATGATGGTGGAACAAGCACAATCCAAACCCATCAAACTCTCCACTACCCATGATATAGCGCCACGTGTCATCCCATTTTCCCATCAAATTGTGTACACATATATGGTATTGCCAAATACTTGTTTAAATTCCTGGCTGTCACCAATTTATATGCATGCGTAATGTTCTTTATATGTAAGTTTTGTGACTTGGATAGCTTTAAAAAAAACAAAAAATTTGCAGGTAGGAATTCTTTTGTTTGGATGGGTCCCATCATGAATCCAGAAGATTTGAAAGATGCCTTCAATAAATCTGATGAATTTCAGAGGGCAATATCAAACCCTATTGTCAAGTCGATATCACAAGGCCTTTCAAGCCTTGAAGGTGAGAAATGGGCTAAACACAGAAAGATATAAATCCAGCATTCCATTTAGAGAAGCTAAAGGTATTGTATACTCTCGCCAACTTTTCATTTATATTTCTGGAGGTTTTGTGTCCACTATCTTTCGTTTTATCTTGATAACTTTTGGTGTTTCTGTTTTAATTGCTCCTTGCTTGCTATAGGGTATGTTACCAACATTTTACCAAAGTTGTAGCGAGATGATTAACAAGTGGGAGAGCTTGGTGTTCAAAGAGGGTTCACGTGAGATGGATGTGTGGCCTTATCTTGAAAATTTAACCAGCGACGTGATTTCTCGAGCTGCATTTGGAAGTAGCTACGAAGAGGGAAGGAAAATATTTCAACTACTCAGAGAGGAAGCAAAATTTTATACAATCGCCGCACGAAGTGTTTACATTCCAGGGTGGAGGTAAGAGACTAAATGTAAAAGTATTGAATCTTGATATTCATCATAGAAACACTATCCATATTAATCTTGCATGAAAGAAGTACTTGTACTTCTTCATGTCTTCACAAAACCATTGAAGTGCTGCCTTTTTTGTGTGCAGGTTTCTACCAACTAAGCAGAACAAGAGGATGAAGGAAATTCACAAGGAAGTCAGAGGCTTACTGAAGGGTATTATAAATAAAAGAGAAGACGCGATTAAGGCAGGTGAAGCCGCTAAAGGTGACTTATTAGGTATACTTATGGAGTCCAACTTCAGGGAAATTCAGGAACATGGGAACAACAAAAACGCTGGAATGAGTATTGAAGATGTAATTGGAGAGTGTAAGTTGTTTTACTTTGCTGGGCAAGAGACCACTTCTGTGCTGCTTGTTTGGACATTGGTTTTACTAAGCCAAAATCAGGATTGGCAAGCTCGTGCAAGAGAAGAGGTCTTGCAAGTTTTTGGAACCAACATCCCAACCTATGATCAGCTCAGTCACCTAAAAGTTGTAAGTACACAACTTTTAATTTGAAAGTTTTCTATCGATTACGTAAAATGACAAAAATTAATCAGACATTTGACATGTTAGCTCTTTCAGGCCTAATTAAACTTTTGAATGTCATCAAACAACTCATTTTGTTGGATTAGTGATCACTTGATGCTTTATGATGCCCCAGGTGACCATGATTTTACTTGAAGTTCTTCGATTATACCCAGCAGTTGTTGAGCTCCCACGAACTACTTACAAGAAAACACAGCTTGGAAAGTTCTCATTGCCGGCCGGAGTCGAAGTCTCCTTACACATAATGCTTGCTCACCATGATAAAGAATTGTGGGGTGAGGATGCAAAGGAGTTTAAGCCAGAGAGGTTTTCAGAAGGAGTTTCAAAGGCAACAAAGAACCAGTTTACATACTTCCCTTTCGGAGCTGGTCCACGGATTTGCATTGGACAGAACTTTGCTATGCTGGAAGCTAAATTGGCCTTGTCATTGATTCTACAACACTTTACCTTTGAGCTCTCTCCATCCTATGCTCATGCTCCGTCCGTAACTATAACCCTTCATCCACAATTTGGTGCTCATTTCATTTTACACAAACGTTGATTAGTGCTGAAGTATATCGATTGTTGGCAAAAAGTTTAATGATGAAGACACACCAAATAAAGATAGCCATAGTTTGAGCCATGTATATTTTCTCATAATTGTCGTTACTTGTAGCGAATGCACGAGATGAGTTTGTAAGAAAGAAAGAATTTGACTGATGGAAGGTTATGCGTCAGCTTCACTTTGCCACTATATTCGATCGATCTACTAACAGTGGCTTGCACATTATTAATATTTAAATAGTGAACCTGCAAACCACGATTCACTAGTGTAGTGGTTTGGAGTAATTACTCCTCCATAAAAGTTTATGAGTTCGAGTCTTAGCATTCGTGTAGTGTGCGTGAGTTTAGTAATGCTATCACCCCCTTCAATATTACCTTAAGTGTTATAAAACTAAGAGAATTATGGAGATAGAAATGTTCTTCTGATATTTTCATTGAGCCTTGCTCTCTCAATTACAAATGAGAATGAAGCCATGTTTGTAGGCAAAGCCTTAGCTAACAATTAGGTAAAAAGAAAGCTTCTGGAAGTTGTACCAATTTACTCATGTTATAAGCACATGTATTTTTATTAATTGTTTTAAATGAGATAGTATAAATTATTCATTTAACCTCGTTACAATTAACACGTGTATCGAGTTTAATTTCAATCATACACTCTCCCACACTTTATGTCAACTATTAATGTTTCAATTTTCTACTAAGAAGAAGGGACCACGGCTTTCTAAAGAGGTCACACTCCAAACTCATTACTTTTCTTCTAGAAACGGTCTCTTTTCGTTATCTACGCCACCAAATATCCAACGTTATTTCTAGAAGCTAGAAGAAGATAGGCCTAGTAGCGAATCGAGATAAGATGCGCCAACTTCATCCAATGTGAAAGCAAAATATTTTTGAATTGTGAAAAGCAGAGATCATCATATCAATAAAATGAGATATGTTACACTTAATTCCACGCAATTTTCGACCTATCACTTTTTTGATGATATTGTACAAGATTGCGTCTGGGATATGATTTGGCTGTTAGTAGCAAGTCGGTGAAGGGTTTTGATTGGACAAAAGTTTGTGCAATGATTATATTGCGTATCAAGTTCCGTGGTTAAATTTCAGGCATTGTTTTAGATTTAACATGTATAAAACCTTGCATCATCATATCCTTCCCCTCCAAACAACTTCTCTTCAGTAGAACAGAATCCATCTCTCTCTCTCTCTCTCTCTCTCTCTCTCTCTCTCACAAATCTCACACACAAATTAAGTATAGATGGAAGCATCAAGGGCTAGTTGTGTTGCGCTGTGTGTTGTTTGGGTGAGCATAGTAATTACATGGGCATGGAGGGTGCTGAATTGGGTGTGGTTGAGGCCAAAGAAACTAGAAAAATGCTTGAGGGAGCAAGGCCTTGCAGGCAATTCTTACAGGCTCTTGTTTGGAGACACCAAGGATCTCTCGAAGATGCTGGAACAAACACAATCCAAACCCATCAAACTCTCCACCTCCCATGATATAGCGCCACATGCCACCCCATTTTTCCATCAAACTGTGAACTCTTATGGTATGCCAAATATTTATTTACATTCACATATCCATTGTTAGAATTTAGGAGGTGTGTGATGAGCGAGAAGAATAAATTACAACATAACAAAGAGGTTTTTAACTTCTTATAAATTACAAAATTGTCATTAATTTCTTAAAACAAGTCCAATCCGAAAACCTCATAAAAAATAACCAAAACACTCAATAGAGCATCAAAGTAATTTAATAATTAAAATTAAATTCAATAAAGTCACCTGTTATTTTTTGGGTTTGTTTATAAAAATTAAATGGTATCTGATTTATTTATATTATTAATGCTAAGAATGAGTATACGACTAAATATCTCAAATAAAAATTGCAGGCAAGAATTCTTTTGTTTGGATGGGCCCCATACCAAGAGTGCACATCATGAATCCAGAAGATTTGAAAGATACCTTCAACAGACATGATGATTTTCATAAGGTAGTAAAAAATCCTATCATGAAGTCTCTACCACAGGGCATTGTAGGCATTGAAGGTGAGCAATGGGCTAAACACAGAAAGATTATCAACCCAGCATTCCATTTAGAGAAGCTAAAGGTATTGTAAGCTCTCGCCAACATCCATCTATATTTCAGGAGATTTGATTAACGAAGTAAGAAGTAGAACCCAAAGAAAAAAAGCTATGTTTTATACACATCCACACGTATATGTTGAAAATTTTGGTTTATTTAATTTTCCTTGTTTGCTATAGGGTATGGTACCAATATTTTACCGAAGTTGTAGCGAGATGATTAACAAATGGGAGAGCTTGGTGTCCAAAGAGAGTTCATGTGAGTTGGATGTGTGGCCTTATCTTGAAAATTTTACCAGCGATGTGATTTCCCGAGCTGCATTTGGAAGTAGCTATGAAGAGGGAAGGAAAATATTTCAACTACTAAGAGAGGAAGCAAAAATTTATACGGTAGCTATGCGAAGTGTGTACATTCCAGGATGGAGGTAAAAATGAAAGAAAAGAATAATCATCTGAGACTGGGAGAGTACTTGGTACTTCTTCACGTCTTCGCGAGGCCATTGAAGAGCTGCTTTTTTGTGCAGGTTTCTACCAACCAAGCAGAACAAGAAGGCGAAGGAAATTCACAATGAAATTAAAGGCTTGCTTAAGGGCATTATAAATAAAAGGGAAGAGGCGATGAAGGCAGGGGAAGCCACTAAAGATGACTTATTAGGTATACTTATGGAGTCCAACTTCAGGGAAATTCAGGAACATGGGAACAACAAAAATGCTGGAATGAGTATTGAAGATGTAATTGGAGAGTGTAAGTTGTTTTACTTTGCTGGGCAAGAGACCACTTCGGTGTTGCTTGTTTGGACAATGGTTTTACTGAGCCAAAATCAGGATTGGCAAGCTCGTGCAAGAGAAGAGGTCTTGCAAGTCTTTGGAAGCAACATCCCAACCTATGAAGAGCTAAGTCACCTAAAAGTTGTAAGTGTGGATTTGCTTCTCTAAACTTTTGAATTTCGTTAAACAACTTTCATCTCATTTTGTTGGATTAGTCTCACTTGATGCTTTATGATGCCCCAGGTGAACATGATTTTACTTGAAGTTCTTCGATTATACCCATCAGTCGTTGCGCTTCCTCGAACCACTCACAAGAAAACACAACTTGGAAAATTATCATTACCAGCTGGAGTGGAAGTCTCCTTGCCCATACTGCTTGTTCATCATGACAAAGAGTTGTGGGGTGAGGATGCAAATGAGTTCAAGCCAGAGAGGTTTTCAGAGGGAGTTTCAAAGGCAACAAAGAACCAATTTACATACTTCCCTTTCGGAGGGGGTCCAAGGATTTGCATTGGACAAAACTTTGCTATGATGGAAGCTAAATTGGCCTTGTCATTGATTTTACGACACTTTGCCTTGGAGCTTTCTCCACTATATGCCCATGCTCCATCCGTAACTATAACCCTTCAACCCCAATATGGTGCTCATATTATTTTACATAAACGTTGATTAGTGCTGAATTATATCTGTCATTAATGTTAATGATAAAGACACATCAAGATAGCTATGGTTTGAACCGTAATTTTCTTTACATACTGTGTCGTTTGTCCTTGTGGGATAATTGGAAGAGTTATTGTACTACCTTTCTTGTTGATATTTTAATTGTTTTGGTTAATGGCCCTTTTTGCTTTCTAATGTTTAAATTTCTTAATTAGGAAAACTTAAGTAAATGTCAAGCTGCTTAGTATAAGGTCAAAATACGTATAAGGACATTTCTGTAATTTTGTCCAAAAATAATACACATATGAAATAAAGTTCTACAATAAAGATGATTGCAGTGGGATATAGCTCAGTTGGTTGAGCTTTTTGACATCAAGCTCCAGTCTTACCGGATATGAGAAAATAACACATGCTTAACACATGATATTTTTTAACAGTAAATTAGATGGAATGTGAAGAACGGACCACAGAAGGTTAGGCCATCTCCAGCTATGAGATATATCCCAAATATAGCCCTAAATTAATGCAAAACCCATCTCCAGCCATGGGCTAAATAAAATTTTGGTCAAATTTGGAGGCCACATTTGGTCTTTTAGCCCTCCAACCGGGCCAAATGTAGCCTAGCTTTGGCCTAGGCCAAATTTATAGTGGGCCTCATCTATGTGCTTTTCAACAACCTATCATTAAAGCACTTCCAACTCCCCTTTTCAAAATAATAAAATATGAAGGACCCTAAAATATAGCCCTGCATGGCTGGAGATGGAAAAATTTAGCCCTACACTATTCTTTTAAAAATTAATATTTTAAAGGGCTAAATTTTTAGATCTGAACTACATTTAGTCTTATGACTGGAGATGACCTTACTAACCTGGGCTATAGCCCAGGCGACTTTTAATTTTTTGTCAGCCCAAAATACATAGAGCACAGCACATCACCAATTAAAAAATATATTTAAGAAAAACTCAATTATACCCTTTCCTAACCTACTCTCTCTCTTCTACCGAACAACCCACTCAAGTGAAAATATTTTTTATTTCCTTCTTTTGGCATTATGGATGCCAAAGCTCAAACCTAGGTTGAACGTGCATTGGGCTTATTAAAAAAAATAAAATAAAATTCTTAACACTCATTGGTAATGAAGTTTTTTGTTCAGTTGAAGTGAATGTTTCACTCGTAGCTAGGCATATATTTTTTATTTTTATAAATGATTCACTTATACAGTTGAGTTTTCAATTTTTTTTGGTAGATTTGTACATTAGGTAAATTTAGCCCACCTTATGTTGAAATTCCAGATCGGTCCATGAAGAAAAGTAATTGTAAGGGGAAAATTGGCTAAAAATAATAATTCGGATCCTAAATCTAAAAAATAGAAAAAAAAAGTATGGGCTAAATTCAAAATTAGGTATAAGTTCACAGGGCACATCAACATTTTGGCCTTTGTGGATTATTAGAAGTGTGCAAGAAATATTTAAAATTTCTTGAAGTCAAATGGTAATTAGGTGGCCATGAGATGAAAGTACGTGTGATTACTATGTAATATTTTTCAAGAAAATTTTCAGAGCTCAAATGAATTTTTGGTGGAATTGTGTAAGATATAAGAAAGAGTACACATGACATCGCGATTTATTAGACGTCACTGACAGGTGGAATCAATTGGGAGCGCCAGCTATGACATGTGTTGTGCCATCTCAACAACATATAGTGATATGGTGAAAGGTTATTGGACCGCAACAAAGTAATAAAAAAAAAAAAAAAAAAAAACTGAAAGAGTTAAGTTGGGACACACTACTCTCTGTGAAACTTTCTTGTTTCAACTTAAAGATTTCAATTAGATGTAGGAGTTGAAGTATATCTGTCTAGTTGACTTGCTTCTTCATCTCCGAACTCCATGAAAATCTGATATGATGAAGTTTTATATGTATAGTTATGATACATATTTATAAAAAAATAAAAAATAAAAACCTTATTCTTTTTTTTTTTTTGTAAATAATGTACCTATTTTTAATTTATAAAAACATTTACAGAAATTTCAATTACAAAGTAACGGATCCTTTATTAAATAAATAAATAAATAAACTACCATATTATATACATATTTATAAATTTTTTTATTTATTGGATTCGTAATTTAGGGATTTTTTGTTTGTTTGTTTATTTTAGTGATTGGCGATGTGTAGAGGGATGCCAACCAAAATAAATGGGGTGATTGATATGCTATTAATAGGGAGTATTAATTATAATTAAAGTAGTTAATGACATACTTGAAATAAATTATAAATTAAATATGAAGGGAGGTGGCATATAATGTAATTTCATTTATAATATTAGGACAAATCTATCTCACATGGAAACCTATTTTAAATTTGGGGTTTCAATAAAAATTTAAAGGTAGGTGGGTATATAACTAGGATATAAGGGTCTATATCGGAAGAGCTCTGGATTATATACATGAAGAAGTTCGTGCATTTGGAATAAATGCTTTATTCATCCAGTTGGGATTAACTAGGTTCGTGATTTAATTTTCCATTCATGCATTTGGAATAAATGCTTGTTCATGCATTTGGAATAAATGCTTATTCATGCATTTGGGATTATCCAGGTTTCATGATTAAGAGCATCTTCAAAAGAGTCTCCAAATTTTAACTAAAATAGCTAGAAAGATATTATAGCAAACTATCTAACAAGGAATTCCTCCATCAACGTTCTCTATTACGGCTAATTTTAAATATTTTATATCTCTTTTGAAAGAGGAAACGATATAATATTTTATTATTTCTTTTGAATTTGGATTTTTTTCCATTTGCAAGGAAATAGCTAGTCACTCATTTCTCTCTCCTCATCTCTAAATGTAGAGAGCTACCAAATCCAAATATGGAGTTCTCTAAAACGGAGAACCAGATAGCAAGTTAACTGGAGCTGCATTTTGCCCTTATTTTAGCCAAAATGGCTAAAGAGCAGAGTATACTGATGGAGATACTCTTATAAATAGGGAGATTTTTTGAGTTGATGGTGTAATGCGTGTCTTGAATTATTAAATCAAATTGAGTTTTTTTCTCTAAAGTTGATAACTACATTATCTCCTTGTTTTGGGTATTCTTAGAATCAACAAAGCTAGAAAATCTACACTATTCTTGTTCTAGATATTCTTAGAATCAAACAGAGCTTGGAAATTGATTTCAACCTGTATCTTTTCGTCTTGCTCAAAAGTGTAGTTGCACCACTCTCTCTCTCTCTCTCTCTCACACACACACAAATGGAAGTATCAGTTGTGGCCAGTGTTGCACTACGTGTTTTTTTGGTGAGCACAGTAATTACATTGGCATGGAGGGTGCTGAATTGGGTGTGGCTGAGGCCGAAGAAGCTAGAAAGATGTCTAAGGCAGCAAGGTTTGGCGGGCAACTCGTACAGGCTTCTGGTAGGAGACACGAAGGAAAGCTCCATGATGGTGAAAGAAGCAAAATCTAAACCGATGAACCTCTCCCATGATATAACGCCACGTGTCCTTCCTTTTCTTCATCAATCTGTGACCACTTATGGTATGCCAAGTATCTTTTGACATTTTGTTTACCACGTTCACATGTACGACCATGGTTATGAAATAATCAATTTTTGTGTGTGTCTGTTTTATATTCTTGAAGCTTTTTTATTATTTATTTTAATTTTATTAATGTTAGTTAATACATTTTGTTTTATACTTTTTTTTATTTTGATATTTGGTTGCTTCGATTTTTTTCTTATTTCCTTTTCAATTGATTATGAACATCAATATAGGTCTGCCAAGTAGGTAAGTTTTCGTCACATTGACATCTCTATCATTTTTCTTACCCTTTTTTTTTCCTTCTCCTTTTTCATTTCAATAGTGCTAAGCTTACCACATTTTTATATCACATTGTGTACCACCTACCACCTCTCTGATAGGGATGGAGCCCACCTCTATTAGGTGGTACACAATGTGTATATAAAAATGTGGTAAGTCTAGCATTTTCCTTTTCATTTGTCTTCCTCTTCTTTACTTCTTCTCTTGTTCGTCTTGCATCTCTTTATAGAGTTGTTTTTGGTCGAATGGTTATTTTTACAGATAGTTGTGACAAGAATTTTTCTAGGTCATTTGTGGTTGTGGGGTTTATATTAACTACCTATTAAATTGGTTTGAGTGCCGAGACAATCTAGCTAACAAAGGGCAGTAATTTGTATGAGATGGGTCACATGACAATAATCTCTTGAAGGGGGAGAAAGGCTATAAAAATTAAATACAATAATCTCTTCAACATTTTTAGTATGAGATGGGTCTAAAATAAATGACCCCTGGTTGTTCATCGCGGTAATTCTAAAATCTCTGGATGATTCGTGATCAATGTAAATAACTTATTTTATTCTTTTTGGAAATATGTGTAAATAGTTTCTTATAAGTTATAACATTTTTGTGAAAACAAAAAATGCAGGTAAGAATTTTTTTATTTGGATTGGGCCCACACCAAGAGTGAACATCAGTAATCCAGCGGATGTGAAAGATGTATTTACAAACTATGAAGATTTTCAGAAGCCAGTAATAAATCCACTTGTCAAGTTGCTGGCAACAGGTCTGCCAAACTATGAGGGCGAGAAATGGGCAAAACACCGTAAAATCATCAACCCGGCATTCCATTTAGAGAAGCTAAAGGTATTACATACTAGCCTAGTCGGAAAGGAACTTGATTTGCGATAAGAGGTTTTAAGTTCGAACTCTCATGACATTTTAGTTGTGTGTGTGTATAAAAAACTCTCCTCCTTCTTATGTAGTTTAGACTATCGCTTGTACTTAAAAAATAAAAATAAAAAAAATCTTTTGTAACGTAAAATGTATTTTCAACCGATGCATTAAAAAATTTTCTACACACATGTGATGATTATTTATCTAGGTAAATAGACGTGTGCTATATTTGCTATGTACTTAATGTTAACAAACTCTGAGTTCTTGTTTGTTTGTGTTTTCCTTTGTTTCCTATAGCGCATGTTACCGGCATTTCACCTAAGTTGTAGTGAGATGATTGAAGAATGGGAGAGGTTGGTGTCTAAGGAGGGTTCATGCGAGTTAGATGTTTGGCCTTACCTCGAAAGTTTGGCAGCTGATGTGATTTCTCGAGCATCATTTGGGAGTAGCTATCAAGAAGGAAGGAAAATATTTCAACTCTTGAAAGAGCAAGCAAAACTTACAATAAGAGCTTTACAAAGTGTTTACATTCCAGGATGGAGGTAAAACCCTTTTAGGGTTAGCCAGTACCTATAGATTAGATCAACTGTTTTTTTACCATTGATGAAGTTGTTTTGGTGCAGGTTTCTACCAACTAGGAGTAACAAGAGGATGAAGGCGATTGACAAAGAAATAAAAGGTTCACTGAGGGATATTATTAGTGCAAGAGAAGAGGCAATTAGGATGGGTGAAGCTACAAAAGATGACTTATTGGGTATACTATTGGAGTCTAACTTGAAGGAAATTCGAGAAAATGGGAACACCAAGAACGTTGGGATGAGCATTGAGGATGTGATTGAAGAGTGCAAGCTGTTTTACTTTGCGGGGCAAGAGACCACTTCAGTGTTGCTTCTTTGGACACTAGTTTTACTCAGTCAAAATCAGAATTGGCAAGCTCGTGCAAGAGATGAGGTTTTGCAAGTGTTTGGAAGCAATAAACCAGATTTCGATGGGCTAAATCACCTCAAAGTTGTAAGTATTCACAATACATATCCTTTCACAGTTTTATTTTGAAAAATTTCTTGCATCTTAAGAAACAAACAAAGCAAATTAGTCAAACATTTTATGAGTCCAATTTGAAAAACAATAACAAAACGTTTCCGTAATAGTGGAATTGCTTGAGTTGAGTTGTGATCGATGCCATATACTCACTTACTACATGTAGATGTGGAAGGAAGGACCTGAAATCTCTTGAATAACGATAACTTAAAATTTTGATTCAATTATACTATCACGTTATTTGGTGAATAAAATTTGGTGAACAGATACAGTGCTCTTAATATTATTCTTCTTTTCTTATTCCCTTTACTTGGTGAGTGATGACGATTATTTTTCTAAACCTAGCCTCTAAAGGTTTGGATGTCTTTCATCTCATTTTGTTGGTATGTGCTCTGATGTTGTAGATGAATTTCATTGGGGTAATGAGATTTTAATGATATAAACTATATCTGTAAAATGCCCTCAGGTAACCATGATTTTACTTGAAGTTCTTCGATTATACCCGTCAGTTGTTGCGCTTCCTCGAACCACTCACAACAAAACACACCTTGGAAAATTATCACTGCCTGCTGGAGTGGAAGTCTCCTTGCCCATACTGCTTCTTCACCATGACAAAGAATTGTGGGGTGAGGATGCAATTGAGTTCAACCCAGAGAGGTTTTCGGAAGGAGTTTCAAAGGCATCAAAGAACCAATTTGCATACTTCCCTTTCGGAGGGGGTCCAAGGATCTGCATTGGACAAAACTTTGCTATGTTGGAAGCTAAATTAGCCTTTTCATTGCTTTTACAACGCTTTACCTTCGAGCTCTCTCCATCATATGCTCATGCCCCATCCTTAATTATAAGCCTTCAACCTCAATATGGTGCTCATATTATTTTACATAAACGTTGATTACTGCTGAGTTAACGTTATTGATAAAGCCACATCAAATAAGATTGAACCATGTATATTGTGGTAGTATTTATATTTTCTCATAATTTTCTTTACAAATTGTATTTCTATTATCCTTATGGTATAATTGGAAGAGTCATTGTACTAGCTTTGTATTAAATTTTTAAATGTCTTGGTTTATGATCCTTGTTGGTTTCTAATGTTCCAATTCAATAAAACAAAAAAACTTGAATAAGTGAATGCGAAGTTGCTTAGGGTCTGTCTAGTATCCTATCCAAGTAGGGAACTCAAAAACTGTTATTTTTCTTAAAAACAAGGAGTTCTCAAATTCATTTTCAAAAATTCAAGAAGTTGTTTGGTATGCAACTTGAAAACTGTTTTTGAATCCTTAAAATTTGAAAACTTGTTTGGTTGAATTCTTGAAAACAATTTTTTCTTCTTCATTTTTGATAATTAAAATATTTTGATAAACATGATCAAAATTATATTAAACATACTATTTTAACATCCATATTTTAATACCATACATGTATGATTGACAAGCTCAATTGGTCTTCAAGTCATAAATAATACATATTAAATTAGAACATTCTAGACTAAATAAATTATAAGACTAATGATTCTGAATATAATCTATCCACATTGCTCCGGCAATGTGATCTCTAGCATCACGCATTTCATTAGCATTGTCCTCATAAAAATGGATGTGTTCTTGATTCACTTCAGAGCTTTCTTCATCTACTACTTGAAGATCATTGGCTTGATATTGATGAAATATGATAAATATTCTCTATAATAAAGACAAATATAACAAGGAATAAGAAAAACATGATAAACAAAGATAAATATCCTTCAGCAGACCAGCATGAACAAAATTTAGCTAGGATCCCAAATACAATAAATCCTCAACTGAACAAGTTTACCAACACAAACTAACAAAGGACTAATACACAACCAACCACTACCTTCCTTTTTTTCCCCTAAGCAACCAGCCAGATTAGTATGATTGGCCTCTCTGCATAGCAGGAGGCAGAGCTTTGGAATTAGAGGCCTCTTTCTAGATTAGTATGTAACGGTAGGACCAATTGGCCGAATAATAAAAAGTTGACGTACAATTTGAACGAATAATTTAGTTGAGAGACCAAAATGCAACTCGGGTATAAGTTTGAGAACCATTTGAGTAAATAACCCTATATTAAAATTATATTTGTTTCACAATTCAATATATCCTTTTTGATAATTTTATATTAGAGTAAATTAGTAATTAAATAAATAATATATTTTTAAAAATTTAAATCTATAAAGTATATATATCGAAATTAGCAAATTAATATCTACAAAGTATAAACTAATGCAATTATAGAAGAATCCTTCTTTCTTTTTTTTTTCTTTTTTTTAAATTTTCTATACTCCTTTTAAATATCATATACTTAAAGAATATAGACGCCCGGCTATACTACGGTTTTTTATTTAAAAAAAAAAATAGTATAGCCCCACGGCTATGTTATTTTTGACACGTGGGAGCTAGCGCTAGTGGTCCTCTTTTTTTTTTTTTTAATAACTAGTATAGACGAGCGGCTATACGCTTATATATATATTCGCATATTATACAAATAATTCTCAAATATTATTGAATAAGAATAATATATGTTATAAAAATTATATTAAAATATTATACAGTGGCCAATTAATATATACTTTGGATATGTTGAAACTAGCAAATTAATATCTATAAAGTACAAACTAATGCAACTAGGAGGGTCCTTTTCTTTTGTTTTTTATTTTTATAAATATTAAATAGTATAGCTGTGGGGCTATTCCTTTTAAATATAGTATCGCCGTGCGGCTATACTACCGTTTTTTTACTATTAAAAAATAGTATAGCCATATGGCGATACTTTTTTAACACGCGGCACCTAATCACTAGTGAGTCCTCTTTTAAAAAAATGATAATAATAATACGGCCGCACGGCTATACTCCATTTTTTTAATTTAAAATACTTGTTTTGACACGTGGCACCTAAAAGCTGGGGGGTCCTCTTTTTTATATAAAAAAATAGTGTAGCCGCATGGCGGTTGCTTTTAAAAAGTATAGCCGTATGGCTATACGATTTTACACATGGGCGCTTAGGGTGTGCGGCTACTTTTTTTCTAATTTTTAAAAAATAGTATAGCAGTATCTTGGTTTTTTATTTTTTTATTTTTATAAATAAAATTTTAAATTTATTTTAGAATTAAAAATAATAATGGGTAGTTGTGTTCCATAAAAATATGATCCATTATCTGATTTTTCTGGTATTTTGAATGTTTTACTGTTCTTTGCATTTTGCTTTATACATATAGATGTATAGTATAGCCGCGCGGCTAAACTCGGGATTCTTTTTGAAAAGAAGTGTATAGCCTCGCAGACTTTCTTGGGGTCGTTCTGTTTTAATTTTTTTATATAAATCGTATAGCCGCGCGGCTATACTATTTACATAGATATATAATATTTTTTTTTAATTTTTTTTCTCCGAGTTTTGTTTATCAATAGTTTAGAGCATTATCCATTACTATTATACTATTACCTGAGTCTCTATTGTCCCGTTTTGAGTTTTTACTTTTCCAGAGTTATTACCCGTAGAATTTCGCACTTTAACGTTTAATACTCGTTGTATTTTTCATGTTTAATACACTTGATTTTTTACAAAATTTTCAATAACACATACAAAATTCACATATTATACACATAATTTTCGCATATTGGGGTTTGTTTAGCAGCACTCTAATTTTTTTGCTTGACATTGTATTATTACAAATTTAGTTATATACCCAATCTTAGACATAGTCTTATAAAGAAACCCTATACCATTTAAAAACTATAAACACACCCAAAAAAAACCCAAAAATCGCAGCTGTCAATTTTTTTAAAATTAAATAGCTATTTTTTAGTTTATTTGTGTGTGTAAAATACCTATATTGCCTTTGTACTATGGATTTGAGAGAGAAAAAGCAAATCTGCCTGCCAAAAACCAAATCTGCCAAAAAAAAATCAAATCTGCCAAAAAACCAAATCAGATTTTATTTTCTCCTTTCTTGCTGGTGTTTTATCGATGTTGGAGCAAGAGGAGCTTCCATTGAAGCTCAATCTCAGGTCCAGTTATATTCTTCATCTATCTTCTACAATTTTCAATATTTCATCTTCGATTTCTTGTTCTAAAATCGCTTATATTGATTTTTTTTTTCCGGATTGTTTGGAACCTTGAACGAATCTCAATCAGATGCTCTTAGCTCTACTCATCATCTTCAAGCTCTACTCCTCTTTCACCATGTCATTGTCGTCATCATCATCATCATCATCTTTATTGTTGTCGTCATCGTTTGGTTTGGAGACTTGAGATTTTTGATCTTTTGCTTCAATTATGTGTTTCTCTTCATATTTTAGTTGATTTTCGAAATGTAGTTTAAGCTTTGATGATTGATTTATCCATTGTCACTATTTCAGTGATGGATCTCATTTTTGTTTAACAATGTACTTCTATGACAGAGTATTAACAATGTCATTTTTTAACATAATAGTATTAACAATATGGGCTCGGCTTGTTTTGAGTTGGTCTAGTTTGTGCTTTCTTCTTTTCTTTGGTGGACATGTATTAGAAATAGTAACAAGACAAACATTAATCAATATGACAGTAAACTAGCAGTGTTATTACCTTAGACTGGAACATTACAGGGGTAGATATGCATTAGTAATAGGATATCATCGGAACTTAGCAGTGTTATTACCATAGACTGGAACATTACATGGATAGACATGCATTAGAAATAGGATGTCATAGGAAACTAGTAGTGTTATTACCTTAGAAATAGGATGTCATATGAAACTAATAGTATTATTACCTTAGACTGGAACATTACAAGGGGTAGACATGCATTAGAAATAGGATGTCATATGAAACTAATAGTGTTATTACCCTAGACTAGAACATTACAGCCATTAATCAACATGACAGTAAACTAGCAATGTTATTACCCTAGATTAGAACATTATAGCCATTAATCAACATGACAGTAAACTAGCAATGTTATTACCCTAGACTAGAACATTACAAAATAGCAGTGTCATTACTCTATACTAGAACATTACATGGGTAGACATGCATTAGAAATAAGATGTCATAGAAAACTAGCAGTGTTATTACCTTAAACTGGAACATTACAGGGGTAAATATGAATTAGAAATAGGATATCATAGGAAACTAATAGTGTTATTATCCTAGACTGGAACATTACATAAGTAGACATGCATTAAAAATAAGATGTCATTGGAAACTAGCAGTGTTATTACCCTAGACTGGAACATTACAGCCATTAATCAACATGAGAGTAAAATAACAGTGTTATTACCATAGACTGAAATATTATAGCCATTAATCAACATGACAATAAAAGTGTGGAATATTACAATCATTAATCAATATGACACGTTAATAAAGCTACAGTTTTCAAGACATCTTTTTATAATGAATTGTTTGGGTTTTTTTATAAAATTGGGCTGGGCTTGTTTTGGGTGCTATTTAAGTTTTTTTTGTTGGGCTTCTTTTAAGTTGATCAATGGCAGTCATGTAATTTATAAGAACTTCAACACTAATTTCTTATGTAGTAAATGAATTTTGGGTGTGTTTAAAGTCATTCCATGTGGGGTTTTTTATAATTTCATTCCTATTTTGGGTATATTAGTGAAGCTCCATTATAAGAAAGTTTTTCTTCCACTTTCACGTGCAACTTTTCCTCATATACGCCTGCATAAAAACGTCACCTCTTATGTCACATTCTTTTCTAGTGAAAAGAAGTCACACGAACCACTCACTTAAAGTTGAAAATCATATAAAAAATATATATATGTGTGTGTGTATGGCACCGCAAAGACCACAATACATGCATTTCATGCGTCAGTGCTGAACTCACTTCTGTATAATACGTTTGCTACAGAATTATTGAGTATCACCTCGTACGTACACACACAAGTCCACACTTAGCCACAAAAAACTGGCAGCAGAAAGCAGTGACTGGCTATGATTGAGAAGGACAAAGATCCTCTGTTTTTAGCCAAAAAATCACAGGCTAAACTTGTGGAAGGAAATGAATGGACTTGGACTAGGAGTTCCTCCAGTTTCACATATTTAACCCATTTCCTAGCTTGGGACAAGGAGTTCCTCCAGTTTCACACATTTAACCCATTTCCTAGCTCCTTTCCAAACAAGTCCTCTCTCTCTCTCTCTCTCTCTCTCTCTCTCACACACACACACACACAAATGGAAGTATCAGTTGTGGCCAGTGTTGCACTACGTGTTGTTTGGGCGAGCGTAATAATTACATGGGCATGGAGGGTGCTGAACTGGGTGTGGCTGAGGCCAAAGAAGCTAGAAAGATGTCTAAGGCAGCAAGGTTTGGCAGGCAACTCGTACAGGCTTTTGATTGGAGACACGAAGGAAAGCTCCATGATGGTGAAAGAAACAAAATCTAAACCCATGGACCTCTGCCATGATTTAGCGCCACGAGTCCTCCCCTTTGTTCATCAATCTATGAACACTTATGGTATGCCAACTATATCTTTTGAAATTTCAATTTACTACTAGGGATGGCAGTCTTCCCAATTGGTAAGGGTCTTTGTAGGGCTTCGATCCTATGGGTCAGGTATGAAGGATGAAAAACGGGTATGATGATGGGAGGAATTTTTCGGATATGATGTTCTACCTCTATAATGATGATGTCTTGGACATGTAGTTTTGACATGTATTAATTATTTTTTAAACAGTCTTAGATTTTAGTTAATAAAAATTGAATTGATAGATATGTTGTGCTCATAGTGCTTTTTTCTCATTCAACAAAGTATTTTTTTTTATTGGTTTTTTTTTTTTTTTGTTTTTTTTTTCCTGTTATGGGGTGGGTCAGTGAACCCATTTCCCAATGAAAGCGGGGATGGAGGAAAAATGGTTAACGGAAATGAGGATGGGAATGGTATACTCACCCCCGATTTGACCCATTATCATCCCTATTTATTACCTTCATATGTACGACTATAGTTATCCTTCCATAAAATTTAATGTGTTATCTCATATATATTGTTGGATAATTAATTGATCATGTTAATTTTTATTTAAATGTGTGGATCTAATTTACAATCTAGCTTACTAGATCAACAATCACATCGGTATCCTTTCGTTCAGTAACCTTTAGAAACCGTCGAAAACCTCTGATTCGTGATAAATTTAATGTAGGATTTATTTATTTATTTTTGTGGTTTATCTTGGTAATGGATATATACGATACCTGTAAATAATTAATTTTATATATTTGCCAATATGTGTAAATAATTTCTTATAAGTTCTATTGTGATCAAACAAAAAATAATGCAGGTAAGAATTTTTTTATTTGGATTGGCCCCACACCAAGAGTGAACATCAGTAATCCAGATGATATGAAAGATATATTTGCAAAATATGAAGATTTTCAGAAGCCAGCAACAAATCCACTGGTGAATTTGCTAGCAACAGGTCTTTCAAGCTATGAGGGCGAGAAATGGGCAAAACACCGTAAAATCATCAACCCGGCATTCCATTCAGAGAAGCTAAAGGTACTATATATATACTCTTGTCAATATTCATTCAAATATCTGGAGATTTAACAATTAATTTACTAAGTAATTTCCAAATACTCGTATTGTACAGCGTATGTTACCGGCATTTCACCAAAGTTGTAGTGAGATGATTGAAGAATGGGAGAGCTTGGCGTCTAAAGAGGGTTCATGCGAGTTAGATGTTTGGCCTTATCTTCAAAATTTGACAGCTGATGTGATTTCTCGAACAGCATTTGGGAGTAGCTATGAAGAAGGAAGGAAAATATTTCAACTCCTGAAAGACCAAGGACAACTTACAATGAAAACTATACAAAGTGTTTACATTCCAGGATGGTGGTAAATAAATAAACAATACAGAAACCCTTATACGGTTAGACAGTAACTATAGTTAGATCGATTATCTTTACCATTGAGGAGGTTGTTTGTTTGGTGCAGGTTTCTACCTACTAGGATGAACAAGAGGATGAAAGAGATTGACAAGGAAATAAAAGGTTCACTGATGGGTATTATAAATAAAAGAGAAGAGGCAATTAGGGTGGGTGAAGCGACTAAAGATGACCTATTGGGGATACTTATGGCTTCCAACTTGAAGGAAATTCGAGAAAATGGGAACACCAAGAACTTTGGGATGAGCATTGAGGATGTGATTGAAGAGTGCAAGCTGTTTTACTTTGCGGGTCAAGAGACCACTTCAGTGTTGCTTGTTTGGACACTGGTTTTGCTCAGTCAAAATCAGGATTGGCAAGCTCGTGCAAGAGATGAGGTTTTGCAAGTGTTTGGAAGCAATAAACCAGACTTTGATGGGCTAAGTCACGTCAAAGTAGTAAGTATTTACAATATATATCACTTCACACTTTTACTTTGAAAGATTTCCTTGCATAAGAAGAAACAAACAAAGAAAAGTAATCAAAAATATTTTATGTTTCTCATATATATGAAGAATAGGAATAAAAAAAATTTCGTAATAGTTATAACAAGCTTCTCATGTGGTATACCTCATTCGCCTAACACCCGTACTATCATTTTTAGGGCCTAAATAAGCGAAAATTTTGATTCAACTACTGTCACGTTATCTTGTGAATAAAATTTGGTGAATAGTGAATAAATTTGGTGCTCCTAATAGTATTTTTCTTTTCTTGTTCTCTCTACTTGGTGAGAGAAGAGAAAATTAACCTTTTCATTAGCATTTTTAGACCTAGCTAGCCTGTACAATTTTGGATGCCCTTCATGTCACTTGATATAAAATATATGACTGTATAATGCCCCCAGGTAACCATGATTTTACTTGAAGTTCTTCGATTATACCCAGCAGTTGTTGTGCTTTCTCGAGCCATTCACAAGAACACACAGCTTGGAAAATTGTCATTACCAGCTGGAGTGGAAGTCTCCTTAAACACACTACTTGTTCACCATGACAAAGAATTGTGGGGTGAGGATGCAAACGAGTTCAAGCCAGAGAGGTTTTCAGAAGGAGTTTCAAAGGCAACAAAGAACAAATTTTCCTACTTCCCTTTCGGAGGGGGTCCAAGGATTTGCATTGGACAAAACTTTGCTATGGTGGAAGCTAAATTGGCCTTGGCCTTGATTTTACAACACTTTGCCTTTGAGCTTTCTCCATCCTACGCTCATGCTCCTTCTGCAGAAATAACCCTTCAACCTCAATTTGGTGCTCATATCATTTTACATAAACGTTGACTTGTCTGACTGATAGGAAAAACTAAGGAATCAAATAAAGATAGCCATAGTTCTAGTTGTTTGACTCTAATTTTTATGCAATATTGATATTTTATTGTAATTTTTAAATCCTATATATTTCCATTCCATCAATCAATCTACTCTTGCAAGTGATCAACAAATCCAAGTCATCTATACAAATGATCCACACACCAAAGCCATTAAAATGAGGACAGCAAACAAGTTATTCAATTTGCAAAATGAATTACGAATAAATTATTAACAAAAGGAAATATCAACAGTATGTGAAATGCGAAATGTTAGTCGAATTGGTCTAGGGTTTTTGGTATGCTCCAAAATAGCCTTGGGTTCAAGTCCGTATGCATGTGTGAGAGTTTCCCTCTTCCCCCTTTCTAACTTAAGCCTAAAAAAAGAATACTATATATGCTGCGAGTAGGAGTAGCTATCAATATACATTTATATTCACCAGAGCAAAAAGATCGAGTCATATATAAATATTTGTTGTCTCCAATCTAAAGATGGACAGGATATATAATATTAAGATTCCAACCTTGTTCTATAAAAAAAAATCATATTTCTTGTCAGATTTTGAATGGATGATAAGTGACCATATTCATATTCTAATCATCTTGGGGAGCTTGAGTCTTTATTTATTTTGTTCATGTAATAAATTAATATCTGTGATTGTGATGTGGCACTGGCAGGCATGATTCCATCCATTTTCTTTTTAAGGGTCTTTAGACTGCGAACTCTTTTTTCTCACATAAAACAATGGAAATCTCAGTGAGCTCCATGGTTGTGGCCATTCTTTGTGTGGGTTTGATTACATTGGGGTGGAAAGTGGTCAACTGGGTTTGGTTGAAGCCAAAGAAGCTAGAAAGGTACCTGAGGCAGCAAGGTCTTTCTGGTAATTCCTACAGGCTCTTGATTGGGGACTTGACTGACAACTCCAAGATGACCAAAGAGGCACTCTCAAAACCCATGGAGTTCTCTCATGACATTGTGCCTTATGTGCTTCCTTTACTCCAAGAAACCTTCAACAAATATGGTACTTTTTTTCATTTTCTTTTGTCTCTCCTATGCATGTTTTTGTTGCCTTCTCTGTAATTATCTGATTTCTTGGATGCTGTTTGGTAATTTTATGGATCCTGTTGATGGAGAACACTTATCAATCATTTGCTATATATGATCAATCTGCAACATATGTCTCCCTTTTTATGGATGGGGACTTTTTTGACTTTTGATTTTATACAAGCGATGTTTTATTTTAATTTAATCTAAATTACGGGAAAGGGAATTTGAACTCGTGGGGAGCACATCCGCTCTGACCAACTTAGCTAAGCTCATGTTTGCAGAGGACTTTTTTGTGGAAAGGCTACAATGAGGGGGTATGGATGAGGGGCTTAAGTAAAGGGTTCAATCCAACCATTAAACTTCAACATTTTCAACTTACACATAGTTAGGTTGGATCCTCACTTAAACTCCTCACCCAATCCCCCTTATTGTAGCAGCTCCCACTTTTTTGACTTTGAAATCTAATAGTTAGATGACAGATGATTTTACTTGGACCAAAAAGTTGGCCAGGAAATTGCAGGGAGAAAGTCTTTCTTGTTGGGCTTAGCCCAGAGCACCCACAAATTCATTAAGTATACCCAACATGCTTATTCAAACCAGAAACAAAATCTTTGTTCCTGGAAAAAAATCAAGCTGTTGGTGTTCTGATCAAATTCTTGGGTCCCAAAAATTGCAGGGAAAAAGTCTTTCATTTGGCTAGGCCCAGTTCCTAGTGTGGTCATCTTTGACGCGGAATTAATGAGAGAAACTTTAACCAAGTATAGGGTGTTTGAGAAGCCACATTCAAACCCACTCCTCTCGTTCCTTGTGACTGGCCTGCTCAGCTACGAGGGTGACAAATGGGTCAAGCATAGAAGGATCATCAACCCAGCTTTCCACATAGACAAGATGAAGGTACTCATTTCTTTCATAGGTCAAAATTTCCAGCGCCATATGACAAGTTCTGTTTGAGACTGACACTTGAAAGAGAAAAAACAGACCATAAAAGTGCTTTCTGGAGATGTCGAAGTTCTTTTCTAAGAAGCCCTTAAAATTGTAGCACTTGAAATTCTAATAGAAGTCTTTAATGTGCATCTAATAAAACCACTTCTAGCAAAAAAGTTTGTGAGTAGAAGTAATCCCTACATAAACAGCTACAAACGAGCCCTTATTCTGTACTAGGCATGAGAGTGATTTTGGTTAATTCAAAATGCTACATGATTCAAGTTTTCTCGACTTTTCTTAAAAACAAAAACTTCCAGAGAAGGAATTCTTCATGTCTTTCCGGTTCTAAACCTAGTTCCTTTTCTCTCTTTGCCCACATTGTTACAGGACATGTTACCTGCATTTCATGCCGCTTGTGAAAACATGTTGAGCAAATGGGAGACGCATTTCTCATCAAAGGAGACATGTGAGTTGGATGTGTGGCCTTATCTTTGCGCTTTTTCTGGCGATGCTATTTCCCGGGCAGCATTCGGTAGTAACTTCGAAGAAGGAGAAAGGTTCTTCAAGCTCCAAAAGGAACAAGGTGCTCTGACACGTGAAGTTCTGAACTCGGTCTACATACCACTGTTGAGGTGAAATCAAACTTCTAATGCCCCACTCACAAGGAAAACCTTTATTTAGATGTTAAATGTTCTGCATATTTTGTTATGGATCCCTAAATCCTACGGAAATTCTCCTATGCGGACGTCCAGACGTTATTATCGTGCAGACGTCATGTATTTTCTACTACCCTCCTCCCTGTTTACAATGGCATCCACACAATAATAACGTGCGGACATCCGGATGAGAGAATATATATAAGGTTTTCTCAAACCTCGATTGGAAAACGATACACTTTATTAAAAGCTGCAACTACATATCAATGTGCATGCAGGTTTCTGCCAACTAAAATGAACAGGAGCATGAAACAGATCTCCGATGAAATGGCTATTTGTCTGAGGGGAATTATCAACAAAAGAGAGAAGGCAATGAGGGCAGGAGAAGCCACAGAAGATGATTTGTTGGGTATACTTCTGAAATCCAATTTTAGTGAAATTCAAGAGCATGGAGACGACAAGGATGTCGGAATGAGCATCGAAGAAGTGATTGAAGAATGCAAAGTGTTCTACTTAGCTGGAGAAGACACAACCAAAGATTTGATTAACTGGACACTAGTTCTGTTGGGCAAGCATCAAGACTGGCAAAGGCGTGCAAGAGAAGAGGTTGTGCAAATTTTTAAGAACAAACAACCAGACCATGCTGGCTTAAACCGCTTAAAAATTGTAAATACTATTCTCTCTAATCCTCTTGGTTTCTTTTTTTGCTGCCCTTAAAATTTTGATCTGATTAGCTAAATCCCAAATATTGAAATGTGTTTATTGTAGGTGAACATGATTCTGTATGAGGTTCTTAGGTTGTACCCACCAGCCATTTTCACAATCCGAGAGATTACTAAGGAGACCAAATTGGGAGACATTTCTCTACCACCAGGTGTGCAGCTTGCAGTGCCAATTCTCTTTGTCCATCATGACAAAGAAATCTGGGGCGATGATGTCCACGAATTCAAGCCGGAGAGGTTCTCAGAAGGCATCTCCAAGGCATCAAAGAATGAAGTAGCACCATTCTTCTCATTTAGCACAGGCCCTAGGACATGCATTGGACAGAACTTTGCGCTCATGGAAGCAAAAACAGTTATAACCATGATTTTACAGCGGTTTACATTTGAGCTTTCTCCGGCCTATAGACATTCTCCTTTGAATATGCTCACTCTTGAGCCTCAGTATGGTACTCAAATCATTTTTCATAAAATCTAAGATCAAAATTCAACTTTCTGATTTGTAAGAATTCTGTCTGTTCATCCCCTATAAATAACAGACTAATGTGTGTGGAGTGGGGGTGTTTTAGTACTTCAATAAGAACCTGAATATGTGTTATGCATAGTATAAGTAGGACTTTCAAAGGAAACTTGAAATTTGAATACAGATAGAATATCCTATGTCAGATTCCGATTGAAATTGAAATTGCATAGTACAACTCATTTTCTTTTGATAGGCAAGTTTTAGCCTCTTTTGTCACGTATGTTAGATAAGATAAACCATCAATCCTCTTTTGTCAAAAAAAATATCAATGACTATGGCAACTGCCATTCTATTTATACATGAGACTTCTAGGCATGTCACTTACAACCATATCTGGCATGCACTTCCATTTGGGATATATACAAATTTGAGCTTCTCAGACCTTGTGCCAATCATCTTATACACCAAGAAAGAATTTTCTGACAACAGAGATAAGAGATGTTATAACAATATATAACCTATAGGAAAACAACATCATTTTTGAATGCATCATATTAAAAAACAATCCACATGCCACATCCATGAAATAGTAGCCTACTACGTAAAGCAAAGTCTTGGGTTGTTTTTTTAAATAAGATCCTACGTACAGCAAAGTCTAAAATTTAAGACTTGGAGGAAAACAATTTTTAATTACTAAGTTATTGGCAGTGAAATCTGTAAAGATTTAAGACTTGGCTGCCTGGTCATGAAAAAGCACAATAAGAATTTATTTAAGTCTAGAAAAGCATGTAATGTGAAAGACCAGTAATTACTAGTTGTGTAACCAGCGAGTGGAAAAAGGAAAAAAGAAATCCTTAGAACTACCAAGACACCAGACCAGTAATTACTAGTTGTGTAACCAGCAAGTGCAAAAAGGAAAAAAGAAATCCTTAGAACTACCAAGACACCAGAGCAGATGTAAGAGTGTAGACACAGTTCTGAGACTCCTCATCCCGCTTAGTCAAGTACACAGGGCAGGGCACTAAAGAAATTTGAAAGATCGCCAATGTAACACACTAAATTTGCTTCTGTAGTGGAAACATATTACCATCCTCCCTTCTCCCCCAACATCAACACCCCTCCCAACCCTGTCCCACAATAGAACTCCTCATTTTTTCCCTTCATATTTCACTTCAATCAAACCTGAACACTTGATAAATGATGTTAAACCTTTTGGACTTGATACATTCCAGCAGAGCTTCAAGAGTTTGTTACCCCAGTAAGCAGTTTGAACCTACATGAATACCTAAATCAGACTTAATTGTTCATACGAATCAGCTATTGCATCTTAATAACCTTAATTGAAAGAGATCTTACAAAATGGTGAATTTGGGACAAAAGAGAATGTATAAATCTAACAGAAGCATCAGCCATAATTATATTACAGTATCAAATTGTCATTGTAGAGTAATCACAATTTGTCAACTTCAGCACACCCAAAAAATGCAGTAACACAAACTAACATGTTCTTCTTTTACATAAAAGCAAACAAAAGGAGAGAAACAAAAAGTTTCTCATGCAAATACAATACATGTAGTACAATGTCAATTGCTTACCTTAATGTTATAATCCTCTTTATGCTCATCAATCCAATGATCCAAAGCCATCAGGTGGCCACACCTAGTAAAGGCATGAAAAATGAAATAAAAATATTCAGGTGCACCAAAATGCCTAAAAGGAAGTTTGGAAAAAAAGAAATTAACATGAGAAGTTTAGATATAACAAAAAACGATGGAGGAGAAATTCACTCAATAAAAAAAAAATTAAAAACCTATTTCTAAAGGTTGTGGAAATCCTTAATCAACAAAAAGAAAAACTAATCACAAGCCTTCTACAGTCTAAACCATGACAAGCACATAACTATAGAAGGGACATAAACAATTTGTCTTAGTCACACACATACCAAATCAATTTAGTGTTGCTACTCTGCTTCTGAAAGATAGCTCCCGTAAAATTAATAGTGAGCTAAAGACATTGCCCAAAGACAACATACAAATATGACCAGGGACATAAATTTCTTCAGCAATCAACCTCGACAAGTTGAAATAACTGCTTCTTGAGTTGACTTTATTTCCAGGTAAGAATAAATTATGCAAAGATACTAAAGTTGGTCACATTTTTTATCACATAAACTACATCCTAATTACTATCAGGGACAGAATTACAACCAAAAAAGAACTGACTGAAGATACAAAAACTAATACAATAAGATAGATTTCAGAAAGACAAAAAAGCATTACCCTGCAAAACACTTTGCCTTGAATAAGACCATAAGGTACAGCTCCATATGTTCGAGAATCAAAGGAGGAATAGATGTTATCCCCCTGAATCCAAACATGCCCCTTAGGCACCTATTCATCCAAGCCCAAAAACACAAAGCAACAAATCAATCACGTCAATCAGAAATATAATATGATAGTTTTGATAAGGAAAAGAAATAACTAAATAAATACTCTGTATTAAGCAGCAAATCATCACATTCCTAAGACAATAGAGAGAGAACGCACACTGAAAATGAGTATTTTTTATACTGTTCGAAAAAGGAATCCCATATCATAGTTGACATTTAATCTGGTCAAATATGTTTGCACCAAAGTATATCAAAGTTTGGCTAGCATCAGAATGCATTCTCAATATTAACATCCTGTGGACACCTTTGTCAAAATATTAGTTACAAAGATTTAGAAAGATAACTTAGGGCCCAAATATAAAAATACTAAACACTAAAACATAACTAGGATCACACACTACATAAAAATCATGTACCTCCAGAAAAACAGGAAGTCCCAGGTTACTCTTGACACGATAAAACATTAGACAGCGTAAATTGCATAAGCAGCATACTAACCAAGCATTTCCATAAACTAATAACTCTAAGAAGAATTACTTTTAGACCATCAATTATATACCAAATCAAGGCCCAGCCACTATAAAATGTTAGAAATAGCAACCACTTGACCCTCCTTTTCCCCACTCAATTGAGATTTTACAACCTAGATTCATACAGAGGACATTGAAATCTTTGCACACTACACAGCAAAGGAGTTCCATTCAGCTGGAGCAAAGAAGACATCTTCAACTAAGGAAAAAAAGTCATTAAAACCACACAAAAAGAAAAAAAACCATTTATTTATAAGTTACTAATGTTTTAATAAATACAAGTAAATTTCTTGTTTTACAACTTGACAGCATAACAAGACTGCCAAAGTACAAAATGCAGTAATAAATTGAACTCTAACCAACAAAATAACAACTTGCAATCACAAATAACATACCAACAACAACAACAACAACAACAAATTACACATACCACAGTAGTCCGAGACCTGTCACTGTGCTTGGGATCGACAAAGAAGGTGACTTGATCACCCTCCATGCCCAAAATACGCTTGGTCACAATCTTTCGAGGGTCATTCGGAGACCGAACCAGGACCAAATCTCCGGCACCCACCTTCCCAAAGCGATGGGACACGTGTTCGGACAGGAGCACATCGCCAGAAATGTTCAAGGTAGGTAGCATACTAGGACCGTAGACCTGCAAGCAGCGGATAATAAGACTACGACCCTTTTGAAAATGGAAATTTTAAAAAGAGGAGAACGAGGGGAAAATGGTAGGGTTGCAGTAACAACAAGAGTGGAGGAGCAGAGGTAGGCGTCGGTGACGTGGAGCAAACCCATGAACTTCGCTACAGTTACTGTGAGATCCTTCGCTTCCTTTGCTACGCTTCTCCATTGCCCCAAGTAGTTCAGTAGCCTCATCTCTCTCTCTCTCTCTCTCTCTCTCTCTCTAAGTAGCTTGAAAGGTTGAAAATTTATGAATGATTCGATGAATTTGAGGAAGCGTTCGGAAGATTTTGAATTTGTACTGGGAAAGCTTGAAGGAGTTTGCTTGTGTATGAGGCTAAGGCTATGAGGCCGAAGAACAATGGTCACGACTGACGGGCCGATCAATGGGTCGGGTTAGACTGTAAATTAGTGGCCGAATTAGGCCCATCTACAGTTAAAACACATGTTCTAGTCCGTTGATTCGTATTTTATTAATTTATTCAGAGAATTTGGATATAGCCTTTTCTACATTTTAAATCATTTTTTCATTTCTTTTTTCATTTATACAAATAAGAAAAAACTTGGGCCTTTAGATGTTGGTGTGGACGCTTGGAGTGATCATCCTTTGAACAAGGTCTTGAGTGAGACGGTCAAACCACGTTATTCGCTACCATAACGCATGAGCAAAGTACACAAGCAACGTATTTTTAACCTCTACTACTCTTTTTGTGTCACGGCTGATTAGTATCTTATTTTATTTTTGTATCAACGGGGGTTAGATGAATCGATCTTGGAACTTCCTCGAACATTGAGAATAGAAATATCTTTATACCAATAAGTAGTTTGGAATTAAATTTGCCTAGAAAACTAACGCAGAAGTTTATGATTAGAAATATCCTGTAAACTTTGATGTTTCAGATTATTCCATAGAAATAAAAGTGATCATCCAATCTAATTGGATTGGATGGAACAAGATTTCTTCATTATTAGGCCGCACTGGATTGAATGGAAAATTTTACAAATCAAACAACATTGGATTGAATTGAGTTGAGTTCTTGAATTCATCGACTTCCCTGATTGAAGTTAAAAGTATGAACAAGATAGCAATAAGAGAAAATATATTGGTCAAAATTATTGATGACCCCAGAGTTTTATTGTACAACAATGGTGAAGTATTATTTTCATTTTGTGCCAATTTGTGAAGAATGTATAACTAAATCAACAGTATAATGAGCTTAAGATATAGCATATTAACACATTTACCCAATTGGCAAGCAGTGGCTATCAGCTTGTCATTGGCAGAAGCGCTTTGAAGATGTGCAGAAGATGCTTGTAGTGTAGAAGCTTCACTTTTTAGCCTTTTTTTTTCCTTCTGCCTAAAGGAGTTCTTGTCTATAAAGGCCTTCCTAAAAATTAGCCCACTAATCAATCCTTTGAAGATTAAACATTACCATATCCTCCAGAGCTAATCGAAATGCAGTCTTAGGAAGACATTCGAGATTTTGGATTGCAAGATGAGCTTTCTCTTTTGCTAACACTTGTGCTTGTTCAATGCCGCCACACGCCTTAACCAATCTAATGGCTTCGTCAAGGGAACCAGTATCACTGAATTCTGATTCAATTATATCTCTTAGTTTTGGCTCTTTCTCTAGAGCAAAAATTACCGGGGCTGTCAGGTTTCCTTTGGCGAGGTCAGTTCCAGCAGGCTTCCCGAGCTGCTCTGCGGACTGTGTGAAATCCAATATGTCATCAACAACTTGGAAGGACAGACCAAGATTCTTACCATAGTCATACATTTTCTCTGCTATATAGCTATCAACGCCACTAAAAATGGCAGCTCCTTTGGTACTGGCAGCAATCAAAGAGGCTGTTTTGTAGTAGCTCTTAATCAAGTACTCCTCCAGTTCGACATCACAATCAAACAAGCTGGATGCCTGCTTTATTTCACCACTTGCAAAATCTTTGATAACCTGCCACAGCACTAACAGAATTACATATAAATTAAAGGTTTCAAGTATTAACAGATTAAAGCCTCTTTCTCATTTTTGGTTCTTCAACTCGTGAGTTTAAATTATTTAGAAAACACACTAATGACTCTAAGCATTGAAAGAAGATTGCGACTCATGAAGGCAAGGGTAGGAATATGACACAACTTACCTGACTGATGAGCTTAATGACCTGAAGGTTTTCTAGATTTGCAAGATACCATGATGACTGTGCAAACATGAAGTCCCCAGCCAGCACCGCCACTCTTGTACCAAACATTTGATGAACAGTTTCCTTCCCTGCAAATAAGGTTCACACTCATTGGAAGTGATCTGAGGGCATAAAAGAAAACAAAGAATTGAAATGCTAATAAGATGTGTGGAAACATGCAGTAGTCGCTTTGTGTTAGACTGGGAATATTCAGTTTTCTGATAATGTTACGAAACTTCAAGCCGTTGGAAGTAACATTACTTTCCACTGGGATTTCTTTATCAAGTTTATCCAGAATATGATCAATTTATGGATAGATACTATAGTAGCTAAAAATTGGGGGCAAAGAATAGGTAGGTGATATATTTTGTCACAAAGAGACATCTCTGTAATTTTACAAGTGACATCCATAAGAAGAGAATAGTGCCTACCTCGCCGCATGTCACTTTCATCCAATACATCATCATGTATCAAGCTTGCAGTATGGATCATCTCAATGATCTCTGCCAATCGACGATGCTCCATGGTAAGTTCCCTGAATAACAAAGTTCAGAGCAAAGTTCATAATCTGTTAACTTCATAAAATACAGCGCTTTAAGAACATTGGATCAAACTCACTTCAACCCAACTATTTCTGATGTTGCTCTGGACACTAGAAACACCAATGCTGGTCTCATCCTCTTCCCACCAGCACCAAAGATCTGCTCGGCTGCGGACATTAAGACAGGGTTTTCTGCGCCAACAATCTGAAAGAGCATCTTATCACAAAGTGTCCTTTCCTCTTAAAATTGGTATAAACAGAAAATAAGGGCCTGATAATATAGATTCAACAAGCATTGGCCCTGCTATGTGCACTAATCTAATTGTCCATGAATTATCAACCACATTACTTGTTTATATATAGCAACACTGAACCAGAAGAAAACATGGAGCAAAGTAATGAAATAATGAAACATACATTAGCATGGTTGATTTTCTACCACTTGCTAAGTGAACTTAAATTATTTAAAATTAGTGTCATCGAAAAATGGCAAATCATTTAATGCTAAATGGCCTTAGACATCAAGTCTATAATTCTTGATATGGTCTATCTACCTCAAAAAAATTCTATGAACATTTTTGGTATGACAAGGGCGCTATAGTTCGACGGTGAGAAAATTGAAAAATTGACATTTCTAGCCAAGGATGATTGATAAGAAGTTTTACTGTACAACAAGTTCATGACTGGAAACGTATTTCCATGAATGCAACTCAAACTCGTGAATCCAAACACCATCAGGTCAGACTGTCGCATGAATTTTTTCCTCAAAATCAGCTCACTTGGCAAATACAAGATTGGGATAAAGGCAAGGATGATGATGATTTGGAAGAATAAGAACTGATAAATGGGATATGGTGAGCAAGAAACAACAGGGTAAAGATTTATGTTGCCTACCCAAACAGCTGGATTAAGGCACTGCTGACCTCTGCGATTGGATATGTATGCTCAACTATAACTGATAAGCGATCAAATGGATAAGAGCCTGATCTACATAGAATGGGAAGACATGGACAGAATAAGTGAACAAGGATGCTACTCATACCTAAGGCCCAACAATGGGAAAGAACAGATAACCTCCAAATAAGCAAGACACTTCCACTTATTAGTACATTAAACGTAACAATTATGGCGTTAAAAAGGTCCTACGTACCTTTAGAAGAGTTATCCGTCATGATGCCAAAACATCAAGAAAGATACCAAATTTCTAGCTTCTAAATTAAGCACATCACAGATATGTGCAACTAGCAACAAGAACATTCACACACATATTGTTTCTTAGTCTAGTACTGCTTTCCGCATAGAAACATTACAAACTTTATTTCTACAGCTTCACGGGAGAAGGTAAAAATGTGTTCTTTTTTCTAGAAAGGATGTCACTAACTACTACTCGTACAAATATAATAACTGACAGAAATACCATCAAGCAGAAAAAAAAAAAGATTGTTTAAAACTAAGCTCAGCCGGCACGAAGAAATGATTAGAAACTGTACAATACATAGCAATATTCTTGACCATAAATACCTCATAGCTATAATATTACACAACACCAGGAATTTCAATAAGAGTACTTACTGACTGAAGATTTTGATTTAATGTCAGGAGGTCATCAGCAACCACTTCAAACAAATTTGTCAACGAAACAGGCCTTCTTGACTCTTTGTTTAAATCCAAAACTTGTGGAAAACCTTGAGAAACACCAGAAACACCTGTAATGGTACGAACAACCAAAACAAAACTTTAATTTGAAGCATTTGGTAGAAACAAAGCTCAACATTCAATTAACTAAAACTTCAACCTCAAACCAAAATCAAACTCTAGTCTTACTATTTAGCAGAGTCTCAGCTGTTTTCTTTGGTACTGGAGTCTCAGCTGTTTTCATTGAAGACACTCCACACCGAATTCGGTCCCGCCTAGCACAAACCAATTGCCGAGCTCCATTACCTCTACAAATGCCCTTAGAACTTGCCTTCGTGTAATTCCTCACTGAAGAACGGTCCAACAAAGCATTGGAAGAACACCCACAAGCCACCAAATCCAACATAGCTCTACCCTCAAGACTATGGCATGTCATTGACACCATTCTAAGCAATACCCAGAAACCAAAATGACCAAAACTAAAACTAAAACCAAAAAGCCAGAAGAGAAAATCAGCTCAATTTCTCATAAAAACAAGCACCAGCAAGAAAATAGTCATTAAGACATTTGTGGGAATTGTAGGAAACTCTGTAAAAGAATCAAATGAGGCCACTGGGTGGGAAGCTTCTGTTTTAGCATGGAGCACAAGTTGGAATTAGAATTGAGTGGATCCAAGAAGCCCACATGGAAGAAGAGTTCTCTTTGCTCCTTATCAGTTGGAGAGAGCGAGAGATATGAGTGACCCTCAGAAAATGAGTTGGTCTTTGTATTGTGGGGTGAAGTTTAAAAGGCTCAACTCAAAGAGGAAGGGAAATCCTTTGGCTTGGCTTATCTATGGGTTGCAAATGAATGTTTGTCCTTGGAGTTTTCAAGTTTGTTGGTCAAATGAGAGCCAGAAACCATTTCCCTCTAAACGACGATTGGATGTCATGACTATTAGATTTTCCACCAATCAGATCTTTCTTTATATCGTGTGATTTGTTTGTTCTTTAGCAATTCTTACATTGTATAGTAGATTATTGCACAATTTTCGTTCATATTGTGAGGGTGGGGAGTCACAAACGTGATTTGTGAACTTCAAATCATTTTCATACAAATTTTAACTCAAATAATTCTTCTATCTGAAGAATATTTAGTGAAATTATTAATTTATCTTTTTACTTTTAAATCATTTTTGTTTGCTTGATTTCATTTTATTCTTTCGGCCAAAGTGATCCAAAAGAATAAATGACTTAATAATGAAATGTGATCGAGTTCAATCTAAATAGAATGTCAATTAATATATGACACTAACGTTAACGTAATAATTTTGCAGCTGTGTTCTAACCTAATAAAAAAAGGTCTTAATTTGTAAACTAATAATCTCCAAGATTAGTACACAGTACGCTAATGCAAGAAGTACACACAAGTCCAAGGAAAAACAACCACAATGACACATATTTTACAATGCTAATAACATCTGCCTAATTTCTCTGGGCAAATAGGACCACGTAATGGTCAAATACATAATAGAATAGGTGGCAGGTCCTGCCTCTGCCTATTCCTAATCTCTTGTCGCTCTATCCACAGCACCTTACTTGATTGATGCACGTGGCATTATATGTACCATATTCTTGTTCAATCAAATCGCGTGAAGGCGTGAGAGTCATTAGCACATTTAAATTTTTGTACTAATAATGAATTTCAACCACTTGCCAGAAAGGAAGGTAGGATCAATCAATGGCTAGTTCTATGGGAGATGCATCTATTGTTTGAGTTTTTAACCATCTATGTTTTTATAGGATGCTTGTGTATATGTTTATGGACTCCTTAAATAAATTTTGGGAATTGTTATTGAATTCCATAAACGTTATCACGCACTTCTTTTATGGTTTTACAAAGAGAGGAAGAGTTCATGATAACGTTTTGGTGTCTCAATAATAACCCTGTAAAGTTTTACGCCATGTCCATTATTGGTTGGTGCATAATGTATGAGCCAAAATTTGGTTCTTGTGTACCCATCAAGAAAGGATAGAACCTCAGAGAGGCTCTGCTTTCCTATACCAGAAGTTTGAGCATGTGTTGCTATCACGTCACCATTCACCTACAAGAGTTGTCACTTCGCTGACTGCAGTGACTTCCCAAGTTCCTTAGAAACTAAATTGTTTCGAAGTCTAATTTGCTGCAATTAGATTAAAGATCAAATCATTATTGCAATTTGATTTCTGCCTCTTTCATCTTAAGACAAACATCAAATAAGCAAACATTAAGTGCCAAGTTCCCAGCCTAACTTTATCCTTTTTTTGGCCCCAAATGGTATGGGACCATCTGGGATGCCCACACAATAATATATGCCCTGTTTAGATGTAGTAGAAGTAGGACAATGCGAAGAAAATGACAACAAAAAAAAGCCTATAGATGCTAATCAGCTTGGGATACCTCTGAAAAAAGCATGTGCTTTTCTTTTACCCCCTTCATTTTTATTTTTATTTTTATTTTTATACAAGTGATATTGGGGGAATGGGGAATCGAACTTAGAATCTCAGGTGCCAGATACCAAGGTAAATACTCTCGACCACTACTTGAGTTACAAGCTTATTGTTCCCCCTTTTTTTTTTTTTTAATTAAAAGAGAGCAAACATTTAAAATTTTATTGAATTGAGGTGAACTGAAAATTTGACAGCCGTACCCATATTGCATATAGAGCAATACTGAATGCTAAATTCTACAAACAAACAGAATACACTCAAGATTTTTTTTTTTTTTTTTGTTTGGAAGAAGCACATGCATGCACTCTCTTGTACTGGGGAATTATGCATATATACAGTCACCATAACCTGCAAATCAACACAAAAAGAAATGTTACACAAAAATGAAATGGCATAATTCATTTACCATACCAGTAGAAATAGTTTTCCAAATCAAATGAAATTATATGGTTTTCCATGAAAGAACTTTGTGTTGTTTCTCAAAACTTCCTTATTAAGAACTGTGACTTACTTGGATCAGTCATGACGATGAGGGCAGAGCCCCTAAAATCACAGTTCCACTGGTTGTTCCCCTTAGCTCGGTAGTATTGATTCATGGCTATAGAGGCATGATTCATGAGGTTATCTGGAGAGGAGCAGGGGCATCCCTTTCGAAGTATCTGGCAATCTACGTGAGAGCACGCGTAATTTAGATTCGCTAGAAGTGTTGCTTGGTCTGATGAAGGCTTTGCCACACACCAAGTTTTCTGCATTTCCACAACAGAAAGAAAAAAGGTCAGTTCAAAGTAAATTATAGATTTGTATTTGAATTTGTATATTTCATACTTGAGGAACCTGATATTACCTGTCCATTTACCATGAGCGATGTTTCTGCAAAAGACAACAACAGATTTGTAATCAGAGGTAAAATTCTGCTAATGTGTAGGAATGCACTTAAAATATTGGGGGAGTTTGGATAAAGTTTAATGCAAGGAACCTGATAACGTTCTAAGAAATCATGTGAAATAAAGTACCTGAAGTGAAGGACAAGAGCAGGAGCAACAGAGAGATAGCCGCTTTAGCCATAGAGAGCTGTTCTAGTACTAAGTTTGCCTACTGACTGAAAGCCTGAAACCAAACTGATGATGAAGAAGAAAGTACAACTGATCTTTTGGGTCTCTGAGAAAAGAACCAGAGAGATGTGGGATTTAAAGTGAAGAAAAAGGCAAAGGTAACGGCTATTTTTCATTAACTGGGGTCGTCATCAGTGAGCCGTTTTGGAGTTTGGGATCCTTGGAATTCTATTGGAAAGTTTCAAAGACTGGAGCTTTTGAGGACATCCACGTGGAGTGACTTTGCGTCTCTCTCACATCATCACCCTCGTCATCAACATTGTCCTTTTATATCGCCTTTTACAGTGGCTTATTGGTGTGAGTGAGCAAACTAACAGATCGTTTCACTTACCACCGACTAATATTTTACTATTTATGGAGAAACTGTAGGTACTTGTTTTTTTTTACTGCAGAGTGAAGCAGAGTGCAGGCTAGCTGAAGCCCGCCTTGCTCAACCTATCAAAATCTTGTCTTTGAATTACCGAACAGTTTAATTGGGAAAAGGGTTTCCTGGAAACATAAAAAATACAAATATGTTTGAAGCTCAAGCAATTTGCACTCGAACAAGGCTCCAATTACCCATTTTTACCAGAAACTGCATTTCCAGACCCATAATTGGTTTTGTGGCTAGAATTTCAAATCCAAATGAACTGTTGTGCCAAACCCACTCTTGCTCTTTCTTGTCTCCTCCGGAGGACATTAGAACTCAGACCCGTTTCACATTCAATGCTTCCTCATCTTCAGGTAAATTCCTGTTACCCATCAGCTTATTGATTTCTCGTTTCATTTTTCTACAGGGTTTCTTTTCAATCTTGTGTTATATGAAGTTAAATGGTTTGTTATTGTGTTGTTTGAAATTCAGCTGCCATGATGAGCAACTGATTTTGGACTATTTTCACTTTCTTTCCCTATAATTCCAAATTGGGTTTTTGGGTTTTACCCCACCAGTTATGCAGAACAAGGAATGCATCTTAAACTACTAGCTACATTTGCAAAGAACATATGTAATCCTCAAATGGTTTTGTTTTTCAAATGTTTATCAGATAAGTAGCATGGCTGCAGAAAACCCTATGGCAAAAATCTTGTAAATGTTGTCAAATTTTTGGATAGAATTACTTGTTTGAATTGAGGGAAAAAAAGCAATCAAGTTTCTGGCCGGAGAGTAGATAGATTTCTGAAAGCCGGTGGCTTTAGTCAATTATGTTATTATGGCTTAGAATTAAACCAAATTTTCTGTTAGAATCACTGAAGTCTAGCTACATGAATTCCACTAGACTTGACAAAAGCTTTCCTTTCTGAAATTCCCAATAGCTAGGGTATACGGGGGGATAGAAATTAAAGGAAGGTACTATAAAAACACTGGCTTTATGTGGGGAAACTTGACTCAAGATTAAGCTGCTATTATTGGACTTAATACATGCAATGACCATGTTCTTTCCGAATAAAACTTGACTTTGTCTTGGACTTTATCTGTATGGAACATGACACCCTGCAATTTTTTGGTTAAAGATGACACCATTTTTTGTAAATGTCATCAAGTTATAATGAGATAATCTCACATATTTTGGTTCTCTAGATCGTACATTTTTATGTGGCATAATTGCACATATACATCTGTAGTGGAATCTTATTATATGGTGCTACCAGTTACAATTCACAACTGCACAATGTGTAGTGTAATTGTGCCTGAGATATTGCAAAGCACAGAGAAGTTGAGGTCAAGGACACAACTTGAGCACTAAGTGAGAAATTAATCTGGTTCATTCTTATTTTTTGTTGAAATTTGAGATAACTAAAAGAAGTTAAGATAAATAACTTTCTGTTAAGTTTGGATGGCAATGACATTCGTTTACAATTACACTTACTATAAGATGCCTTGCCATGAAACTCTTTGTAGTAGTTCAATCAAATTGTGTTATCACTGGTATTCCCAATCATGTGAAGCTACTGTATGAAGTGTTGATTTGCAAGATTAAATGTGCTGTTCCTTTTTAATCACTTATTATCTTCTCTTTTGATTTTATTCCCTACAAAATCTGATGTGTTTGCCCTATGTAAACAAAACTACAGTTGGAAGTGCAGAATACATAGAGGAACCTGCTACCAAAGTGAGATTTCAGACATCTTTGAGCTTGCCAGGTTGCTCGATTTCATTGTCGTTGCTTGGAACCGGTCAGTTGCTTCAGTTAATACCAAAGTGTATCCATTTCTAGAAGAAGAAAGATTGCCATTTGTTGAGTTTTGATACAAATAGTTATGATTAGAAAGATTACAGTAGCTTTTCATCTGTTAACATAATATAACAGTTCTGTCACATAGTACCTGCTACTTTTAACCACACCCATGTTTTTGTTAATCTTTTGAAGTTATGAGATTATAGTAGCTTTTCATCTAATGGCTGTGGTTCATGTAGCATATAACTTCAATGTTGGCAATGGTTGCAGGATACAGGGAAAAAGTCTTTGCAATTATTGGTGTTAAAGTCTATGCTGCAGGGCTATATGTGAACCAGTCCATCTTAAATAGTTTGAATGCTTGGAAAGGAAGATCAGCTGCTGAGATTCAAGAGGATTCGTCATTGTTCAGCACCATTTTTCAATGTAATGATCATAAAACTTGTGCGTCTTCCTTGCTGCACACACACACAGAGGTTGCTAAAATTACTGTTCTTTAATTGCAGCTCCCCTGGAGAAATCATTACAGATTGTTCTGGTTAGAGATGTTGATGGTAAAACTTTTTGGGATGCCTTGAATGATGCTATCTCCCCAAGAATCAAATCACCCACTCCTGTTGATGAATCAGCACTGTCCACATTCCGTAGTATCTTCCAAGGGCAACCCCTTAAAAAGGGAACTTTCATATTTTTGACTTGGCCAGACCCTTTGAAAATGCTTGTAAGTTCTAATTTCAGGTCTACTCTACTTTTTTTCTAATGGCTATCAACTATGCAGGCTTGTTGGTGTTCTATGTTTTCCCTTGTTTTTTTCTTGGATTTTCTCAAGACGCATTCTGATACTTTGTGTTTTTTGCTGGTTTGCAAAATTAAACCAACATTGTTATTGTTATGCTTTCTTATACTATTTTCTCAATTTTTTTTACCTGCAAGCATTCTTATCCGATAAGATTTATTGTGATACTTAGGTTTGCATCTCCGCTGATGGGCTTCCGTCTAGTGTGGATGCTGCAATAGAATCAGAAAATGTGGCTTTGGCTCTTTTCGATGTATTCTTTGGAGATACTCCAGTTTCTCCCTCCTTAAAATCATCCGTTGTGAATGGACTGGAATCAGTCCTCAAGTAGATGACACAAGTTAGCTTTTTCCTCCTCCTTTTTTTGGAGATATGGTTTTATTCAACCGCTGTATGTCTGTCTATTTGTCACTTGAGCTGCTTAGCAAAAAAGAAAAAGGTTACTTGAGCTGTCATCTTTCTTCTATGTATCTGTTTATGTACCTACTTGACAAGGAAATTGATGTATAATCTAAAAGAAAATATGTTTCTCACCTATCTTATTTATAAACTTTAGCTAGGTTGTTGTATCCTTATTGGCAAGTCTTTGATCTCGTCTTAAATTAATCATATGTCTAGTCTAGCAGTAAGCTTCAATTCTTTAAAGGAAAAAGTAATTGCTTGTACCTTATAACCTGTGGATCCAATCATGTAATTATGGCATTAGAATTTGTTTATTGGCTTCTGCTATGGCCAGGGTCAGGGTGAGGGTAATCTCATTAGATTAAAGTACAATCTACAACATAATTTAGTGCTTACTGCTTACAGATAATTAAAGGGCGGAAACAAAGAATTAATGTATGTTTCAGTTACTCATCACTTCTGCATATCTGAGAGAAATGATGGAAGAAAGCTCTTGATAAGAAGGCTAGGAACACTTGAGGGCATAAACTGGTGTATAGAATCTATACATTGTCTAAAAGAAAGGAGATGCATTAATCATATGATTTAAGTCTCTTTTACAACTTTGTTATTTTTGATCTCCTCAAGCATCTTGACAACCTCAACCATGGTAGGCCTCTTGGAAGGCTCTGGTTCAAGGCACATTAAAGCAATACTAAAGGCATTGTTAATCTCATCGGTTGGACAACACCCTAAGTTACTGTCAATCACATACTCCTCCTTTTTGTCCTCAACAACTGCCTTCACCTGCAACATCGTTAACCGATTGATTAGCAAGTATATCAATTACTGATCAATGATGAAAGCAATACTAGAGACTATTTTGTTGATTAACGAGTTGCCTGGGCAGTGATATCTGAATTTGAACAAGAACAGATTGAAAATACCACAAAAACATGGAAATTTGGTGAAATTTTCTGAACATGTCATTTAGCAAAAGAATGGCTGGGTTTACTTACCCATGTCACAAGCTTTGTACCCTCCTCAATAAATGCTTCATCTGAAGGTTTCTTTCCAGTTAGAAGTTCTAATAAAACCACTCCAAAACTGTAAACATCCCCTTTTGCTGTTGCTCTTCCTGTATCGAAATATTCTGCAGAAAAAAATTTCTGTCTTATACCAATACACCAGAAGGTTAAGCAGCATGTTACTGAAAATATAATTAATAATTGGGTGGTAAGTACTGCAACTGTACCAGGAGCTAAGTATCCAAAAGTTCCAGCTACAAGTGTTGACACATGAGTCTTATCTGGTTCCATCAAAGTGGCCAGTCCAAAGTCAGAAACTCTAGCCTCCATGTTTTGATCCAACAATATGTTGCTTGATTTAATATCTCTATGGATTATGTGAGGGATGCAATCATGATGAAGGTATGATATTCCTCTTGCAGTACCTAGTGCTATTTTGTATCTGGAAGGCCAATCCAAAAGCTTCTTCTCCATTGATCTTCCTGCATAAAAATTTACCAGATGATCAGACAACATAAAAGTTAAAACCATGGACTTTGCTTCACTATATAGTTATTTTTAAAATAATCAATTCAGAACTCAAGACTAAAAACCTTGGCTTAACTAAATTTGATATATCATACCTTGTAGAACTGCATCCAAACTTCCATTAGGCATCAATTCATATATAAGAAGATTGTAGTTTGGAGCAGTGTAATATCCATGAAGGGTCACAATGTTGCGGTGCTTTATGTCCCCCATCGCTTCTAACTCTCTCTCGAAGCCTCGATCTGTATCTGCACTTCCTCTGTTCAATCTTTTCACAGCAAAGGTTATGGACTCATTTATTGTCAGTTTATAAACTGTCCCATAGCCTCCAGAGCCAATGATGTCCTTGTTGCTCAACTTGAGTGTCTTCTTTAAGAATGCATCTGATTTGAGAGATTGCATTGCAGAAGCCCTAAACAAAACCATTTTCCCACCTGCACATGTACAATACATTAATTAGCGTACTTCTCTTCCCTTTTCAACAAGCAAAATACTTTACATGCAAAATCTCAACCATATACCAGAGACGCCATCTTCAAAAACCAACTTCTTTCTCTTCCATCGCCTATAGATGAGGACTGAAATAACAATCTTTGATATCACAAAAGCAATGCAGCATATGGTTATGTAGAATGCTAGAACCAAAGTCTTTCCCATTTTCTATTCTCTACAAATCAACGAGGGAATTTCGGGCACTTTCAGCTTGGTAAGGGGTAGTTTTCTTTCACAAAGAAACTACACCAAGGAAATAATTTGGAGAAATTGTTTAGCAGAAGTTTGCTTTGTCTGAAACCAAAGTTTATTGATATATGTTCATGTGCAAGTGGTAGAGGACAAAGTCTAAATAGCATGAAAGAACTAAAAAGTCTAAGATGAGCATCAACACTTTATAATATCAATACAAGGCTATAAAGCAACTTTCTAATCAAACAGAAACAAGTGCTGTTGGATCATTGAAAATTTGACACATATTTGTAAGTGCTTTACAGTGGAAAGGAAAGGCGGCCAAGTGCTTTTTGTCTCTCTAATGAATTCACATTTTACTTAAAGGCTGCAACCAGAAAGAACATACTCGATACTTTAATTTTATAGCCTTCACATTTCTTTTTGCTTTGGTTGCGGAAAGAAAATCAAATGAGTGTCAAGTAGTGCGTATGCATCATGTGAAATTCAAGCTGTGACCATATATTTCTACACCACCTGTCCTTTGCCATTTATGTCGGTTCTCAAAATTCACACACCAAAACAGGACTTCCCTTTTTGGGATGAGAATTGAAAATACAGCCGTGAAGTGTGAACTGTGAAGGCAACGGGCTTGATTTCATTCATGGTCATGGACCCCACAGATTTGGACAAATGGATTAAAATACTCTTTTCTTTTTTTTTGCCAAAGTTAGGAAGGAGGCCTAGAGGGTTTCTGTCACCCACATTGTTAAGGTGCTATGAGAATTCGAATCTGTGACCATAGGTCTGTAAGTCAAGGTCATTCAACTTAATGGACTCATAAAATTCATTTTGGGTACCTTGGATGAATTAGGTTAGCTTTATTAGGTACATAAACATTAAGCTGGCCTTGCCTTCATCCAACTCAGATGGATTTGCCCAATTCTGAATCCACTTGGGCACTCATTCAGAATTTGAACCTGGAAAACTTGGCTTCCTAAAGGGAGCTTGGTTGTGGGGACTTGTATCACCTCAAGGTACTGTTTCGAACACTCCACCACGTTGGCATCAGGCACGATCCTTCCTACAATGTCACCACAAGTTCGAGATTAACAAACATGCGGAATAAGAGTAACGTTCTTTGGTCAAATATCACAAATTCGAGATTAATAAACATGTGAAATAAGAGTAACGTTCTCTTGCCAGATATCTGACATGTTATATGAGAATATTACCCATATAAAAAAAAAACATACAAATTTTAAGGTTAAAGTAAATATAAATACATATAGAGAATGTGTGGAGAAAAAAAAAACCATTAATACGTGAATTTTGTGTGTATTATTGAAAATTTTGTAAAAAACCAAGTGTATTAAACATGAAAAATGATTGCATATGTGTACAATACGAGTATTAAACATGAAAATGCTAAATTCTTTATAAGGGTAATAACTCCGGAAAAGTAAAAACTCAAGAGGGGATAATGGTGGCCTAATAGTAATGGGTATGCTCTAAACTATTTTCCCCAATTTTATTTTTTTTTATAAAAAGATCACAGTATCTATGTCAAGAATATAGCCGTTGTAGTATACTATTTATCCCGTACAGCCGCCCGGCTATACTCTTCTTTTATAAAAAAATCCCAGGTATAGCCGGGCGGCTATACTGTTTATAAAACAAAAAAAATAAGAGGACCCACCAAGGGCCTAGTATGTTGCAAAATGCGTATAGCCATGCGGCTAAACTATTTTTAATAATAAAAAATAGCCCGGCTTTAAAAGGATATAGCCGTGCGGCTATACTATTTATTAAAAAAAATTATAAAAAAAGGACCTTCTAGTTGCATTAGTTTATACTTTATAGATATTAATTTGCTAGTTTCGATATATATACTTTATAGATTTAAATTTTATAAAATATATTATTTTTATTCAATAATATGCGAAAATTATGTATATAATACGTGAATTTTGTGTGTATTACTGAAAAATTGGTAAAAAAACCAAGTGTATTAAACATGAAAATTACATACATATGTGTATATTATGAGTATATGTCTAATAACTCTGAAAAAGTAAAAATCAAAAGTGGACAATAGAAATTCGGGTAATGCTCTAAACTATGGATTAAAAAAAAGGGGGAAAACCCATTTTTTATTTATTTAAAGATCACAGTATCGGCTATACTATTTATATATAAAAATTAAAAAAGACCCCAGTACAGCCGCCCGGCTATATAGTCTTCTTTTTTTAAAAAAAAAAATTCCCGCGTATAGCCATTCGGCTATACTACCCGCATAGCGGGTGTAGAAATAGTATAGCCGCCCGGTTATACTAGTTGTATAAAAAACCGTAGTATGTAGCCGGGCGGCTATACTGTTTAAAAAAACACACAGTGGACTCGCCTAGGTATAGCCGGGCGGCTACACTCTTTAAGTATATTATATTTAAATGGAGTATAGCTGCGCGGCTAGACTAGCTATTAGAAATTAAAACAAAAGTCCCTTTTAGTTGCATCAGTTTATACTTTATAGTTATTAATTTGCTAGTTTCGACATCTCCAAAGCAGATGTTGAAAAGAGAGAAATTTCACAAATCAATTTGAGAGTTAAAGTTTTTTTATTTTTTATTTTTTTGTGGGAATGTTTGTCTTTGGTCTATCTTGTTCTCTCGAGTGCTACTAAATTCTATTATTGCACACATTATTTATTGTAGAGAATTGCATGTTGAGTTGGAGTGTTCTTGGTAATTGCTTACATTTCAAACAACACTTTACATGAAGAATACTACCACCTCGCTTACTACTATACCCATGAATCTTTGTTTGATATTGTTGTTCTGGTTGGCAAAGAGATTGCAAAATCACCATCTTGCATTTTTGTTACAATAAGTAAGAAATTATCTTAACCTCTCACATTCTTTCATAATTACTAAAATACGGAAAGGAAAAAATATGAATAAAATACATACATATTTTATTCGGCAATATTTTAGGTACCTTGGATGAATTAGGTTAGCTTTATTAGGTACATAAACATAAAGGCTGGTGTTGTCTTCATCCAAACATCTCATAACCCAATCAAGAGGAAACTCGAACTTAAGATATCCCAAATGTAAACCATGGCCAAGTAAGAAATATATTGGATTAAATCTCAATTTGATAGGCAGATTAATGCTAGCATTACATAGCATCTAAACTAGTAGCATTATTAATCACTGACACCAGATACCAAAAGCGTTCATTAAACTGAGCACAATAGTGAGGAAACAGAAAAAGGGAACTGGTTTGGTGAGGCATATTCAAAAGAGACAGTTGCACAGTGGCAATGGGGATCCCATATTAACAAGGCACTCATGGTTGCCCAAGGGCATCAATATTTGAGGACGTATGAGTCTCTCAGAATGAAAAGAGCCACAATTCAGATGGATTTTCCCAATTCTGCATCCACTTGGGCATTCATTCAGAATTTGAGTGGATACATGAGGATTCAAAGAGACGTTGATGCTGATGAAGGACTATGTGGCATTGCTATGGGATCTTATTATTATCCAACCGCATGACATATCAAATAAAAGAAGTAATATGTGGCATTGTTATGGGATCTTATAATCCAACCGCGTGACATATCAAATAAAACAAGTATAGCAGCTGATAATTCATGATCATGAGATCTTGGAGCTATAGCTTAGTATGAATAATTACATGTGCATGAGATCTTGGATTTAAAATTGTAAATCCATTCCATCCGCATTATTACATGTGGATTAGTAACAGCATGTGGCACGCATGTCCAACACAAATTTTTATTTCTATATTTTTATGGGATTGGACTTTTTTATCCGTTCATTACAAGCAGAAAAAAAAAAATAATGATAAAAAATGGCTTCAATTGAGAGATGACACAATCCTCTGTATGACTTCCATGATATTCTACTTTTTGGCACTTTATTTTGGTTTCTCCAATCGTATACTTCATGGCGTTGCAGTCTTAGAGAGATGGGACGACGCTAACTGTTGTTTGAAACGCTCTTGTGCTTCTCAGTACCGTTGCTTGGTTTCAATGCCATCTCAATAGATCTTACCTAGTATTTATCTTCACAATATTTTCACACATCCTTTCCTGAATAAAACACATTTGAATATCCATGTCTTTAAGTAGTCTATATGCATATATTTTATTATTTTGTTCCTATATACAAATTAGGAATTCTTCACCATAATAGCTCTTACACCAAAGTACTTCAATAAATCGTTTTGTATTTAAAATTTGGAACGGTTTTGACCAAGCCCGCATGCAATCAAGCTAAACACATATATATACTCGCACTTCTTAGTTCTAATAGTGTTGTATTATGATTATGAACAAAGAGGAATTACACAAAAGGAAATAATTTTGCTCGTAGTGTGCAAGAGATTAACCCTCGATATCGTTCATCAGGTAATCCTCGAGAAACCTAAGTTGATCTTCAGTACTTGTGCCCTGCTGACCGTACTGTGCAAGCAAAGTTGGATTAACCATGGTGTCCTGTTCACCCTCGATATCGTTCATAAGGTCCAAAACCCTAAGTTGATCATGAGTACTTGCGTCAATATGCTGCTGCTGATCATCATGCACATGCTGGGCTTGGATTTCTCCACGGGAAGGCATGTCTACTTCATGATTTTTTCGTTCTTCTAATTTGCTTTTGCCCGATGTTTCTTTCTTTCTAACAAGACAAAGAACAATTGTCTCTTTGTTTCGCACTCGCACGAGAGATTCATCAAGCTGGAACTCAAGCATGATCCAACGGTCATCATGGGGCGAGCCAGGGTTCATGTACCGAAATCGTTTTCTGATGCCAATATCACTCCCACGAGCACGTATTATCTTGCCGGAGTCTTCTCCTTTCCAAACTCCGGTACCGGCGGTGCCAACTGTTCTGCAAAACCGAGAGCCATTTGGAGTCTTCTTCTTGAGTGTGGTGAAGACGTAGATGTCTTCTTGATCATCTGGTGATGAGTGGTGGAAATCTCTCCATATCGTCCATGGTTCTTTTGTACCGTAGAGATCGCAGTCAAGAACAACACCTTTAGGATAGTCGTTTCCATTCACTCTAGGGAAAAGATAGTGAAGAAGTAGTTCTTCTTCTGAAGGCCTGAACCTGTACCCAACTGGAACTTGATAGCCACCCATACTTAATTCTTAACTAGGGTTTCTAATTAATGATGCGCAGTAAGAGAAAAACCAAATGCTGCAAGTGAGAGAGCAACTAATTATTTGGGGTGTATTTATAGTGGTTGAATTTCTTGTAACCCAAGTTCAGGTTCCGAATTATTTGGGTAATTATTTTGATGGACAAATCAGGGCTTGACATGTAAGGTGGATTGAGATAAATGAGCATAAATACCGGGTGTATTTTGTTGCAGATAATTATGCCAAGGAGAATAACCTAAATCCTTGATAATAAAGAACTACAGAAATTATGGTCTTAATTACCCTTTTGTGTTGTTTATCATTGGACAAATTATAATGTTTTTATTTTGTTTTGTTGCTTTGCTACTTAAAGTAAGGAACGACAACAACGGCTTTTTGTTCCGAAACTTTTATTTTATCCTTATCCATACAGAATTTTTGGTGAACATGAACTCTTACTTTCTTTTTGTTTTTAATTTTTATTTGCATTTTTATGGACTATTATTTTAATACGAATTAGTTGTGTTTTGATAATTAAAGATACAATTTTAAATTATTTGAAAATTAATTTTGTCATAAGGATATCATATAGATATATAGATGGAACAAATCCAACTGGAAAACCCTAATCCAATTGGAATTCTTATTTCCAGAACGAACGCCTACTGTTTTTAATGGCGAAAAGAGATTTATTTTCGTTGTGTTTTTACTCTATTACTACTTTTAACCTAAAATCATGAAGGGTCAGAATAGCAGTGCTGGGTGCTTCGGTGGATATGGACATGCAGACAGGCAGGAATGGAACTTGGTCAATTTCAAAAACCATTGTTAAAGCAAACTTCATGTATAATTTGTAAAACCATACTTTATATATAATTTTCATCCTGATACAAGTGATGGTCTAAACTATACTATAAATCAATCTAATATACAGGGAGAGGGACACGACCTTGAGTACAAAGGGGTGAGCTCACTGCGCATATAATCCACGTTTGCGATATATATATATATATATATATATATGCAATATGCCATATATAATTTTTATATGACTCGTTCATATTTTGATGGCTGAAATGATGCGTATAAAAATGGAAGATTATGGGCCCGGACGGTTGCTTCTCTATTTGTGGCAACGATTAGAGGAACCTGTGGGTTTTTTTAATGTTCTTCCTCAAAACAAAAACAAAAAAATTTCTTCCTGCCGATGTAAATATTTCTTTTATGCAAAAAAAAATAAAAAATAAAAAATAAAAAAACAAACCCTAAATTGAAGTTGATTAGAGTGGGGTCTATATACATTGGTTACAGATTTAATCCAATGGCTATTAGCATTTAGGCATTTTAACATAGAATTCAAGAAACTATTATAACCTATATAAAGGGAAGAGACGCGTTTTTATATAATTAAGCCCATTGACCCATGAAATTTACGTTTAAGAAAGAGTTGGACCAAGGATTTCCATTTAATTGATTTATTTCCTTAAAAGGAAGGATCTGAAATTAATATACCAGGTTTGAAATTTTTTCTTTTACTGGACATTAAAAATATTAATTTGGGGAGTTATTACACGCGTAGAAAGGTTGGTCAACATGTACAAGTTAGTGTATAAAATCCCATCCCATATTGCATGCCTTGTGCCAATCATATTCTATTTTCATTACTACACACTAAGATATCCCTCTAGACTCTAAGTACGAGTTTACCAATTACTCATGGCTCTGCTCATCACAAACCAAGGCCAATCCATCTGCTTGGCTTTTTTTCTTGTGTTCATTTTAGCCTTCTGCTCCTCTCAAGCATCTTGTAGTCGCCAACTTTATAGTGAAGGCAAAATCATGCTCCAGAGGTTTGAGGAGTGGATGGCTCAAAATGGACGAGTTTATATGGATGCACAAGAGAAGGAGCTGCGCTACAACATATTCAAGTCCAATGTGGAATTCATTGAAGCTTTTAACAAGAACAAGGACCAAAGAAAGTACACCCTAAGCATCAATAAGCTTGCGGATCACACCAATGAGGAACTTCGAGCAATGCGTAATGGCTACAATGTGAGGCAACATCTCTCCAAAACCACCTCCAACTCCGTGAAAGTAAGTCCAAACACTTTTTTCAGATATGAAAATGTAACCGAGGTGCCACCCTCCTGTGATTGGACTACAAGTGCCGTAACCCCAGTCAAGGAGCAAGGATATGATTGTGGTAAGCATGCATGTTTATAATTTAATCTATGCATTGTAATACTTTTTTGACAGACAATCTAACAATATAAGATCATTATGTCTTCTTCAAATTGTGAAGTTGGATGCTATGTTTGGGCAACTTTCAATACAATGAATATTTTGCTTAGCATTACATTACTTATTTCTCTATTCAATCATGATTTTGTCTAAATATCATGATGTTATAGGGAGTTGTTGGGCGTTTGCAGCAGTGGCAACCGTAGAAGGCCTTAACTATCTCAAAACAGGAAACTTAATTTCGCTATCAGAACAAGAGGTTATCGATTGTGGAACTAGTACTGAAGTTGATGGCTGCCGTGGTGGTTATGTGGACAAAGCCCTCGAATTCATGATCCAAAACAACAGAAGCCTATCAACTGAATATGGCTACCCTTACAAGGCTGTAGATGGTGGCGTTTGTATGGTTGACTTGAATGCTTCCTTCGATGCTATAACCATAACTGGGTATGAGCAAGTACCTCAAAACAACGAAAGTGCTCTATTGCAAGCTGTTGCAAACCAGCCAGTTTCAGTTTATATTGATGCAGAAGCAGAAGAGTTCAAACATTATTCGAGTGGTGTGTACACTGGACCATGTGGTACAAACTTAACCCATGCTGTTACTATAGTTGGATATGATACTACTCAGGATGATGGGACTAAGTATTGGTTGGTCAAAAATTCTTGGGGAGAACAATGGGGGGAGAGTGGATACATGAGGATTCAAAGAGACATTGACGCTCGAGAAGGACTATGTGGCATTGCTATGGGAGCTTATTATCCAACCGCTTGACATATCAAATAAAAGTAGCTACCAGCTGCTAATTAATTCATGACCATTAGACCTTGGAGCTATAGCTTATTTTTATTCTTTTTTATTTCGTGTTGGTTGTAAAGTGTTGATTTTATCAATGAATAATGATTGCTTTATCACTAAACAAAGTTTAATCTTTTCAATTTGAAATGAACTTGTAAAACCATAGTATATATAGTTTTTATCTTGATACAAGTGATGGTCTAAACTACTATAAATTAATATAATATACGGGGAGGGGGGTGTGAGCTCACTGCGTCTAAACCGGGTTTGCAATATATAATTTTTATATCACTTGTTCATATTTTGATGGCTGAAATGATGTGCATAAAAATGGAAGATCATGGGCCGGGACGGTTGCAACGATTAGAGGAACCTGTGGGTTTTTGGAGCCTGATTGGCACTTCAATGTTCTTCCTCAAAACAAAAACAAAAAAGTTCTTCCTACAAATAATGCAAACGTGTCCCAACAAGGGAGGGAGAGGAGGAAGGAACTAGAGATGATGAAGAAATATTGTGTTCTGTTCAAGCATTTCTTTGAAGTAAAAACACAAGTCTAGATTTCTGCACTTTATTTTTGGTAGCTCCAATCTTATACTTCACAGGGTTGAAATCGTAAAAGAACTGACAACGCTAGCTAACTGTTGTTTGAAACGCTTGTGGTTTTCTCCTACTATTTACTTCACAATATTTTCACTTCCTTGCGCAACTTTGTCTTAAATAAAGCAGTATTGAATATCCATGTCTTTAAGTAGTGTATATCTTTTATTATTTTGTTCGTATATACAACTTATGAAATTCTTCGCCATATAAATAGTTATTACACGAAAGTACTCCAATAAATCCTTTTGTGTATTAAATTTGGAACCTTTTTGACTAAGCCTGCAGATCAACAAATGCACTAAGCAAGCTACATATCTATATATACTTATAGTGTTGTATTAAGAACATTGAAATTACAAAAAGAGGAATTAATTTTGCTCATACTGTGCAAGCAAAATTGGATTAACCCTCGATATCGCTCATAAGGTAATCCTCGAAAAGCCTAAGTTGATCTTCAATACTTGTGCCCTGCTGACCGTACTGTGCAAGCAAAGCTGGATTAACCACAGTGTCCTCTTCACCCTCGACATCGTTCATAAGGAAATCCTCGAGAACCCTAAGTTGATCTTCAGTACTTGTGCCAATCATGTCCTGTTGATCGTACGGTGCAAGCAAAGTTGGATTAACCATGGTGTCCTGTTCACCCTCGACATCGTTCATAAGGAAATCCTCGAAAACCCTAAGTTGATCTTCAGTACTTGTGCCAATCATGTCCTGCTGATCGTACTGTGCAAGCAAAGTTGGATTCACCATGGTGTTTTGTTCACCCCCGACATCGTTCATAAGGTAATCATCCAAAAACCTAAGTTGATCATAAGTACTTGCGTCAATATGTTGCTGCTGATCATCATGCACATGCTGGGCCTGGATTTCTCCACGGGAAGCCATGTCAACTTCATGATTTTGTCGTTCTTCTAATTTGCTTTTGCCCGATGTTTCTTTCTTTCTAACAAGACAAAGAACAATTGTCTCTTTGTTTGGCACTTGCACGAGAGATTCATGAAGCTGGAACTCAAGCATGATCCAACGGTCATCGTGGGGCGAACCAGGGTTCATGTACCGAAATCGCTTTCTGATGCCAATATCATTCCCACAAGCACGTATTTTCTTGCCGGAGTCTTCTCCTTTCCAAACTCCGGTACCGGCGGCGCCAACTGTTCTGCAAAACCGCGAGCCATTTGGAGTCTTCTTCTTGAGTGTGGTGAAGACGTAGATGTCTTCTTGATCATCTGCGGATGAGTGGTGGAAATCTCTCCATATGTCCCATGGTTCCTTTGTACCGTAGAGATCGCAGTCAGGAACAACACCTTTAGGATAGTCGTTTCCATTCACTCTGGGGAGAAGGTAGTGAAGAAGTAGTTCTTCTTCTGAAGGCGTGAACCTGTACCCAACTGGAACTTGATAGCCACCCATACTTATTTCTTAACTAGGGTTTCTAATTAATGATGCGCAGTAAGAGAAAAACCAAAGGCTGCAAGTGAGGGAGCAACTAATTATTTGGGGTGTATTTATAGTGGTTGAAGTTCTTGTAACCCAAGTTCAGGTTCCGAATTATTTGGGTAATTATTTTGTGGACTAATCAGGACTTGACATGTAAGGCAGATTGAGATAAATGAGCATATATCCCGGGTGTATTTTGTTGCAGATAATTATGCCAAGGAGAATAAACTAAATCATTGATTTGTTATATATTTCTCTTAGATGAAGATATGATTTTAGATAATTTGAAAATTCAACCATAAGGATCAAATTGAGCTTGATAGACTGGCCATCTGATATATTACATGATCAGGTGAAAACCGAGTCCAACAAGAAGGGAAGGATCCTTGAAATATACGTCAAAGATTTGGACCAATATATCGGAAAGACCAAAAATTGGGCATTGACGGTGGATTGCCATTTAATTTATTTATTTCCATAAAAAGAAGGATGAGAAATTAAATAAGAAGATTGGAATACCAAGCTTCCAAATTTTATCTTTTTACATTAAAAAAAACTGTCCTGCACTTAAATATTTGACTATGGATGGACTTCTTATGAAGGATGTTTCTTATATGTCCAGATATGATGTCTCTCGAATTATTCTTTGGATGCAAAATCGGGGAAAAACAAATTTTAAAAAAAAGATCATAGTATCTATGTCAAGCGTATACCCCGGCGGCTATACTATTTACCAAAAAAGGAACAAAAAAAAAATAAAGGACCCCCGTATAGCCGATCGGCTATACTGTTTTTTAACCCAAAAAATCCCGAGTCTAGCCGCTCGGCTGTACTCTTTAAAAAATTAAAGACCCGCCTAGCGCCTGTCGTTCGATTAGCGATTCTTCGCCACGTGTCAACAAAGTATAGCCGCACGGGCTATACCATTGTTATGAGAGGTTTAGCCGCTCGGCTATACTATTTATTAAAAAACAATTTTTAAAAAAAAGGATCCTTCTATTTGTATTAGAATATACTATTAACTTGCTAGTTTAGATATATATACTTTATAGATTTAAATTTTTAATATATTTTGTTTTTATTCAATACTCTGCCGGGAACAACGTATGGACTTCAATGGTGTAGGGGACTACTTTTTTTGTTTCATAGAAGCATTTTTAGGTGCAAAACACTCGGGGAAAATAGTAGGAGGAAAATAGGGTCCAGGTTGACTTTGTGATGTCCCACCATTTGAGCCTCCCAATTGAATGAAGCACATGATAAGAATAGGGTGACTCAACCATTTGAGCCTGACTTACAGTTAAGAGAAGATGAAAATTCAGAAGTTGCTTATGTTGAACAATTCTTGGAAGGGGCTGCAGCTGCAAGGGCGCTTACTGAAGGATGTTTCTTGAATTATTCTTTGGATGCAAAATCGGGGAAAAATAAATTATTTTTTTTAAAGATCACAATCTCGATGTAAAGAGCATATATATTATTTATAAAAAATTTTTAAAAAAATTAAAAAAACCGCACAGCTATACTCTTTTTCCACAACAAAAATCCCCAGTATAGCCGTGCGGCTATACTATTTGTTAAAAAGTGATCCACCTAGCACGTGTCAAAATTGTATAGCCGCGCGGCTGTACGATTTTATAGCCCACCGGCTATACGCTTTAAATATATTACATTTAAAAGGAGTGTAGCCGTGCAGCTATACTATTTATTTTTTAAAAAAAATAATAAAAAAAGGATCCTTCTATAGATATATATACTTTATAGATTTAAATTTTTTTAATATATTTTATTTTAATTCAATACTATGCCGGGAACAACGTATGGACTTCAATGATGAAGAAGACTACTTTTTTTGTTTCATAGAAGCGTTTTAGGTGCAAAACACTCGGGGTTTTGAAACTTACTCTCCTCCGGCTTCAAGGTGTTTCCCAAATCTCAAATCCCTCGATGTTGGAGTTCATTGTCCTGGTAAGAGCTTAACGGAAAAGCTTTATACAAACTGTTCTGCACTTGAATATTTGACTATTGATGGACTTCTTATGAAGGATGTTTCTTATATGTCCAGTCCAGACAAATGATGTCTCTCGAATTATTCTTTGGATGCAAGATCCCTCGTCAATGCCAATATTGTTTTATGGTACCATTATTTTGCAGCACGCTGTGGTCCTCAAAGATTCCTACAGATTTCTAAGATCTTCAGTTGACAACTCTATCCAAGTTGTGATTCTGCTTGATTGTTAATAGAGGTGAGTTTCAGCTTGAGGATCCACAGTTGATCAATCGCACCCTCGGCTAAGAATAGTATGTTATGCATCTCTAGCCCACTCAGCGACTTCTTATTATCCTGCAAAATTTTAAGCAAAAAATTTATAAATCACTCATATCTAGTCAATGCACTATATGGAAGTTTAATAAAAATAAGTGTTATATAAATTTCTTGCCTTCCCAATCGAGGGAGTTCGGGTTCCGCAAGAAGCATATCTTGCCGTGGTTTTGCATTCTTTTCCCTCTCAGCAGAACTGCAAGACAAGGGAGGCCACTAAAGTTTCAGTAATTTCAAACCAGGATTGCGGCATCATGGGCAGCGGTTGGGCCGGGTTTGGATATGGACATGCTAGGCAGGGCACAAGTGGAAGATTTTGGGTTTGACATTTTGAGGGTTTGTTCAAATTTCTCTTTAATTGAAATATTGATGGTTGTAATTATGTGTATAAAAAATTGAAATTCGATTTACCGAGAACCTCACTAAACAAAGTTTAATCTTTTCAATTTGAAATGAACTTGTAAAATCATAGTATATATAGTTTTTATCTTGATACAAGTGATGGTCTAAACTATTATAAAGTAATATAATATACAGAAAGGAAGACTCGAACTTGGGTACAAAGGGGTGAGCTCACTGCGTCTAAACTGCATTTGCAATATATGATTTTTACATCACTTGTTCATATTTTGATGGCTGAAATATAAAAATGGAAGATCATGGGGCAGGACTGTTGCAACGATTAGAGGAACCTGTGGGTTTTTGGAGCCTGATTGGCTCTTCAATGTTCTTCCTCAAAACAAAAACAAAAACGTTCTTCCTACAAGTAATGCAAACGTGTCCCAACAAGGGAGGGAGAGATCGGAGGAAGGAACTAGATGATGAAGAAATATCGTGTTCTGTTCAAGCATTTCTTTGAAGTAAAAACACACGTTTTTGTATAATTAAGCCCATTGAGCATTGACCTATGAAATATACGTTTTAGAAAGTGTTAGACCAAAATCGGAAAGATTAGTTTTGGGCCTTGACGAAGGTTACCATTTAATTTGTTTATATCCTTAAAAGGATTTGAAATTAAATAAGAAGATTGCAATACCAGGTTTTGAAATTTTATCTTTTACTGGACCTGTGTTTTTGATATTAAATAGATTAATATTGGGAGTTATTACACGCGTACAAGTCTTCGTGTATAAAATCCCATGACCATTTTGCACGTTATCAGTACACACACTAAGGTACCTCTCGACTCTGAGTAGGTGTTTACCACTTAATCATGGCTCTGCTCATCACAAACCAAGGCCAATCCATCTGTTTGGCCTTTTTTCTTGTGCTCATTTTGGCCTTCTGCTCCTCTCAAGCATCTTGTAGTCGCCAGCTTTATGGCGAAGACAAAATCATGCTCCAGAGATTTGAGGAGTGGATGGCTAAACATGGACGAGTGTATAAGGATGCACAGGAGAAGGAGCTGCGCTACGACATTTTCAAGTCCAGTGTGGAATTTGTAGAAGCTTTTAACAAGAACAAGGGCCGAAGGAAGTACACACTAAGCATCAATAAGTTTGCGGATCTCAAGAATGAGGAACTTCGAGCAATGCGCAATGGATATAATGTGAGGCAGCATCTCTCCAAAGAAGTGATCACCTCCAACTCCATGAAAGTAAGTCCAAATACATTTTTCAAATATGCAAATGTAACCGTGGTGCCACTTTCCTGGGATTGGACTACAAGTGCTGTAACCCCGGTCAAGGACCAAGGATATGATTGTGGTAAGCATGCAAGATTAATCTATATGGTCTAATACTTTCTTTTCGGACATCTGATAATATAAAATCATTATGTCATTTAACTATTATGTTGAATCATGCATTTAAGCAATTGTTAATGTTAAATTTTTTTATTTTTTTATATAAATACATTACTTATTTCTCTATCCAATCATGGCTTAATTATGAACGTTTGTTGTCTCAATATCATGATGTTATAGGGAGTTGTTGGGCTTTCGCAACAGTGGCAGTCGTAGAAGGGCTTAACTCTATTATAACAGGAAACTTAATTTCGCTATCAGAACAAGAGATTATCGATTGTACAACTAGTTTCGAAGATGATGGCTGCCATGGTGGTTTTGTGGAGAAAGCCTTCGAATACATGATCCAACGCAACATGAGCCTGTCAACTGAAGATGGCTACCCTTACAAGGCTGTAGATGGTGGCGTTTGCTTGGATGACTTCAATAATGTTGCCTCCGGTGCCATACCTATAACCGGGTACAAGCAAGTGCCTCAAAACGACGAAATCGCTTTGTTGCTGGCTGTTGCTAACCAGCCAGTTTCAGTTTATATTGATGCAGAAGCAGAAGAGTTCAAACATTATTCGGGTGGTGTGTACACTGGACCATGTGGTACAAACTTAACCCATGCTGTTACTATAGTTGGATATGATACTACTGAGGATGACGAGAAGTATTGGCTTATCAAAAATTCTTGGGGAGAAGAATGGGGGGAGAGTGGATACATGAGGATTCAAAGAGACATTGATGCCAGGGAAGGACTATGTGGCATTGCTATGGGAGCTTTTTATCCAACCGCATGACTTATCAAATGAAAGAAGAAGCTAGCAGCGGCAAATTCATTCATGATCATGAGATCTTAGAGCTATAACTTAGTATGATTAAGCATATTTATTCTTTATATTTCTTGTTAGTTGTAAAGTTTTGTCGTTTTATTAATGAATAATGATAGCTTTCCATTGCATATTTATGCTGATATTATATTACTGATAGCTTGATTTCCCATGTCATAACATAACTCATAACGCGTCACGGCTATTCAACACAAATTGTTTTTTATTTCTTTAATTGGGTTGGGCTCATTTAACCTAGCTAGGTTCGTTAAAACTTGAAAGCAGAAACTAAAGAGAAGGTGGCTTGAATTTCCAACCCCATCAGGCCCAAAATAATAACCTAAACTAGCCAACATAAACTACTTGCGAAGAAACAAAAACTATACAAAGCCTAATTAGCAGAGAAGTTTCCAAAAAACCGATCAAACCTCCGTATATACAAAGATTGTCTTCCAGTTCAGATCAGGGTTCAAATGGGTTCGATGTCAAGCGTCGAGTGGGAGATAAAGATATGATCAGTTAAAACCGGATGCACTTCTTTGCCGCATACTTTCCTTCCTTCCAATAACATGTGCTCTGTGAGTACCACCTTTTTGTCTATACATGGTGGAACAGCGTATGGACTTCTGTGTCCCCAATCTAGATCCTTTGATGAACAACGAGATTTTTGTTATGCCGGGAAAGCTTAACCTTTAGCCTTCAATGGTGAAGGAGACTACTTTTTTTTTTTTTGTTTCATAGAAGCATTTTTAGGTGCAAAACACTCGGAGTTTTAAAACTTATGCTCCTCCTACTTCAGGGTGTTTCCCAAATCTCAAATCCCTCGATGTTAGAGTCCATTGTCCTGGTAAGAACATAATGGAAGAGCTTTTTACAAACTGTCCTGCACTTGAATATTTGACTATTGATGGACTTCTTATGAAGGATGTTTCTTATATGTCCAGTCCAGACAAATGATGTCTCTCGAATTATTCTTTGGATGCAAGATCCCTCGTCAATGCCAATACTGTTTTCTGGTACCATTATTTTGCAGCAAACCATAGTATAGTCAGCCGGCAATACCGTTTAAGTATATTATATTTAAAAAGCGTATAGCCGCGCAGCTATACTATTTATTAAAAAAAAATTATTGCATTAGTTTATACTTTATATATTAATTTGCTAGTTTCAACATATATACTTTATAGATTTAAATTTTTTAATATATATTATTTTTATTACAAATTTATAAATAAACTCAATCCTAGACATGTATTTATAAAAAAACCCAAGCACTATTTAAACATAGAAACACACCCAAAATTAACCCCAAAGTCAACTTTTTGGGTGTGTTTATAAATGAGTTTTGAGTGTGCACGTGTAATGATGAGTTTTGGGTGTGTTTATATGTTTAAATAGTGCTTGGGTTTTTTTATAATTTCAACCCCCATTTTGGGTGTTTTAGTGAAACTCCCTATTTTTATTCAGTACTATGCGAAAATTATTGTACAATACGTAAATATTGTGTATATTATTGAAAATTTTGTTAAAAACCAAGTGCATTAAACATGAAAAATATGTAGGTATGTGTACAATATGAGTATTAAAAGTGAAAATGCTAAATTCTTTATACAGATAATAACTATAGAAAAGTAAAAACTCAAAAAGGGACAATAAAGACTCGGGTAATGGCATAATAGAAATTGATGATGCTCTAAACTATAGATAAACAAAAAATCGGGGAAATTACTTTTAGTTTCAATATATATACTTTTTTGATAACTTTTAGTGTATCTATGTACAGAGTATAGCCGCACGGCTATACTATATATATATAATTATTAAAAAACCAGTAACGCCAGGCGGCTTTTAAAAAAAAACTCCCTGGTATAGCTGACCGGCTATACCATTTGTATAACATCGCTACGTGCCAAAGGCTCTTTTAGTATATTGAAGTATAGCCGCACGGCTATACTATTTACTAAAAATAAAAATAAAAAAGGACCCTTTTATTTGCATTATTTTATAATTTATATATATTAATTTGCTAGTTTCGATATATATACTTTATAGGTTTAAATTTTTTAATATATATGTTATTTTTATTGAATACTATGCGAAAATTATGTGTATAATACATGAATTTTGTATGTATTATTGAAGATTTTGTAAAAAAATCAAGTGTATTAAACATGAAAAATACATACGTACATGTACAATACAAGTATTAAATGTGAAAATGTTAAATTCTTTATACAGGTAATAATTCTGAAAAAGTAAAAACTCAAAATGGGACAATAGATACTCAAATAATGGCCTAATAGTAATGGATAATGCTCTAAACTGTTGATAAAAAAAAATCATGCCAACAGTTAGCCATCTATTACGATTAATTTACAAACCATGCCATCAAACCCATGTTTTCTAGACATTTAATACGGTTCCAGTTTTCTATTACCACACCTACAATCTCAATTCATACACATTAATGCATTTATAGGAGAATTATTATCAATATAGAGAATACATACCTATCCCTTTGATAGCGCACCTACAGTTATTTGATATTGTACCTACTTATTTACCTTCGACTAATAATTTACCTATTATTTAATTATCTATTACTGATTACTCCATTTTTCAGCTTAAAACATCATTATTAATTCCATACCTTAAAAGCGTAAATCTGATCCATCCGACATTATAATACATGTGGATTAGTAAACAATATATACGTGGCACATATGTAATTTATATTTTTATATTTTTATAGGGTTTGGCTTATTTAACCTAGGTTCATTACAAGCAGAAACTGGTGAAAAGGTGGCTGCAATTGAGAGATGACATAATCATCTGTACCACTTCCATGATATTCCATGTTACGTTTTATACGTCTAGATTTCTGCACTTTATTTTGGTAGCTCAAATCTTATACTTCACAGGGTTGAAATCGTAAAGGACCTAACAACGCTCTTGTTTGAAACGCTCTTGTGGTTTTCTCCTACTATTAACTTCACAATATTTTCACTTCCTTGCGCAACTTTGTCTTAAATAAAGCAATATTGAATATCCATGTCTTTAAGTAGTGTATATCTTTTATTATTTTGTTCATATATATATACAACTTATGAAATTCTTCGCCATATAAATAGTTATTACACGAAAGTACTCCAATAAATCTGTTGACGCAGAAAAATGGTTTGATATTTTCCCGCGTAACTTAGTGATTAGGTCTCTTCGGATCGATGTCCTCGTAGGGTGTGCGATCCGTAAGAAAGCAAACGCACGGTAATCCTAGGGCACCGTGTGGTACCGGCCGAAGGCTCTCCGATGCTTAAGTAAGTACGGATTGAATAAGTTTGAACTTCAGATCAATAGGCGTATGCCGTAAGTTCTGATTGATTACCTTCAAGCTGGGATGGGTGTCCTCTTTTATAGGCCTTGGGAGGTGTGCAATTTGTTGAGAGTTTCGATGTGGGACTCTGGGCGTCAATTGTGAGACGCCACGCGCCCGAGGGGCGAGGTTGCCCTAATGTTGCGATCGGTAGGCTTGGTACCGAAGGTGAGTTCCGAAGGCACTCGTAGCCCTGGTTTGTTCCACGTGTTTGGTATTCATTGGCTGTTCATTTTGGTATAAATAGGAGTCCCCCAAGTCCCCTTGCGAGAGTCTTCGGAAGGGGATTTGCGCTGTCCTCGGAAGGGGATTTGCAGTTGTCCTCGGAAGGACCACGGCCCTACCGCTCGTAACTCGGCTCACGGGAAGGGGCCGACATTGTCCCTTCCGCATCATTAGTTCAGAGGTCGACGCCGGCGAAGTCGAAGGTCGCCGAGTTGACGGTGAAGGGACGCCGAGCGCTCGACCGCGCCTCTCGTGCCGCCCGCTGCCCACGTGATGAGCGACACGCGGCACAGTGATGATGGCGCGCGCGCGATTAATGCGCCGCTTGGTTTTTCGAGAGTACCGCTGTCGAGCTCCCCTATAAATAGGGATGACCCCGGTGGTGAATTCACTTTGCATTCTGCGAGAAGTGAGAGCTCCATCCGAGGCGATTTCCGACGAATGCTAACGGCAATGACGATTTCGACGAGTGCTAACGGTAACCAGCGATTTCCGTGCCGCCAATCGGTAGGAAGGGCCTTCCGTGCTCAGCGATCCAAGTAGTAGCAGTCCGCGTCCACCTCCAGAAGCTAAACAAAGGTACCGTTCGGTAGCCCTACTTTTCCATCTCTACATACCCTAAGAGTTTACGTCCTTCCTTGGTTTGAACTAGACTGGCCATAGGGTTTCATTCGGTAGTCTAGTCGCCATAGGTGGTGATGTAGGGGTCGGTAGGATAGCAAACGGCATGAGCCTTAGTTTCCCTTTTTGCCTGTTTTTGTAGATGTCTGATAGCGAGTCATTCTCCGAGCGCGAGCCCAATGCGTTCGACGAGGAGTCATCGGACGGTCTCTTTGACTCCGACGTTGAAGCGGTGGGGGCTGATGCCGAGGAGGGGAGTGATGCCGATGTCGAGATACTCGCGAAGGCCCAGCCCAGTCCCCACGCATGGTATCGGAAGGGGTTTATGACCGCCCGGTTCCGCTGTTCATCATATAGCGACGGTCGCCACGTGGGGCTCGGCGCCTCGGGTGGCGAAGCGGTGGTAACCAGCCGAGGCCTCCACTTCCGCCTTGGTGAGGTGGCTGCCGAACCGCCCAACCGACCGAGAGTGTCCAGAGTCTACCCCGCAATCCTGTGGTGCCGATGGGGTTCCGGGAGCTTGTCTTCGGCGTTGATTATCCGGAGCCGAACAGTAATCACCGAAGGAGATTGCGGTTTCGGGCGGAGTATTTCATCCCGATTCGGTAGGTATGAGGATTCCGAGCCCTACCGATCCTGCACCAAGGACGGCGGTTGTCTTTTTCACGGACGTGCTTCGCAAGGGGTGAGGCTCCTCGCAGCCCGCCGCTCGCAGGATCTTGGCGCAAATAGGCTACGCCCCGCCGCTTTAATCCCAACTCGGGTGGCGCTGATGGTAGTCACAGCCTTCGCATGGTCGGGAAGGAGAACCTTCAGATGAGCAGCTTCTCCCACCAGATAGCGCCACGGTCGGCGGTGCCGATCACGGGCCGGGTCAGCCAATTGCTCAAGGCTACCGAGCGCGCCACTTCGCCAATGCCGCCCCGACTCACGTAAGACGTGGAGGAAACGGCGGTGCTTTGTCCGGTGATTGGGAGTCGCCGACAGCCCGTCTGTTTCCACATTCCGACCACGCCCAAATGGCCGGTAGGCTATTCTACCGCTCGTAGGTCTTTCGTGTCTTGCTTTCCTTTGTTTAATGCTAATCCCGCTTGGTTTTGTGCAGCAAGTTGAAGCAGCCGAGCGCCACAAAGCGGAGATCCGCAGATTGAAAGGGTTAGGTGAGGGTTCCCGCCGCTGAGAGGGTATACCCGAAGTTTCTCTTTACCGCCAACCTCATCAAGGCCCACTTGTCAACCTCGCCGAGAGTAAGTATACTCGTAACTTACAATTGTTTCTTTTCTTCATTGCATGGGCTTACCAACTATTTTCTCGCAGTGACGGAAGACAGGAGAGCTGCCGAGGCTAAGAGGATGAACGAGTCCTCCAAGCGCCGTCTTATAATGGGCTTCCAAAGGAAGAAAAAGAAGACCAGCCGCAGGCTCGGCATCGGTAGACCCCGAGGACCGACGCTGGCGACCGCCTCCGTGAACTCAATACCAAATCGGCACAAGCCGGAGTGGCAGCGCCGGTCCCTCTCCCGCCGAGGGGCCACTACCGAGGGACTTCTCCCGAGCCGCCGCAAACGGCCCTCACCGTCGACCGATGCCGAACCGCCCCGGCGGACGGCAAAGCCGAGCCCACTCGGGCCATCTTCGCGGCCGACAACGACGAGAGCCCGCCGATCCGCACCTCGCCTCGTCGCTGGCGGTTTGCGAACCATATGATCATTGGTTCGCAAATGGAGCCGACGAGATCGAGGAGCCGCCAAGAAGCTCCTTCGGATGAGGCGTGTCGGGCCTTCCGCCTTCAAGCATCGGTAAGTCCGAACATTTTCAGCCCGTGCTACCGATCATTCTTGGTATCTTTGCCGACACGCTCGTTATTCGCAGCTTCGATGGACATGTGGCTTTGCATGAGGCGGGCCATCAATGCCGCCGAGAAGGCGAAGAAGGCCTACGAAGACGGCAGGCCCGTTGCCGGCCGGCAAGGCTATCCAGACCATGCGAACTCGTGAAGGATTTGCACGCCGAACGGCAGTCAAGGTATACGAGTCCAAATTTGCAGACTGCTGCCGCCCCGAGTCGGCGCATCTATCGGCAAAAGAGGCCATGGAGGCGAAGGATGCCGCTGTGGCTCGAGGAGTCGGAGCGGGCCAAGGCATCGGAGATCGAGGCTGCCGCCCAGAGGCCATCCAGTATCGCCACTCTGCCGACTTCTCCGTTCTTCTTGACAAGGAGGTGGGCGCGGAGATGGTGGATCTCATCTACCGATTCAAGCGGTACAATCCTGGGACGAAGCTCAACTTGAACTTCATTGCCGATCCTCCTCCTCTTCCCGAAGGTGTCACCGAAGATATGATCGAAGAGTACGAGGGGGAAGATGCTCGCGAGCCTCAAGCCGCTGGTGCCGAAGGGGCGGATGCCGATGGCCCTTCATCCTGATTACCTACCTTAATGTAATTTTGATGCTGAACGCATTTTTGTAATTTTGTTATAACTTTGATGCCGTTGGCATCTTTTGTTTGGATAATTAATGCCGTGGGCATATTTTTATTAAAGTTGTGCTTTCACTTTTAATTACTTGCATCTCTTTATGAATCGGTAGTGTACTTAGGGAATGTTTCTGTTTAATGCCGAAGGCCCTTTAAACAAAGACATTGGCTACAAGAAAGTTCCCGTAATTACCAACTGTAAAGCAATGGCCCGTAATTACCAAAAGCCTATAACGCCCAATAAAGTCTACCAAGTTGTCCCTTAATCGGTAGGATAATGGCGACGCCAAAATGTGTAGTTTGCTGCGACCGATGGTCTCTACCGATTAAAAACAAAAAATGGAGAGATTGAAAGGTACAACAAAGGTGCCGAATATACGAGCCGAAGGCCTCTTTTATTGATAAACTGCCGAAGGCAAGAGTACAATTAGGAGTGCGTTTTACAATTTAGAACCCGCCGTTGGCTAGGAAACGCTGAATGTCGAAGGCTGTTCATGTAGAGTTCGTGACCCTGCCGTAGGCCAGGTGATTTCATTTGAAATAATACTTCAAATGCTCTACATTCCAAGGATGACCGAGGGTCTTTCCGTTGGAGTCTCTAAGTCGATAAGTCCCCGATCGCTGGATACCGATGATTTCGTAGGGTCCCTCCCAGGAAGGTCCGAGGGTCCTTCCGTGGGATTCTTGGTTGCTAGAGAAACTTTCCGCATGACCCAATCTCCGATTCGGAAAGAACGGGATTTGACCCTAGAGTCATAGTATCGAGAGACGCGTTGCTTGTAAGCTTCGTTCCGAAGGTTGGCTTGTGCTCGGCGTTCTTCGAGTAGGTCGAGGCTTAAAGCAAGCGCTTCTCATTTGCCTTCTGCGAAGGTTTCGCTCGTAGGAAGGCTCTCCAATTTCCACCGACTATCGCCTCGAGCCGAAAGCCATAGAGAATGGTGTTTCCCGCTGCCGTTCGTAGGATGTCCGATGGCCCATAGCGCTTCCTAAGCTTTTCCGCCAGTTCCTTTGGCTTTCAAGCTGCCGCTTCAACAGCCTTCTTGACAATTTTGTTCATGGCCTCGACTTGTCCGCTCGATTGGGGTGTGGCGAAGCAAAGAACAGTTGATCTTGAGTCGGTGCAGAATTCCTCAAGATTTCGAATCAAACCGCCGCCGCTATCCTTGATGATGGCGTAGGGATGCCGAATCGGCAGCAAATATTCGCCCGCATTTAAATCCTCGACTCGCTGCCGCTATCGCTAGGGCTTTGGCTTCTACCCATTTGGTAAAGTAGTTCACGGCAACAACAACAGATTTGACCTGACCCTTGCCTTCGCATCGGACCGATTAGGTCTAGTCCCCATCGGGCGAACGCCACGGCTTACGATCGGTGAGAGCGGCTCGGCAGGATATGAGGGACGCCACCGAACCGGCATTTGTCACACTTCTTGACTAGCGTGTTCGCGCCCCGTGCGAGTCGGCCGAAATAACCCCGCCGGAAGATCTTGTGTGCGAGCGATCGGGAACCGAGTGGTCGCCGATATTCCACGCGTACCTCCCAAGAACGTAGTCCCCGCTCCTCGGTCGCACTTTAGATACGGCGCCGTAACCACGCCAGGCTGCAACATCGCCGATGATCGCGATCTTGCCGATCGGTAACGGAGTTTTCGAGCTTGCGCCTTATCGAGGAAGGGTTCCGAGTCGAATACGAGATTGAGACATCCATGTGTCTTCGCATCGAACGGTACATACCTCGGCGGTTGTACTTGGCCGATAATATCTCCACCGTACCTTCCTTCCGATCTTGTCGCTTATCGCCGAAGCCAATCGGGAGAGCGCGGGCGTGGCTGTTTTCGACCGGGATCCGCCAATCTCGTAGGCCCGAATTTCTGTAGTAGTTGGTGAGCTGCCGAGAGGTAGGTCGACATGGAGGCATCTCTTGCCGCGAAGTCCGCCGTTATCCGATTTACTATGAGCCGAGTCGCCGTGAATGCCGATCGCTCGCGCCATGCTCTTGGCTAGCCAAGGCCAGCCAGAGGGCCTCATATTCCGCTCGTTATTGGAAGTCCGGAAGTTGAATCGGAGGGCATACTCAATTTTGCTACCGTCCGGAGTGGTTAATACCAGCCCGGCGCCACAACCTTTGGTTTGCCGAGCCATCCACGTGCAGGACCCAGAGAGGGACGGAAGTGTCGAAACTTTCGGTATGCGTCCTATCTGGTGCAAGAGAAATGGCGCTCGGCGATGATGGCTCCAATGGCGCAGGAGGTGTGAGCTCGGAGATGAAATCGCAACGGCCGGCCTTTTTCTGCAGCCTTGGTTTGAATCAGATGTCAAATTCTCCCAACTCGATTGCCCATTTGACCAATCGGCCGATGTTTCCGGCCTCGCAGACTGCCAAGAGGTCGTTCGCCGTAATAATTTCGTGGGCCCGAAGTAGGGGCGAAGTCTTCGTGCCGAGACGACTAGGGCGATGCTAGTTGCTCCAAGGGTGGGTACCGAATCTGCGCCTCGAGAGCCTTGCGACATAAAAGATCGGTAGCTCCGCCTTTTCGCTTCCTTATCAATACCGAGCTAACGGCAGTGTTGGATACCGAAAGGTATAGGAGTAGCACCTCGCCTGGCAACGGTTTCGATAACAGTGGTGCCTGACTCATGTAATTCTTCAAGTTTTGAAATGCCCGGTCGCATTCGGGAGTCCATGCGATATGATGTTTACCCCCTTTCAAAGCTTTGAAGAACGGTACGCATTTGTCGGTAGCCTTGGAGATGAAGCGTGTCAGGGCAGCGACACGTCCGTAAGGCTCAATGTCCTTCTGCGTCTTCGGCGTCTTCATGTCGATTATGGCCTTTATTTTCTCGGGATTGGCCTCGATTCCTCTTTGACTGATAATGAACCCGAGAAATTTACCGGAAGATACACCAAGGCGACTTCACGGGTTCACCGATTCGGTAGTCCTTTAGAATACCGAACATGAGGGCCAAGTTTTCTGTGATCCCCTGCGTTCGGCTTTTTACCAACATGTCATCGACATATACCTCCATGATGCCTCCGATGTATTTAGCAAAAATCCGGTTGACGAGCCGTTGGTAAGTTGCCCCCGCGTTCTTTAGGCCGAAGGGCATGACGTTGTAACAGTACAAACCGCGATCCGTGATGAATGCCGTATGTTCTCTATCGGCAGGGTCCATGAAGATCTGGTTGTATCCCGAATACGCGCCCATGAAGCCGAGCTCGTGCGGCGGTGGCATCGACGAGCTGGTCGATCCTCGGGAAATCGCTTCGGACAGCCTTATTCAGTCGGTATAGTCCTCGACATTCGTCATCCTCCCTTGCCTTCCGAACCATGACCGAGTTGGCGAGCCAAACAGGTACGAAGCGCCCCGATGAAGCCGATGGCTTTGAGCTTGTCAACTCGCACGACGCTCATACCGCTCGGCATCGCACGATCGGCGCTTTTGCTCGATCGGTTTGTGGGCGGGAGATGCTGAGCTTATGGTCGATGACATCGGGTGATATGCCGGGCATATCGCCATAAGACCAGCGAAGACCTCCGCATGCTGCCGCAAGAAGTCGGCGAACCGCCTTCGAGGTCGGGGTCCAGATTGGTGCCGATCTTCACCCACCGATCGGGAATTCCTTGTTCAGATTATGGTCTCGAGCTCCTCGGCGGGCTGTGCCATCGGCGTTGGGTTTTCCTCCCGGGGGTCGCCGATGAGTTCGCTACCGCTCGTAGTCCTTGCAAGGTAATCGCTTCCATTGGCGGTTTGCTGGCTACCGACTTAAGGGTCGTGGCATAGCACGTCCGCAGGCCGAAGCCGATCGCCGGATGGCTCCGCACCGTTGCGTGTCGGGAATTTCATCAGCAACATGTGGGGCGATAAGTGGACTTTGACCTTGGTGAGTGTCGTTCGTCCGATGATGACGTTGTATGCTGTCGGGGAATCGACAATGAGGAATTGGTCGAGGTCATTGTTTTCGGGGCGACGCCAAGGCGGCGGGCGGTCGATGCTACCGATCGTTGGACCAGTCTCCGAAAAGCCGAGTAGAGGTGTGATTTGCCGATTGACCATGCTGTCGGCAATCCCGATCCCTTGAACGCATCGGCAAAGATCACGTTCACCGAAGCTTCCGGTGTCGATCAAGACCGACCCACATCGTAGTCGGCGATCTCGGCCCGAATGATCATTGGGTCGTCGTGGGGTAGATGATCCCCTCTTCCTCTTCTTCACAAAATGTGATGGGCTCCCATCCCACCTTCTGCAACTTACGGCCCGATCGCCGTCTATGCCAAGACCGAGGATGGGCGGCGCGCACATACCGCTTTACCGAACGGTTTGAGGGTCCCGCCAGAGTGGGACCGCTGCGATCATGTGGATCATGTTGATCCGCCAGTCGCATTTGGCGCCGGGCTGCGGTGGCTGGCGAGGCATCGATCCAACTTCCTTCCGAATCGACGCGACAATTTTTCTCGATCGATGCGCCTTGGTATTGTGGTCGCCGGTGGTATCGGCAGAATTTGCTGTCCCGATTATCCCGTCGACCAAGCTTCCGCTGGTCGGCCGGATCTGGTCATGTTCGCTCATTAGAACGGTTTCGCACGGTTTCGACGTCGTGTCTCTTTGTTTGGCACTTGCACGAGAGATTCATGAAGCTGGAACTCAAGCATGATCCAACGGTCATCGTGGGCGAACCAGGTTCATGTACCAAATCGCTCGATGCCAATATCATTCCCACAAGCACGTATTTTCTTGCCGAGTCTTCTCCTTTCCAAACTCCGACGCGGCGCCAATCGCTCGCAAAACCGCGAGCCATTTGGAGTCTTCTTCTTGAGTGTGGTGAAGACGTAGATGTCTTCTTGATCATCCGTGATGAGTGGTGGAAATCTCTCCATATCTCCCACGGTTCCTTTATACCGTAGAGATCGCAATCAGAACAACACCTTTAGGATAGTCGTTTCCATTCACTGGGAGAAGGTAGTGAAGAAGTAGTTCTTCTTACAAGGCGTGAACCTGCACTCAATCGAACTTGATAGCCACCCATACTTATTTCTTAACTAGGGTTTCTAATTAATGATGCGCAGAAGAGAAAAACCAAAGGCTGCAAGTGAGGGAGCAACTAATTATTTGGGGTGTATTTATAGTGGTTGAAGTTCTTTTAACCCAAGTTCAGGTTCCGAATTATTTGGGTAATTATTTTGTTGACTAATCAGGACTTGACATGTAAGGCAGATTGAGATAAATGAGCATATATACCGGGTGTATTTTGTTGCAGATAATTATGCCAAGGAGAATAAACTAAATCATTGATTAGATAAAGATAAAATTTTAGATAATTTGAAAAAATTTCTTAGATGAAGATATGATTTTAGATAATTTGAAAATTCAACTATAAGGATCATATAGATATATACATGAACAAACGCCTCATGGACTGGCCATCTGATATATTACATGATCAGGTGAAAACCGAGTCCAACAAGAAAGGAAGGATCCTTGAAATATACGTCAAAGATTTGGAACAATATCAGAAAGACCAAAAATTGGGCATTGACGGTGGATTGCCATTTAATTTATTTATTTCCACAAAATAAGAAGATTGGAATACCAGGAAGAAATGAAAATATTTTTCATCATTGAGGGTAGAAGATGGATTACTCATGAAGAAAAATTATCCCATCTAATCCCCACAAAATGGTAGGATAATAACACCTTATAACTAATCCCTCCCAACTTGGAAAGTCATTCACCCCTACCTTCATCTTCTCCTTCAATATACCTTAGATTTAGTGACTTATCGAGTTTTCTTCTTTCATAATCAAAATTAGCAATTTTTTTGTTTATTTTCTTTTTAGATGTTCTCAGTGACTAAATTGGTAATTGACTCTTTCTACTCTTTAACTAACAGCTTTAGGGTTCTTTACCTGTGCATTAAGTTCTGGTATCTTGGGACAGGTTTTATTGTCAAGCTGAAAGAGTACTGGTTAGATCCAACAACGAAGGATTTGATTGAGACTAGAAAATTTTGGAAAAATCAGTGGAAAGACCATGGTAAATTCTGTGATCTGCTTGCTGAAGACTACTTCAATTTAGCATTCAAGTTTTATGAAGACGTTAATGTGACAAATATGCTTGAGGGTGCTGGAATTTCAGTTGGGATTGATTTTGATCGTTCAAGTGATAAGGAAAAAGACTAACAGCTTCGCAAATATAGTGTGTGTTATAATGGAATGTTTGTTTGGGAAGTCCGATTTTGCTTCAAAAAAGATGGAATGTTCCTGGACTATTACATGAGGGCCCGGGATATGTTTCAGAACTGTAAAAGGACAATAAATACATATGACAAAATTTCTCTTCCGATGCCACCTACAATAAAGGCAGAGGTAAATACCAAATTGTCTCATATGAAAATGGAAGTATATTCAGCTCCATTATACTTACAGAGTTAAGGTTGAAATTAGAGCTTTATGTATGCAAAACATTACACTGGTACAGAATCTTGTTCGGGGATTTCCTTTCCTGTAATTCCATATCTTTCAAAGTTTTAAAGTAAACATTGTAGTCCTTCTCGGGGGGTTGGATTTTGAGGGTCCACTGTAAATGGCTCACTAAATGGCACAACACTTTTAACCTGCAAATGAGTTTATAAGCATCTCAGAATCTGCAAAAGCTTTTAACTTCCGAAAGTAGCAAATTACAGCCACAGCACACAGCACACAATTAAGGGACATAAGTCGGGCTGTGACCTCAAGTGTCTTGCCAGATGCATAAGGGCTTTCCTACGCAGCAACACAATCTGAGCAACCTCCTCTCTGAAGAGAACGACAATCAAGCAAAGAATCCCACTATCTCAAGTCAACCTCCCTTCACAACGTGATTGGTACAATTTATGTACAAATCCCTGTAATCATGTATTTTCCTCTTTTGTTATAGTTGACCACCGCTAGAATCCTGTATATATGGTGTATCTCAACATGAATCAAAGTATCGAGTGATTCAACCCAAACTTCTCTCGTCTATTTTACTACATGGTATCAGAGCTCTACAGGGGCTAACGCTCAAGACTCGATCCAACAGTTCCTATGGCCATCGATGAAGGCTCGCCTATCCCTTCTTCTGTCAATTCTCAAACCTCTTCCCAAATTTCTCAAACCTCTCAAAATTCTATCCTTTCCATGTCAGCCACAATTCCAACCTCCTTCAATATCTCCCACATATTCAATACACCTATGGATCGTAACAATTTCCTCTCCTGGAGAACGCAATTTCTTGATGTCATGGAAATCCATGACTTGAAGCATGTCTCGAAGAATGAAAATCGTCCTGCTAAAAGGCTTGAGGATGGCTCAATCAACCCCACCTATGCCAAGGACAAATTAGTTCTCAGCTAGATAAAAGCAACCGCATCTCCCTCTATTAAAACCCTCCTAATCTCTTGCACTTCAGCATACGAAGCTTGGACCCTCCTTGAAAAGAGACTCTCACCACTGTCCAAAACTCACCTACGCACTCTGTGATCAAATTCGTAGCCTGAAGAAAGAACCAGAAAAAGCAATGACACAATATTGCGGGGGTCAAAAGGTGGTGCATTTGATACAGTTCTTGCTCGAAATATCGCTTCAAAGAAGAATCGCTAGTCAGTAGGCTTAAAGAACAAAATAAAAGAACCAGACCCACCCTGGCACCCAGATCCGCCTAGGGCCGCCTAGATCCGCCTGGACCCGCCTAGCATCGCTTAGACCCGCCTAGCACCGCCTAGACCCTCCTAACGCTGGCCGACCGCCTAGACCCGCTTAACGACGCCTAGCGCCGCCTACACATGCCTAGAGCATACCAGACCCGCCCAGCCCGCCTAGGCCGATTTGTCCTACTGAATCTTGGTCGCTTATGTATGTTCCTGTACAAGCCTTTGCTTTTCATCTGCTACGAGTATATACACCTGCAATGAGAGAGAGAGAGAGAGAGAGAGAGAGAGAGAACTAATATATGTTGACAGATTTTCTTCTCATTTCTTGCCGCCCCTTCTAACACTTTAAACCCTATCACAGCAGCCTCCTCCGCCCACCCAAAACCCATCGCATCACCATCCTTTCTCCCCACCCTCTCACACTTTGCATAAAACTCCTCTCTCTCTCTCTCTCTCTCTCTCTCTCTCTCGTATGTTCAGCCATGTGTTTCCTACGTGTGTGTGGTGAGAGTGCAATTTTGTGATTTGCCATGTTCGTGGACTCGTATGGCCTGTTATAATTTTGAAGGAAGAGTTCGACATTTCTTTAATGGCAAATAGTATAGCCGTGTGGCTATACTCTCCTCACGCATTTTTCAAAATACTCTGTTTAAAAATAGTATAGACGCGGCTATAGGTCCCTTTAAAATTTATAAATAGGATAGCCGTGCGGCTATACGCAGCGCCGCCCGGCTGTTTTGACGTGGCCCTGAACTACGTGGGTCCCTTTTTTATTTATTAAAATTATAGCCGATCGAGCCGAACGGCTTTACGCAAGTATTTTCCGCTTCATGAATTAGTCAACCATAGAAATTATGCTCCTCCTACTTCAGGGTGTTTCCCAAATCTCAAGTCCCTCAATGTTGGAGTTCGTTGTGTCCTGGTAAGAGCTTAATGGAAAAGCTTTTGACAAACTGTTCTGCACTTGAATATTTGACTATTGATGGACTTCTTATGAAGGATGTTTCTTTTATGTCCAGACATGATGTCTCTTGAATTATTCTTTGGATCCAAGATCCCTCGTCAATGCCAATATCGTTTTCTGGTACCATTATTTTGCAGCAGGCCGAGGTCAAAGATTCCTACAGACTTCTAAGATCTTCAGTTGACAACTCCATCCGAGTTGTGATTCTGCTTGATTGTTAATAGAGGTGAGTTTCAGCTTGAGGATCCACAGTTGATCAATCTCACCCTCGGCTAAGATTGCTTATGGCATTACTTACCTGATACAACTGTTCTGCACTTGAATATTTGACTATTGATAGACTTCCTATGAAGGATGTTTCTTTTATGTCCAGACATGATGTCTCTCGAATTATTCTTTGGATCCAAGATCCCTCGTCAATGCCAATATCGTTTTCTGGTACCATTATTTTGCAGCAGGCTGAGGTCAAAGATTCCTACAGACTTCTAAGATCTTCAGTTGACAACTCCATCCGAGTTGTGATTCTGCTTGATTGTTAATAGAGGTGAGTTTCAGCTTGAGGATCCATAGTTGATCAATCGCACCCTCGGCTAAGATTGCTTATGGCATTACTTGCCTGATACATGACGGGTCTCATAATGCTAGAAAACGCCCTAAACACATCAAAATGGAGAAAACGAGACCCCCTGATGTTGCAGAGTGGATTAAATAAAAAGAGGTTATGAGAAATTCGTGTTCTATTAAAGAAAATGTGGGGGTTGGTTGCTATATAGAAGCCAAGACATACATTTCACAATTGTGTGCAAAATTTGTATCACAAGCTCAGTATCCGCCCTACGTTGGCAATAAAATTCAATGTTGAAATTGAAATGTGCTGAGGTTTTTACACAATGGGCACTTCCACTTATACATCAAAGACAATACATAGATAGCCGCAAAAATTGATCTTGCAAAAACAGAATAGTATGTTATGCATCTCTAGCCCACTCAGCGACTTCTTATTATCCTGCAAAATTTTAAGCAAAAAAATTTATAAATCACTCATATCCAGTCAATGCACTATATGGAAGTTTAATAAAAATAAGTGTCATATAAATTTCTTGCCCTCCCAATCAAGAGAGTTCGAGTTCCGCAAGAAGCATATCTTGCAGTGGTTTTGCATTCTTTTCCCTCTCAGCAGAACTGCAAGACAAGGGAGGCAACTAAAGTTTCAGTAATTTCAAACCAGGATTGCGGCATCATGGGCAGCGGTTGGGCCGGGTTTGGATATGGACATGCCAGGCAGGGCACAAGTGGAAGATTTTGTGTTTGACATTTTGAGGGTTTGTTCAAATTTGTCTTTAATTGAAATATTGATGGTTGTAATTATGTGTATAAAAAATTGAAATTCGATTTACTGAGAACCTCACTAAACAAAGTTAAATCTTTTCAATTTGAAATGAAATTGTAAAATCATAGTATATATAGTTTTTATCTTGAAACAAGTGATGGTCTAAACTATTATAAAGTAATATAATATACAGAAAGGAAGACTCGAACTTGGGTACAAAGGGGTGAGCTCACTGCGTCTAAACTGCATTTGCAATATATGATTTTTACATCACTTGTTCATATTTTGATGGTTGAAATATGAAAATGGAAGATCATGGGGCGGGACGGTTGCAACGATTAGAGGAACCTGTGGGTTTTTGGAGCCTGATTGGCTCTTCAATGTTCTTCCTCAAAACAAAAACAAAAACGTTCTTCCTACAAGTAATGCAAACGTGTCCCAACAAGGTAGGGAGAGATCGGAGGAAGGAACTAGACGATGAAGAAATATCGTGTTCTGTTCAAGCATTTCTTTGAAGTAAAAACACACGTTTTTGTATAATTAAGCCCATTGAGCATTGACCTATGAAATATACGTTTTAGAAAGTGTTAGACCAAAATCGGAAAGATTAGTTTTGGGCCTTGACGAAGGTTACCATTTAATTTGTTTATATCCTTAAAAGGATTTGAAATTAAATAAGAAGATTCCAATACCAGGTTTTGAAATTTTATCTTTTACTGGACCTGTGTTTTTGATATTAAATAGATTAATATTGGGAGTTATTACACGCGTACAAGTCTTCGTGTATAAAATCCCATGACCATTTTGCACGTTATCAGTACACACACTAAGGTACCTCTCGACTCTGAGTAGGTGTTTACCACTTAATCATGGCTCTGCTCATCACAAACCAAGGCCAATCCATCTGTTTGGCCTTTCTTCTTGTGCTCATTTTGGCCTTCTGCTCCTCTCAAGCATCTTGTAGTCGCCAGCTTTATGGCGAAGACAAAATCATGCTCCAGAGATTTGAGGAGTGGATGGCTAAACATGGACGAGTGTATAAGGATGCACAGGAGAAGGAGCTGCGCTACGACATTTTCAAGTCCAGTGTGGAATTTGTAGAAGCTTTTAACAAGAACAAGGGCCGAAGGAAGTACACACTAAGCATCAATAAGTTTGCGGATCTCAAGAATGAGGAACTTCGAGCAATGCGCAATGGATATAATGTGAGGCAGCATCTCTCCAAAGAAGTGATCACCTCCAACTCCATGAAAGTAAGTCCAAATACATTTTTCAAATATGCAAATGTAACCGTGGTGCCACTTTCCTGGGATTGGACTACAAGTGCTGTAACCCCGGTCAAGGACCAAGGATATGATTGTGGTAAGCATGCAAGATTAATCTATATGGTCTAATACTTTCTTTTCGGACATCTGATAATATAAAATCATTATGTCATTTAACTATTATGTTGAATCATGCATTTAAGCAATTGTTAATGTTAAATTTTTTTATTTTTTTATATAAATACATTACTTATTTCTCTATCCAATCATGGCTTAATTATGAACGTTTGTTGTCTCAATATCATGATGTTATAGGGAGTTGTTGGGCTTTCGCAACAGTGGCAGTCGTAGAAGGGCTTAACTCTATTATAACAGGAAACTTAATTTCGCTATCAGAACAAGAGATTATCGATTGTACAACTAGTTTCGAAGATGATGGCTGCCATGGCGGTTTTGTGGAGAAAGCCTTTGAATACATGATCCAACGCAACATGAGCCTGTCAACTGAAGATGGCTACCCTTACAAGGCTGTAGATGGTGGCGTTTGCTTAGATGACTTCAATAATGTTGCCTCCGGTGCCATAACTATAACCGGGTACAAGCAAGTGCCTCAAAACGACGAAATCGCTTTGTTGCTGGCTGTTGCCAACCAGCCAGTTTCAGTTTATATTGATGCAGAAGCAGAAGAGTTCAAACATTATTCGGGTGGTGTGTACACTGGACCATGTGGTACAAACTTAACCCATGCTGTTACTATAGTTGGATATGATACAACTGAGGATGATGAGAAGTATTGGCTTATCAAAAATTCTTGGGGAGAAGAATGGGGGGAGAGTGGATACATGAGGATTCAAAGAGACATTGATGCCAGGGAAGGACTATGTGGCATTGCTATGGGAGCTTTTTATCCAACCGCATGACTTATCAAATGAAAGAAGAAGCTAGCAGCGGCAAATTCATACATGATCATGAGATCTTAGAGCTATAACTTAGTATGATTAAGCATATTTATTCTTTATATTTCTTGTTAGTTGTAAAGTTTGGTCGTTTTATTAATGAATAATGATAGCTTTCCATTGCATATTTATGCTGATATTATATTACTGATAGCTTGATTTCCCATGTCATAACATAACTCATAACGCGTCACGGCTATTCAACACAAATTGTTTTTTTATTTCTTTAATTGGGTTGGGCTCATTTAACCTAGCTAGGTTCGTTAAAACTAAAGAGAAGGTGGCTTGAATTACCAACCCCATCAGGCCCAAAATAATAACCGAAACTAGCCAACATAAACTACTCGCAGTTTTATAGAAGCATTTTTAGGTGCAAAACACTCGCAGTTTTAAAACTTATGCTCCTCCTGCTTCAGGATGTTTCCCAAATCTCAAATCCCTCGATGTTAGAGTCCATTGTCCTGGTAAGAACATAATGGAAGAGCTTTTTACAAACTGTCATGCACTTGAATATTTGACTATTGATGGACTTCTTATGAAGGATGTTTCTTATATGTCCAGTCCAAACAAATGATGTCTCTCGAATTATTCTTTGGATGCAAGATCCCTCGTCAATGCCAATACTGTTTTCTGGTACCATTATTTTGCAGCAAACCATAGTATAGTCAGCCGGCAATACCCTTTAAGTATATTATATTTAAAAAGCGTATAGCCGCGCAGCTATACTATTTATTAAAAATATATATATTGCATTAGTTTATACTTTATATATTAATTTGCTAGTTTCAACATATATACTTATAGATTTAAATTTTTTAATATATATTATTTTTATTCAATACTATGCGAAAATTATTGTATAATACGTAAATATTGTGTATATTATTGAAAATTTTGTTAAAAACCAAGTGTATTAAACATGAAAAATATGTAGGTATGTGTACAATATGAGTATTAAAAGTGAAAATGCTAAATTCTTTATACAGGTAATAACTCTAGAAAAGTAAAAACTCAAAAAGGGACAATAAAGACTCGGGTAATGGCATAATAGAAATTGATGATGCTCTAATCCAAAGACGCGTGCGACCTCACACTGGGCTGCTACATTCTCACCACCGCCTCGCTACATTCTCACCAGCCATCACACAATCACATCTCCCCTCATACGCCGGGACGATCCGCCACGTATGGGGTGCAACACGCCGGCTAATCCAAAGACGCGCGTGCGACCACACCGGGCTCGCTACATTCTCACCACCCGGCACGCTACATTCTCACCAGCTCGCTACATTCTCACCACCATCACACAATCACATCTCCCCTCATACGTCGGGACGCACCCGGCCACGTATGGGGTTTGTCAACACGCCGGCTAATCCAAAGACGCATGCGACCTCACACTGGGCCTGGCTACATTCTCACCAGCCCTCAACATGATCACAATATGGGGTATTGGGGTAGTGCGTATAGCACTGTAAGCTAATATTCAATCGCTTTATTTACTTTTAAACATCCACACCATTTAATATATAAAATATAAATTCTACTTCTATACAAGCCTCAACCCTGGCAAAGCATCTGATAATTCTGCAATTTAAATTATATAATAATATCCTAAAATCACGCATAAACCATTTAACTCGACGACGCTCAAGACCTGTCACTAAGGTCATTCTAACCCTCCTGGGATGATAGAACTACACAACGAAAGTCTATAGGTCAACCCGGGGTCACACTACCCAACTTGGTCAAACAGGCCCGCGGGGCCCACGACCTCCAAATCATGATCCGACAGTTCCTATAGGTTCTACAAGGTCTAGGACACACGTCCTGCAAGTTTGGTCCAGATCGGACGGTCGGATCGCTCACGATCGCACGATCGGACGGTCGCTAAAACCCTCACCCTAGGGTTGGTATTTCCGGAGTATCCGGGACTCCGTTTTACGATCCGTCAAATCCTACATGATCCTGGAGATACCCAGATCAACATATTATAATTTCAGGACCATCCAACGGTCCAAACCTAGCGAACCCGAAAAATACGCGATATGCGATATCCGTTCGGAACTCTAACGGTATCCAAAATGAGATCCGAGCACACCTACGCGCTCGTGACATCGAGAGGATCACAATGGGACAAAAATGCCCCTCAGCTACAGTGCCCACGCTCCGCCACACGCGCCGGCAGCGCGTGGGTGTCTAAAGCGATATCGCATCACCGGAAAGCCTCCAAATCGTGAGCCAAGACTCCTACCTTAGGTAATACACCTAATTTGGAGTCACTTTTGTTCTTGGACATACCCCAAAAACTGACCGGAAGTGGCCGGAATCTCCTCGAAATCCGGCCGAAACCCACCAGTAAATCGGGTTGCCTACGTTACAAATTTATCAATTCCTACCCAACAGCAGCTAGAGCTCGGAAAATAGATGAGAAAGCATACCTTGATCGCAAGATTTGGTGGCGGAATAGCCGGAACGAGCTCGAAAAATCTGGTAAAACCGCCGTCTTTACGCAATTTCCGGTGGTATCGCCGGTGACGCGTCGAGAATGGGTGGGTAGGACGGCGAGTCGGCCGATCATTTTGGGACCGGTCCCACCCGAGTGGTGGCCGGATAAACAAACGGCCGGCCAAAATGTGGCCGGCTGCGGTGGCGTCGCGAACCAGCAGAGAGAGAAGGAGAGACGCGTGGGAGAGAGAGAGAGAGTGACGGGGGCAATTCCGTCTTTTAACCAAAAATCCATTTTCCAAATATTTACGATTATGCCACTAAGCTTCTTTTGATCATATCTCTCTCGTTACAACTCCGATTCGAGCCCACTACGTGTCTACGAACTCATCTCACCGTGCTCTACGCAACGGTACAACCGAAATTCCCAAATTCCTTCTGGGTAAGAAAATGACTAAAATACCCCTATCCCACGGGTAATTTCACAATTCCACTTAAATTAATTAAACATGGGATAAATTTGGGGTCGGGGTGTTACACTCTCGAATTATTCTTTGGATGCAAGATCCCTCACAATGCCAATACTGTTTTCTGGTACCATTATTTTGCAGAAACCATAGTATAGTCACAATACTGCTTAAGTATATTATATTTAAAAAGCGTATAGCCGCGCAGCTATACTATTTATTAAAAAAAATTATTGCATTAGTTTATACTTTATATATTAATTTGCTAGTTTCAACATATATACTTTATAGATTTAAATTTTTTAATATATATTATTTTTATTCAGTACTATGCGAAAATTATTGTACAATACGTAAATATTGTGTATATTATTGAAAATTTTGTTAAAAACCAAGTGTATTAAACATGAAAAATATGTAGGTATGTGTACAATATGAGTATTAAAAGTGAAAATGCTAAATTCTTTATACAGGTAATAACTCTAGAAAAGTAAAAACTCAAAAAGGGACAATAAAGACTCGGGTAATGGCATAATAGAAATTGATGATGCTCTAAACTATAGATAAACAAAAAATCGGGGAAATTACTTTTAGTTTCAATATATATACTTTTTTGATAACTTTTAGTGTATCTATGTACAGTGTATAGCCGCACGGCTATACTATATATATATATATATAAATTATTAAAAAACCAATAACGCCAGGCGGCTTTTAAAAAAAAAAACTCCCTGGTATAGCTGACCGGCTATACCATTTGTATAACAAAAGATGACGCGCCTAGAGCCCAACTAGCATAGCGATGTGTCGCTATGTGCCAAAGGCTGTACAATACAAGTATTAAATGTGAAAATGTTAAATTCTTTATACGGGTAATAATTCTGAAAAAGTAAAAACTCAAAATGGGACAATAGATACTCAAATAATGGCCTAATAGTAATGGATAATGCTCTAAACTGTCGATAAAAAAAAATCATGCCAACAGTTAGCCATCTTTTACGATTAATTTACAAACCATGCCATCAAACCCATGTTTTCTAGACATTTAATACGGTTCCAGTTTTCTATTGCCGCACCTACAATCTCAATTCATACACATTAATGCATTTATAGGAGAATTATTAACAATATAGAGAATACATACCTAACCCTTTGATAGCGCACCTACAGTTATTTGATAATGTACCTACTTATTTACCTTCGACTAATAATTTACCTATTATTTAATTATCTATTACTGATTACTCCATTTTTCAGCTTAAAACATCATTATTAATTCCATACCTTAAAAGCGTAAATCTGATCCATCCGACATTATAATACATGTGGATTAGTAAACAATATATACGTGGCACATATGTATGACCAACACAAATTTATATTTTTATATTTTTATAGGGTTTGGCTTATTTAACCTAGGTTCATTACAAGCAGAAACTGGTGAAAAGGTGCTTCAATTGAGAGATGACATAATCATCTGTACCACTTCCATGATATTCCATGTTACGTTTTATACGTCTAGATTTCTGCACTTTATTTTGGTAGCTCAAATCTTATACTTCACAGGGTTGAAATCGTAAAAGACCTAACAACGCTAGCTAACTCTTGTTTGAAACGCTCTTGTGGTTTTCTCCTACTATTAACTTCACAATATTTTCACTTCCTTGCGCAACTTTGTCTTAAATAAAGCAATATTGAATATCCATGTCTTTAAGTAGTGTATATCTTTTATTATTTTGTTCATATATATATACAACTTATGAAATTCTTCGCCATATAAATAGTTATTACACGAAAGTACTCCAATAAATCCTTCTGTATATTAAATTTGGAACCTTTTTTACTAAGCCTGCAGATAAACAAATGCACTAAGCAAGCTACACTTATAGTGTTGTATTAAGAACAGAGAAATTACAAAAAGAGGAATTAATTTTGCTCCTACTGTGCAAGCAAAATTGGATTAACCCTCGATATCGCTCATAAGGTAATCCTCGAAAAGCCTAAGTTGATCTTCAATACTTGTGCCCTGCTGACCGTACTGTGCAAGCAAAGCTGGATTAACCACGGTATCCTCTTCACCCTCGACATCGTTCATAAGGAAATCCTCGAAAACCCTAAGTTGATCTTCAGTACTTGTGCCAATCATGTCCTGCTGATCGTACTGTGCAAGCAAAGTTGGATTAACCATGGTGTTTTGTTCACCCCCGACATCGTTCATAAGGTAATCATCCAAAAACCTAAGTTGATCATAAGTACTTGCGTCAATATGTTGCTGCTGATCATCATGCACATGCTGGGCCTGGATTTCTCCACGGGAAGCCATGTCAACTTCATGATTTTGTCGTTCTTCTAATTTGCTTTTGCCCGATGTTTCTTTCTTTCTAACAAGACAAAGAACAATTGTCTCTTTGTTTGGCACTTGCACGAGAGATTCATGAAGCTGGAACTCAAGCATGATCCAACGGTCATCGTGGGGCGAACCAGGGTTCATGTACCGAAATCGCTTTCTGATGCCAATATCATTCCCACAAGCACGTATTTTCTTGCCGGAGTCTTCTCCTTTCCAAACTCCGGTACCGGCGGCGCCAACTGTTCTGCAAAACCGCGAGCCATTTGGAGTCTTCTTCTTGAGTGTGGTGAAGACGTAGATGTCTTCTTGATCATCTGGTGATGAGTGGTGGAAATCTCTCCATATCTCCCACGGTTCCTTTGTACCGTAAAGATCGCAGTCAGGAACAACACCTTTAGGATAGTCGTTTCCATTCACTCTGGGGAGAAGGTAGTGAAGAAGTAGTTCTTCTTCTGAAGGCGTGAACCTGTACCCAACTGGAACTTGATAGCCACCCATACTTATTTCTTAACTAGGGTTTCTAATTAATGATGCGCAGTAAGAGAAAAACCAAAGGCTGCAAGTGAGGGAGCAACTAATTATTTGGGGTGTATTTATAGTGGTTGAAGTTCTTGTAACCCAAGTTCAGGTTCCGAATTATTTGGGTAATTATTTTGTGGACTAATCAGGACTTGACATGTAAGGCAGATTGAGATAAATGAGCATATATACCGGGTGTATTTTGTTGCAGATAATTATGCCAAGGAGAATAAACTAAATCATTGATTTGTTATATATTTCTCTTAGATAAAGATACAATTGTAGATAATTACGCAGATAATTATGCCAAGGAGAATAAACTAAATCATGAACAAACGCCTACTTAATGTTTTTGTTGTCGATGTAAATATTTATATTTGTTTATAAAAGTCTTCTTTCGTTTGGCAAATAAAAACGTAAGAAGAAAATACAACCCTAGTGTAGAAAAAAAAAAAAAAAAGTAATCAGTCACATTTAATTTTTTTTGAGAGAAAATGGTATTGCATTCAACCCAAAGAAAACATTACATGATAAGAACGAGCATGTTAACGGTGTGGCCTACGCCTACCCACACTTAAAAGACTAGACAACTTCCTTTCTGCAGATTTAGAAGCTAATGGCCATAAGTTTCATTCAAAGTCCAACACCTGGGACCCAAATTGAGCTTGATAGACTGGCCATCTGATATATTACATGATCAGGTGAAAACCGGGTCCAACGAGAAGGGAAGGATCCTTGAAATATACGTCAAAGATTTGGACCGATATTAGAAAGACCAAAAATTGGGCATTGACGGTGGATTGCCATTTAATTTATTTATTTCCACAAAAGGAAGGATGTGAAATTAAATAAGATTGGAATACCATGCTTCCAAATTTTATCTTTTGCTGGACCTGTGTTTTTTACATTAAAAAAAACTGTCCCGCACTTGAATATTCGACTCTGGATGGACTTCTTATGAATGATATTTCTTATATGTCCAGACATGATGTCTGTCGAATTATTCTTTGGATGGATGCAAAATCGGGGAAAAACAAATATAAATCAAAGTATAGCCGCGCGGCTATACTATTAAAGAGGACCCCAGTACAGCCGATCGGCTATACTCTTTTTTTGCAAAAAAAATCCCGGGTACAGCCGCGCGGCTTTACTATTTTGGGTTGGTCGCCTAGCGCCTGGAGCCGACTAGTGGTATAGCCATGCGGCTATATAGCTTGAATAAACATCATAGTATAGCCGTGCGGCTATATGATTTTTTATAGCCGGGCGGCTATACTATTTTGAAGGAGACTACTTGTTTTGTTTCATAGAAGCGTTTTTAGGTGCAAAACACTCAGGTTTTTGAAACTTATGCTCCTCCTGCTTCTTTCCCAAATCTCAAATCCCTCGATGTTAGAGTTCATTGTCCTGGTAAGAGCTTAATGGAAAAGTTTTTACAAACTGTCCTGCACTTGAATATTTGACTATTGATGAACTTCTTATGAAGGATGTTTCTTACATGTCTAGACAAATGATGTCTCTCGAATTATTCTTTGGATCCAAGATCCCTCGTCAATGCCAATATTGTTTTATGGTACCATTATTTTGCAGCAGGCTGAGGTCGAAGATTCCTACAGATTTCTAAGATATTCAGTTGATAACTCCATCCGAGTTGTGATTCTGCTTGATTGTTAATAAAGGCGAGTTTCAGCTTGAGGATCCACAGTTGATCAATCGCACTCTCGGCTAAGCTGCTTATTGCATTACTTACATGATAGATGACGGGTCTCATAATGCTAGAAAACGCCCTAAACACATCATAATGGAGAAAATGAGACCCCTGATGTTGCAGAGTGGAGGGAAAAAAAAGAGAGGTTATGAGAAATTCGTGTTCTAATGAAAATGAGGGGGTTGTTTGCTACATAGAAGCAAAGGCATACATTTCACAATTGCGTGCAAAATTTGTATCACAAGCTCATTATCAGCCATATGTTGGCAATAAAATTCAATGTTGAAATTGAAATGTGCTGATGTTTTTACACAATGGGCACTTCCACTTATAAGATACTGATATAATAACAGACTAATCTATACATCAAAGGCTCAAAGACAATACATAGATAGCCGCAAAAATTGATCTTGCAAAAACAGAATAGTATGTTATGCATCTCTAGCCCACTCAGCGACTTCTTATTATCCTGCAAAATTTTAAGCAAAAAATTTATAAATCACTCATATCCAGTTAATGCAGTATATGGAAGTTTAATAAAAATAAGTGTTATATAAATTTCTTGCCTTCCCAATCGAGAGAGTTCGGGTTCCGCAAGAAGCATATCTTGCAGTGATTTCGCATTCTTTTCCCTCTCAGCAGAACTGCAAGACAAGGGAGGCAACTAAAGTTTCAGTAATTTCAAACCAGGATTGCTAACTCATTTTCCCAGATAACTAGATGGTAAACAAAACATCAAGGCTCTAATAATTGCTCTCTGAAACCATTTTATTATACCCATCACCCAAGTTTTGACTGCTTCCCTAAATAAAGTTTCACAGTTCCTTCATACCTTATCTCCGTGGTAAATCAAATTTATCTTTGTATGCATGAGACCTTTTTCCCCTTAATATGGTAAATTTAATGCAGTGTGACTGAGAACTCAATATTTCAACAATTACTTCTCTAAAAGAAAGAAAAACACAATCAACATAAAACTCAGGGACTACATTTTTCTAATAATCTTTGCAATTTCCCTACTGTTTAATAGGCCATACATAGTACACCCCTACAAGTTTGAGTTACAGTTAAGATGTCTTGACCAACAATTTGATTAATCCCTATATGAGAAAAGCGCAACAGAAATGAAATTTAAAACTGCCGTTTCTCAGGCAAGGCAAAAGTAGTGAACTACCCACCTAAACATTTGATCAAAGGAGATAAGCTTGTTGTGAATAGCGTGCTTGCTGCTAACATAAGTCACAACTAAGCTACCAGCATCTGGGTGGGGCCAGCTCCTTGAAGTAGGAAACCGGAGTACAAATGTACCAGATTCCTGTAAACCCCTTGAACCTTGAAGTGAAGTTTCAGCTTCTTCCTTCGTAATGAATCCTTCTATCCACTTGGGAGATGTTGAACTCCACATTGTATTTATCCAATCTTTTGATAACATTAAAGCTACAGGATATAACCAACACCACATCTTTTCAAAATTTTCTTGGGCCAGATATTCTTGGCAACCGGCAATTCTCCTCAGTAGCTCAAAGTCCTGAAAACATTTCCCAAAGAAAAGAATAAACACTTTTTGCAAGCTAAATCAAACATGACAACTTCATCCTCAAAACTAGTTCCCACAGAGTTCTCATTATGACATATTATCCAGAGTGTAAAAGCAACAAGCTTGATATGAAAAAATGATTTGGCTACATATGATGAAAATAAAGGTATAAGGTAATCAACTTCACAACAAGAAAAAATTAAATCTCATTAGTTACACCCGTGGATTCTCCAAATCTAAACTAAAGCAACCACATAGCTATTTATGATACTTGTTAAAAATCTTCTCTAAAGAAAAATTTCACAAACTTAATGGATTGAACACAAAGGTAAAATTTATTGAAAAAATACAACTCATCTGAAAGCTTGACCGTGTGTAGTGTTGATTGCTCAACCAATTTCAATTGTCTTGTCATACAACAATCCTTGATAAATGGTTGATTCTGCTCTAGGAGCATCATCATGAGCATAAGATGCAACTTGATATCATAGGAGATTCAAAATGTCTACATCTTAAATATCTCAACCAAGAGTATACTTGAGAGAGAGAGAGAGAGAGAGAGAGAGAGGGGAACCTGTTGCGTGAGAGCCCGAGAATTACAACAAGCAATCTTCATGAATTGCTCTTCAATTTCAAAAACCACACTTTCCCATGGAACCTGGTGTTTATTTTGTGAGATCAAATTCCAAGCCTTATTTCCTTCCTCTATCAATCGCTTTGCCATTGCTATTTGGTGCCTGAGGGAATAAATAAGAAAGAAAAACGATTCTGACCATACGAGGATAAGGAAATATATGGTATCTAAAGCACAAATCAAGGATCACTAGGTAGTAGCATAATCAAACTCTAATCCTATTTTTTTTCTTTTAAACTGAGAAATTTTTTCTTCTCTGGGTGAATTGACATAAGTATACACACGAAACGGGGTTTAGTGATTACATGATCAGTAATATATTGAGCCTGAAATGAAAACAACGGATCTGTTGTATTCTTACTCAAAATTAGAATCATAGCAAAGGAAGGATGAAAAGAATAGAAAAATATAGCTGTTCCCTACAATTCTTTTGGATTTGATATGAGTCAGTTTTTACAGGAATGTCTAGTCGGAATCTGAAACTGAAAAGAAAACTAAGTTTGGCAACCAATGGAATAGAAGGGTTGAAGGAGGATCCTTTTTTTTTCTGTCATAATGAACAGAAATGACAAATATCATGCAAGAAAGAATATCATCATATATTTGTTAACTCGACCAATAGAGTCTGTAATATTTATATTAAGAAAAACACTAGTGATTACCTGTGGTGTGAACATCCTGAATATAAGGAAACCTGATGGGAAAAACTCAAAAGTTCTTCATTAGAACCAGTGCTGGAAATTTCCTTGAGCAGAAGAGTCTTTTCAGTTAAACCTGCTAGGCAGTATTTAAAAATGGTTGCATCTGACATTGGATTTCTACTACTTGACGTACTCTTGAGAGCTGAGTTTCTCGCTTCGGGGCTCTCTGAATCAGTTTGGGAGACATCTAATTCTTCAAGACTGTCGGATCTCCTCACCACATTTTTAACCTAATTTTCAATTTATTTCAATTAGACTCTTGTCAATATTCACAAAAAAGTACACATTTCCATATATCGATGTTACAAAATTTATTCTAAAGGTTGCATATCTTTTGAAAATAGGATCATTCCAGCACAATAAATTAAACAAATACCATGAACCTACTTACTATGATAATCTTCAAATTCTATGCTCAAAGGTAGTAACTACGTATCTTGAAAGACAATGTATGCTTCTATACAAATAATGTATTAAATAAATATATTTTTACCTTTCCTTGTGCTCAAATGGAAACATTAACAAAAATGTAAATTATTCTTTTTCACCATTCAGCCTTATCAGGAATATTAATAAAATTTCAAAAGTTACATTCTTCGGAAATTATCAGAATTATTTTTTTTCACCGAACAGAAATAATTTTAAAAAATATCCCTTTCTTCCCAGCAGAGGTTGAAAAGAATCACACTTTGAGAAGAGTTTACACTGTTTTTCAACTCTCCTTTTATTTTGAAGTTACTCATATGGGGTCCCTTATGTAGGAAGACTTTTGACAGAAAATGCTGGAGAAGACAAATTCGGTTATGATCATTAGCGTATCTGGATTATCTAATTGTTCATTATATTACTTCCAACAGAACAAGAATTTCAAACAAAAGCACCCCATGGAATATTTTTGTATCGTGAAACTCACTTATCATTATAAGAGAAAATGAATGAATACCTGATTAGCAGTTCTTGAATGAGAGTTGCATTCGTCATCTTGTCCCAATCTACACCGCTTTGATGATGGACTCAGTTTTTCTTCATGAATAGAACTGTGATGAAGTTCTAACGTTTCATCATCCAATCCTGATAACTGAGATAAATTAAGTTGATCATTGGCAGATGCTGGCCTTTTCCACAATCTAGAGGATATCCGAGTACTACGATTCCTTGAGATACAACGAATTGGAGGGGAGAATGCCTTGAGGAAAGGATACGTTTCCAGTTTTGGCATGTGAAACATTATGTGGAACATCCGATTATCACACTTAGATGAAAGCTGAAATGAGAAAGAGGATAGTCATTGAAAATTTCTAGCAGAACACAGAAACATTTGGCAAATAAGTAGATCTTGCACTAAAACTCATCAAAATAATACATCTATGTGTATTCACCTCAGAAATGGAACATTTTCAACAGTAAACCAATCACAAGATGCTAAATGAGAGGGACATCAGTGTCCATCGTTCTCACAGATGCAGGAGCACACATGTACACCCATATCATATGCAAACAAGTGACTTCCTCCCACTACAATAGAATTTACACCTGTGACATTGAGAACACACAATAGCTTGGAATGATGGCTAATTGAACAGTACATCGATAATTTTGCAGGGATGATTTCTAAGGGGAACCTAAAAGATGGACAGATCGGATCATTAGACCACATTGCATGGCGGGCCTAACAATCCCTTAATTTAGCGAAATCAAGGGATCCCTTAGTGTATGGGCCCTAACCTGAAGCACTAGAGTTCATCATGATGATGAGGAACAATTTTCACAATTTCGTCAGCATAAGAGATTTATCAAATAAACCTATTTAATATCATGCTTGTAAGTACCAATGTGTAGGGAAGTATCTCATATATCTTCACAAAAGGTGCCAAAAAGATATGTTCTTTCTAACTTAGAACCTGAGATATCTTCAGCTTAAAAGACGCATGCCCATGCAGCATTTTACTTGGTCTATCGCAAGAAGCAAATTCAACCCCATCTTGGCTTGCCAAAAGAGGAGCTTCTCCGTCACTTGTCTTCTCCACAGGTGCCCCATTGTCAGCATACACGAGGGAAGCAATAACCTGTAATAGAAACAATGTGTCAACGGTGCATGCTAATATTTAGTCACTGTTGCACATGAAATTTAACAATGCATGTAGTGCACAAAATCCAAATACAAACCTCCAACTCCTTGTTTATAGGATGGGAAAAGGCATCTAACAGTACAACATCCAGTGAAAAAATCCTGCGACAAGAGGCCTGTGATACGGTAAATAAAAGTGGCAATATCAATTAGGTGATATCTCATTGCAGTAGCCATGGATTATAACTTGAGATATATTAATAAGGCAGACAGCATCCATTACTGTTATAGAATGTTTATGCCTGTCAGAAAACTTTTGAAAAAAATAATCAACATATCCAATTGAAGCGATAACAATTTGAATCAACAAAGTTGTAATTCTAACTACTTGGATCCTTGACATTGTACATATTGAGATTTCTAGAAAACAAAATCAATTTTATAAAAAGCATCATCACTGCTGATATATTGTAATAGTAGACAAACTTTGTATCAATGAATTCAGTTCATATAAGGAATAATATCTCCAATTGTGCACCCAAAATGTGAAAGTTTAGCCTTGGCATAACAATAAAAATTGTTTCTCTTATAGGAAATATTGCAGATGTTTCTAAAAGCTTGTCCACAAAATCTTAGTTACTCCCAGGGCTTCACATGAAACAGCACAATGTAATTCTGTCAAAAAGTTTGTTAAGGAAAAAAGTGAGTTTACTCCTTTTGGAAGTTGAGTGGTTTCTCTGAGCATGATTCCTTTAAAATAAGTGACAAACAAAGAATTATAAGGTTGCATCTTTAAAAACCCTGAGATTTTACTGCTACAGCACTTGGAAAGTCAATGATGTTACAGAAATAATACAAGGCGACTTTGATGGGAATTTTGAGAGCAACAAATATAGCAGTTTATGTCATAAGAATTATTAAACTCGTTTTCGGGACTTCATGTCCATCATATATATGCATTCTTTAAATGATACTGCTGGAGAACAGTGAAATGCAACTCTGTATGTTCGTCCGTTTTGATTTCCCACATTGTTAAGGAAAAAAGTGAGTTTACTCCTTTTGGAAGTTGAGTGGTTTCTCTGAGCATGATTCCTTTAAAATAAGTGACAAACAAAGAATTATAAGGTTGCATCTTTAAAAACCCTGAGATTTTACTGCTACAGCACTTGGAAAGTCAATGATGTTACAGAAATAATACAAGGCGACTTTGATGGGAATTTTGAGAGCAACAAATATAGCAGTTTATGTCATAAGAATTATTAAACTCGTTTTCGGGACTTCATGTCCATCATATATATGCATTCTTTAAATGATACTGCTGGAGAACAGTGAAATGCAACTCTGTATGTTAGTCCATTTTGATTTCCCACATGCATAGAGTGGTAGTAATGAGGACCACGAAAGAGATATTATAGACACCCAAACTGACCTTGCCACCAACAATACTCCAAACACCATCACTGCCCTCTTCAATCTCCGATGCAGATGAATTATCAATGGATAATTGTAGAGGTGGGTCCTGGAATACAAATATATTTCTCTGTAATAAACATTTACTTTGGTGGAGAGGGGACTGGATGGGATAGGAAAGTGAGTAAATTGAGATGTGAATTAAAAGAATCCCTTAAGGAATCACAAGGTTTGCAACTACTACAC